>NC_086318.1:323085211-323687711 GCF_036172605.1 Pelobates fuscus | reverse complement strand
AAAACAGACTCCATGAGGTTGGTATGAGGGCCCGACATCCACAGGTGGGGGTTGTGCTTACAGCCCAACAGCGTGCAGGACGTTTGGCATTTGCCAGAGAACACCAAGATTGACAAATTCGCCACTAGCGCCCTGTGCTCTTCACAGATGAAAGCAGGTTCACACTGAGCACATGTGACAGATGTAACAGAGTCTGGAGACGCCGTGGAGAATGTTCTGCTGCCTGCAACATCCTCCAGCATGACTGGTTTGGCAGTGGGTCAGCAATGGTGTGGGGTGGCATTTCTTTGGGGGGCCGCACAGCCCTCCATGCGCTCACCAGAGGTAGCCTGACTGCCATTAAGTACCGAGAGGAGATCCTCAGACCCATTGTGAGACCATATGTTGGTGCGGTTGGCCCTGGGTTCCTCCTAATGCAAGACAATGCTAGACCTCATGTGGCTGGAGTGTGTCACCAGTTCCTGCAAGACAAAGGCATTGATGCAATGGACTGTCCCACACGTTCCCCAGACCTGAATCCAATTGAGCACATCTGGGACATCATGTCTCGCTCCATCCACCAACGTCACGTTGCACCACAGACTTCCAGGAGTTGGCAGATGCTTTAGTACAGGTATGAGAGGAGATCCCTCAGGAGACCATCCGCCACCTCATCAGGAGCATGCACAGGCATTGTAGGGAGGTCATACAGGCACGTGGAGGCCACACACTACTGAGCCTCATTTTTACTTGTTTTAAGGACATTACATCAAAGTTGGATCAGCCTGTAGTGTGTTTTTCCACTTTAATTTTGAGTATGACTCCAAATCCAGACCTCCATGGGTTGAAAAATTTGATTTCTATTTTTTAATTTTTGTGTGATTTTGTTGCCAGCACATTCAACTACCGGTATGTAAAGAACAAAGTATTTCAGAAGAATATTTCATTCATTCAGATCTAGGATGTGTTATTTTGTGTTCCCTTAATTTTTTGAGCAGTGTATATATATATAAAATGGGATGGTGGTGGAAATCTTGGGTAAGTTCCCACACTTTTGATAAAACTACTTCAAACTCCTTTCCATCACATTCTTTATTTTTGCATTTCAATAATTTTGATCTAGCAGTCAATTCGACTTGTTCCAATGCCATCTCCAACTCATCCTGTTCATAGTCCCTGTCTAAAAAGTCATGATCAATTCATTGGTTATGACTTATATTTGTAGAGAGATCTGAACAATTTCTTCTTAATATGAGAAACTGACTTTTCGGAACAATATTTATACAAGGGCTATAGTGACAACTATACCTCTCAATATAGCTGTTCACATTCGCTGGTTTGAAATATGTCTCAGTTTTGTTTTTGTTACACTCCACATATTACATCCATAAAACAGATGTCTGGTTGTACTCATTTTTTCCCCCCAAAGTATTAAAATAAAAATTACAAATTACTTTCAAATCTTTTCCTACCTTCCAGATATAACATAGGTAATCTAAATACCTCTTATACAATACTATATTTGCTCCACAGCTACCCAATAGGTCAATATATTGTGAGTTCAATGAGACATGAATACTTTTGCTTAGCTGGTGGCTAACCTAGTCCCTATGAAGTCCCCCTAATTTGCATACAAGAATTGCTTTGGGACAAGAAATAATTATTGGTAAAAATCAAGTTAATAGCTTCCATAGTAAAATCAATCTGGTTCTTAAGATAAACCCCTGATTTCTGTAACAAAATACTGCTTCTAAACCTATATTGTGGAAAACTGTTGTATATAGCAATGATACATTAACTGTAACTCCAAAAAAACTCTCTTCCCAAACTATATTGTCTAAAATTTGTAAAACAGTAGTGTTCCCTAAATGTGACCGGTATTGTTGAATGTTATCCATACAATAAAAAAAATTGTAATTGGGTTTTATTGTTCTGCATGTTTTCTATGAAAAAGGGCTTAATGCTCTTGCGATGCTTGTTGAGTGACATTCTAGGAGGTGGAACGCTGGCTGGAGTCAAGTGAGTAAATAACGTTTTTTTAACACTTTACATGCTGGGGGGCCCATAGGGGGGCTGGGGTGAGGGAAAGCCTCTATAGTGTAAGGACTACAGATTTACAGGAGCAAACATCCTTTACAAAATAAACAATTATGACTCATTATGAAACTGATTACTTTAGGGTAAATAGCCTTTTGATTTAAATAAAAGACAAAAATGCAAATAATAATACATTCCAATCCATTAAACATCATATTGCCAACAATCAAGTAATTTTTTTTAAAGGGGGTGAGACAGGGGTGTACCTAGAGCATTTGGCCTGGGGCGGACCATGTGGGTGGCACACCCTCACCCCCCTAAATGTAAAAAACACAAAAACACCCGCAAAATGTTTAAATTTCTTTCTTTTTTTATAATGTATTGCACAAATTTGTAAACATTGTAAAACCCGTCTGTCCCTTCTACAAATCCCCTTTCCTGCCCCACCGCTCAAACAAATGCTCTGTCCTTCCCCCTCCTACAAAACCCCTGCACCCCCTTCCACAAATACCCTGCTCAACCCCCCTTATATAATTTTGTGTGCATAGGATGAACAACAGAGGTGAAAGAGAGCACCCCTGCCGTGAGCCATTGGTAATATGGAAACTGTCTGATAAGAAGCATGCGTTTGAGCTGTAGGTGAGTTGTATAAGGCTAGGATTCCTGCTATAAGGGTCGGTGGGAAGTCAAATTTGTTGAGAACCAATGTAGAGACTTCCCTGGGGAGAGGCTGGGGGGGGGGTTCCTGATGACGTGAGACGCCACACGTGCTAGAGGTGGGCGGGTCCAGAATGGAGAAGAGGAGAATGAACGCGGAGACGAGCTAACCACGCTGCTCCGTGACTACTATTTGGCTGGCAGGCTGGCTGGAATGATCTGACGAAGTGGTTGGTGTAGCCAGTTTGGAGCAATATAGCGACGCTTGATTCTTAAAGTTCATGTTAAAAGCACACTGACGGGCTGTGACCGAGGAGAAGGGAAGGAAAAAAAAGAGGGAAAAAAAAGAAAGAAAAAAAGTTTTTTTTGCAGAGTGTTTCTTTTCTCTATACAGAGAACACAAGAGATTTCCTTTTTAAACAAATAAGAGCTAAGAAAGAAGAGAAAACGGAAGGGAAGAAGGAAAAAAAAGAGAAAAAAACCCTCAGTAATCTTCTAAACAGCTACAAACAAAACTGTGAGTACCCTGAATATACTGCAACATTCTATTAACATATCTGCACAAAAATATTGGCTTGAGACAAGATTTGCATCAGAGGAGATCAACGTAATTGATTAATTCAATTAAGCCAAAAGTTACACATAAGGTAGGCTATTTAGCCGAAATTATTATTATTATTATTATTTTTATTAAGAAGCACCTAAGAAACAAAAATGACAACTAGAAAAACTACAGAAAATAAAAAAAAATTAAATCAGTTCAACAAACAGAAAAGAGGTTATCTGGCTTTTTCTCAACTCCTATTAAAGACGTGCAGGAGCAGCAAATTGAATGCACGACACACCCGATTAATACTTTAATCAACATTAATACAACATTAATTTGGAAATTCCAACTGCTCAATCTTTAATACAATCTCAAGCAACTACTTCAATTAATATACTAGATCAACTTAAACAAGTGTTGGAATTACAACAAGATATGTTTATAAATTTCAATGACATAAAACAAGATATTAAAAATGTTGCAATATCAGTGGTAGAGGTGGAAAAAAATGTGAAGTGTTTGGAACTCAAATAAAAGCAATCAATACAGAAATGCAGTTTTAACAAATAAAGCTGACAATCTTGAAAAGAAAATAGCAGTTTTGGAAGATAGATCAAGAAAAAGAAATATAAGAATAAGAGGGGTTTCTGAAGAAATTACTAATGAAAAATTAAGAGAATATTTAAATAACTTATTCAAAGAAGTCCTACCCGAAATACCTTCAGATGAATATCAAATAGAAAATTTCCATTGAATATACAAACCCAATACAATTGCTTCACACCTTCCAAGAGACGTAATAGTGAGCTTTTTTTCACTATCAATGAGAAATAATTTAATGAAAGCCAGCCGTATCAAACCCCGAATAAATTTTATTTATAAAGATATACCGTATATACTCGAGTATAAGCCGAGTTTTTCAGCACATTATTTGTGCTGAAAAACTCCAACTCGGCTTATACTCGAGTCAATTGTCTGTATTATGGTAATTTACATTGCCATAATACAGACTGGGGGCTGTGGGGGCTGCAGAGTGTTTACTTACCTCTCCTGCAGCTCCTGTCAGCTCCCTTCTCCTCCGCGCCGGTCCGTTCAGCACCTCTGTCAGCTCCCAGTGTAAGTCTCGCGAGAGCCGCGGGGTCATAGTGCGGCTCTCACGAGACTTACACTGGGAGCTGACAGAGGAGCTGCACGGACCGGCGCAGAGGAGGAGGAAGCTGACAAGAGCTGCAGGAGAGGTAAGTGCTCTCTGCCAGCCCCCTTTCCCCCCACTGAACTGCCAATGCCACTGGACCACCAGGGAAGGAGAGCCCCACTCCCTGCCATGTATCAAGCAGGGAGGGAGGACGAAAAAAATAAATTAAATAAAATAATAAATAAAATAATATTAAATAATAATAATAATAATAATAATAATAATAAAAAATATATAATATTATAACAGAAAAAATTAAAATAATAATTAAAAAAATAATAAAAATGCCCACCCCCCACCAAGGCTCTGCAACACAAACACACACTACATCACACACACACACTGCATCACACACACACACACACACACACACACACACACACACACACACTGCACTCATACACACACTCACACTGCACTCACACACACACACTCACACTGCACTCATACACACTCACACTGCATTCATACACACTCACACTGCATTCATAAACACACTCAAACTGCACTCATACACACTCACACTGCATGCATACACACACACACACTGCATTCATACACACACACTGCATTCATACACACACACTGCATCAGACACACACACACTGCATTACACACACACTGCACTCATACACACACTCACACTGCACTCATACACACACACACACTGCACTCATACACACACTGCATTCATTATATACACACACTGTAAATAAATATTCAATTAAAATAATTTTTTTAGGATCTAATTTTATTTAGAAATTTACCAGTAGCTGCTGCATTCCCCACCCTAGTCTTATACTCGAGTCAATAAGTTTTCCCAGTTTTTTGGGGTAAAATTAGGGGCCTCGGCTTATATTCAGGTCGGCTTATACTCGAGTATATACGGTAATTTTTTTGCAAGACTTATCCTACTATACCAGGATTTGGAGAAAATCTTTTTCTACCGTGACAGACTTTCTGAGAAAAGATGAGATTAGATTTCAATGGGGTCTTCCGACATCATTAAAGTTTATTTGGAAACAGGAAAATATTTTTTTTGGGATGCAAATGAAGCAAACAGCTGGCTAACCAGTATCAAAGAGAAAAGATGAAAAGACTGTTGCGACGCAAAAACAGAGAGCAAAAAGAAAAAAAAAAGAGAATTTTTTTTGACACAATTAAACAGTCACTTTGTTTTGATAGCCTCACTTATATAGCTGATAAGCTTTCACTGTAATAACTAACTTCACTTGTATAACCAATAAGCTTTTACTTATATGGAATTAATTATGAATAATAGTATTTTTTTAGAGAAATAACTCACTAAGAGATTAAAGGCACATAAATACATGAAGTAAGGTGTTAAAAAAGAAAACATGTTTAAGTATTAATATAAATGGGATTCAAAATTAAGTAAGATGGTTTAACGGACACTATCTACACACAATTAGAAAGATTTTTAATTCATACCTTAGTAATAGATAATAAGATTAAATACACTTGTAATCAAACATTATAAGAAATAATAATAGAATTTGTTTATATATTGGCTACTAGCAACTATTTTAAGAAGAAATATGTTTAACTAGATTAAAAGAACAAAAGGGAGAAAGGGGAAATGGGATTTAAAGTGTTTTTTTTGGGGGGGGGGTTTCGGGGTAAAATTGTAAATAATACTACTTCTTTCTGGACATACCTACTTAGTGTCTGATTTAACCCCTTAACGACCGAGGACGGTTCAGGACCGTCATCGGCATTTTTGCGTTGCCGACCGATGACGGTCAGATGTACTTACCTGATCGCCGTCGTTCCCCCGGCGGCGATCGGCGGTGCTCCCGTTGTGGGGAGACTGCCTGCAGCCCAGACAGTCTCCCCATGGTGGATTAGGACCCCTGTGGCCATGTGATCGCCCAACAGGGCGACCACATGGTCACAATAGGTGTCCATGTGTCTGCCTGCAGGGGGACTGTCTGTGCTGACAGGCAGTCTCCCTGCTAGTGTAAAATAAAAAAAAATAAAAGTTAAAGTTAATAAAAAAAAATAATAATTATATATGTGTATATATATACGATATATAGACATATAATATACGTCTATATCATATATATATATTGTCATGCTAAGTGTATTTTTATATTAATATGTACATATATTAATATAAAAATACACTTATAATTAAATTACACACGTATATATATATAATATATATAATAACTATATATATTGTATATATATAGAGTTGTGGCAACTGACATTTAATGTGGATAAGTGCACGATAATGCATCTTGGACGTAAAAACCCAAGGGCAGAGTACAGAATATTTGATAGAGTCTTAACCTCAACATCTGAGGAAAGGGATTTTTTCTGATTATTTCTGATGACTTAAAGGTAGGCAGACAATGTAATAGAGCAGCAGGAAATGCTAGCAGAATGCTTGGTTGTATAGGGAGAGGTATTAGCAGTAGAAAGAGGGAAGTGCTCATGCCATTGTACAGAACACTGGTGAGACCTCACTTGGAGTACTGTACACAGTACTGGAGACCGTATCTTCAGAAGGATATTGATACCTTAGAGAGAGTTCAAAGAAGGGCTACTAAACTGGTTCATGGATTGCAGGATAAAACTTACCAGGAAAGGTTAAAGGATCTTAAAGGATCTTAAACTCCTTTACTGTGTTAACCTCTACCACTTCAGCTGGAAGGCTATTCCATGCATCCACTACCCTCTCAGTAAAGTAATACTTCCTGATATTATTTTTAAACCTTTGTCCCTCTAATTTAAGACAATGTCCTCTTGTTGTGGTATTTTGTCTTCTTTTAAATATAGTCTCCTCCTTTACTGTGTTGATTCCCTTTATGTATTTAAATGTTTCTATCATATCCCCCATGTCTCGTCTTTCCTCCAAGCTTGGAGGAAAGACGAGACAGGGGGATATGATAGAAACATTTAAATACATAAACAAGAGGACATTGTCTTAAATTAGAGGGACAAAGGTTTAAAAATAATATCAGGAAGTATTACTTTACTGAGAGGGTAGTGGATGCATGGAATAGCCTTCCAGCTGAAGTGGTAGAGGTTAACACAGTAAAGGAGTTTAAGCATGCGTGGGATAGGCTAGGGATATGTATATTTATATCAAAATACACTTAGAATGAAATTGTATATATATCTATGTATATATAAATAAATAAATATAAAACGAAATATACATATGTCCATATACAAAATTACATAAATAATTATATAAATATACACGTAGACTTCAAATATATAAATATGCATATATATTTAAATTCTACGTGCATATTTATGTAATATTTTTACATAATTAAGTAATTTTATTAATTGCAATTTGAGGGACCTGCCTGCCAACCCAGGCCGAAATTTCAGAGAATTTAATTTGCTAGCACTGTATTTTACCCTGTAACTTTCTATGACACCCTAAAACCTGTGCATGGGGGGTACCGTTTTACTCGGGAGACTTCACTAAACACAAATATTAGCGATTCAAAACAGCAAAACCTATCACAGCGATGATATTGTCAGTGAAAGTGACTTTGTTTCGCATTTTTCACACACAAACAGCACTTTTACTGATGATATAATTGTTGTGATATGTTTTCCTGTTTTGAAACACTAATATTTGTGTTCAAGAAAGTCTCCCGAGTATAACAGTACCCCCCATGTACAGATTTTATAGCGTTTTTGAAAGTTACAGGGTCAAATATATGGGTCAAATATTTTTACATTGAAAATGGGCAGGTTGGTTATGTTGCCTTTGAGAGCGTATGGTAGCCCAGGAATGAGAATTACCCCCATGATGGCATACCATTTGCAAAAGAAGACAACAAAAGGTATTGCAAATGGGGTATGTCCAGTCTTTTTAGTAGCCACTTAGTCACAAACACTGGCCAAAATTAGCGTTCAATTTAGTTTTTTTGTTTTTTCACACAGAAAACAAATATGAACGCTAACTTTGGCCAGTGTTTGCGACTAGGTGGCTACTAAAAAAGACTGGACATACCCTATATTGAATACCCTGGTTTGTCTACTTTAAAAAAAATATCTACATGTGGGGTGTTATTCAGAGACTTTTGGCAGGTAATAGTGTTACAATGTCACGATTGATAAATTTAAAAGAATATATGTTTTGAAATCGCAATATCCTACTTGTACCTTTAACCCTATAACTTGCAAAAAAAAAAGCAAAAAAGCATGTAAACACTGGGTATTTTAAAACTCAGGACAATATTTTTAATCTATTTAGCAGTTTTTTTTATTCGCTTTTGTAGATGAGTAAAAGATTTTTCAAGTAAAAGCCAAAAAAACATGTATTTTTTTAAATTTTTCATCATATTTGTTTGTTTTTTAAAATTAAATTACATGAGATTATATAAATAATGGTATGTAAAGAAAGCCTTTTTTTGTCCTGAAAAAAACAATATATAATTTGTATGGGAACAGTAAATGAGAGAGCGGAAAATTACAGCTAAACACAAACACCACAAAAGTGTAAAAAGAGGCCTGGTCGCAAATGTACAACATCGCAAAAATAGTCCAGTCCTTAAGGGGTTAAAGACACAGTAAAGACTGAATTTCTAAATGAAAATTTACAGACTTTGTGCTAAAAAGGGAGGATTTCCTCCAATGATTTTAAATTTATGTTTTTGGTGTTGTTATGTATATGTTTTTGCAGCAATAGGGAAAGATAATGGTGATCACCGAGCGGAAAAGGATGCAAAGATGTTTCGCAAAGTAACATGATAAAAATGCTTACACTCAATGTTCAGGGAATGAATACTATAGCAAAAAGAGCTTTATTGTATAGATATCTAAGTGAAAAAAAATTGAACTTAATATTTTTACAAGAAACCCATTGGAGGCAAATAGATAAACAGAATTGGGGAGGCAAAAGATTTCCGCTTATAATTCAAGCTTCTAATAAAGATAAAAAAAAATGCGGGGTAGCTGTAATATTTGGAGAAAAAAATTAAAGTTGAAATTATCCATCAGATACAGGATATTAAAGGTAGATTTTTGATAATCATATGTAAAATTGATTCTATACTTTTTACATTATGTAATATATACCTTCCTAATCATTCACCAGTCTCCTATTTAAAAACAATATTGGAAAAAGTAGATGAAATTAAAGTGGGAAAGTTAATATTAGCAGGGGACTTTAATGCTGTATTGGATCCTCAGATAGATAAAAAATGTATTAAATGAAACCATTTAAACCAAATGGTGATAAAACAAGCTAAAGCTTTAAAAAAAATTAAAGATGAGTACAACTTATTCGATATCTGGAGAATTTATAATCCCAACGAGAGAGACTACACGCATTTTTCTAAAGTTCACTTTTCTTATTCAAGATTGGATATGATTTGGGTAGATCCAAGCATTATTGATATGACTAAAAAAACAAATATTAATGAAATAGTTTGGACAGATCATAATGGGGTGTCTTGCGAAATAGCCTTTTGTATACCTAAAAGAGAAGCTTATACCTGGCGTCTAAGAGATAATTTGCTTTGTTCTGAAACAAATAAAATCTATATAGAAAATAATATAAAAAAATATTTTAAAGAAAATATTTCAGAAAATATTGATCCATCTATCTTGTGGTGTGCTTTTAAGGCTGTTATAAGAGGCCACTTTATCAAATTACAAAGTTAACTTGATAAAAATATTACTTTGTCTTATCTACATACTGAATTAAGAAATATGACTTATATCAATAAACAATCTCCATCCCCTGAAATCTACTAGAAAATATTAGTACTGAAAGAAAATATAAAGCAAAAACTAATAGAAATGACAGTCAAAAATATGGATAGATTAAAACTTAAATATTATTCCAAAGGTAATCGAGCTGATAAAATGCTATCTCAAAAACTCAGAAAACAAAAAGGGCAGAACAAAGTGGAAAAAATAATATATAATGGAAAAACAGCAATAACTCCTAGAGAAATTGGAAAATGTTTTAATGAATTATACGGTAACCTATATCATATATCTCAGATTAACACAGATGATGATATTAAAAATTCTTTAAAAACTATAAAGAAGTTTCAACTAACAGCCATTGACAATGAACTTTTAAATAAACCTATAACTATGCATGAGATCATGAAAGTCATAAATGAACTAGAAAGATCAAAAACACCAGGCCCTGATGGGTTTAGTAACTAATTTTATAAAACATTTAAAGATCTACTATGTCCATATTTGACTACTGCTTTCAATACAGTGGCAAATAGAGGATTTCTACCAGCAGAGATGCTGAAGGCTAATATCTTGCCAATTCTAAAAAATGACAAAAATCCCACCGATATTAAAAATTATTGCCCAATATCTTTGATAGATGTAGACACTAAGTTATACGCTTCGGTTTTGGCTGCTAGAATAAAAAAACTTCTTCCATTAATTATCCATAAAGATCACATAGGATATGTTCCAGGCAGAAATTCTTATACAAGTATAAGGAGAATTATAAACATCTTGGATGATGCAAATAGAAATGATATTCCAGTTCTGACTCTGTCGATTGATGCTGAAAAAGCATTCGACAGAGTCAGCTGGAAATACTTAGATGCCGTCTTATCACACTATGGACTGGAAGGCTGGATTAAGAAAGCTATAATGGCTTCATATGTAAACCCAGTTGCACGTACCATTGGACCCAATATTGTTGCCCCATGGTTCCAACTTAAAAATGGTACTCGGCAAGGATGTCCCCTTTCACCATTACTTTGTTTGTTAACTATCGAACCATTGGCTGAAAATATTAGAAACAATAAGAAGATTAATGGCTATAAAATAATAGATGAAGATCAAAAAATTAGTCTATATGCTGACGACATTTTAATCACTGTTACAATTCCTAAAAGTTCATTAGAACATATTATGCAGGAAATAGATTGATACAGCTTTATATCAAATTATAAGTTGAACGCAAACAAATCCTTGATCCTAGATATTAATCTTAATAAAAAAACGCAACAACAGATTAAAAACAGTTATGATTTTATTTGGGTCAAGGAAAGTATGGATTATTTAGGAATTAAAATAGCTAGAGAGATAAATAGGATTATGGAAATAATTTTTTTGGTATTATTATTGGAGCTCAATAAATGGCTAAAAGATCGTCGAAATTTAGAAATTACTTTTTGGGGACCAATAAATGTGATTAATTCATATGTTATACCAAAGTGGAATTATATGTTCCAAATGCTACCTCTCCACATCCCAATTCATTGGCTTCAGTTAATACAAAAAAGTTTCACTCAATATATTTGGAAAGGTAAGAAGCCAAGACTAAAACAATCAATATTAGTACAAAAACTACATAAGGGTGGACTCGCTTATCCATTTATAATGAATAATTAAAGCAGCTATTATTTTGCATATTTACAGAATGCAAATTGAAGAAAACAAAGATGAAGGATGGTATAAAATGGAAATGAAGGCAGGAGAAGTCCCTAGTTTAGATTGTTTAATCTGGAACATAGATAAAACGCTAAAAAAGAGAGTACTCCAATACTATTTTGACTCAAATACTGGAAAATTGGTTTAAAATTAAAAAAGCACTGAATATAGAAAAAAATGTTCCGAGTTATTTGGAACTAAATATCGTAGAAAATCATGTGGAAGATTTAAATCTTAATAATTAGAAAAATTAGGGATAACAAGACTAGAACACTTATTGACAGAAGGAACAATCACAACTTTTGTTCAAATAACATATGCATACAATCTTCCATCCAGAGAGGTGTTTGATTTTTTAAGACTTAAAAGCTATATGAATACACACCTCATAACACCAAAATCTAATTTGAGCAATTTGAATGATTTATTATTCACCTAAAAAAAAAAAAAATCAATAAACCACTCTCTAAAGCTCTAATATTAACCAAATCAATTGTTAAGGATATAAACCCAACAGCTATACAGGCATGGAAAAAAGACTTAAATATTGATATTAACATGAAACAATGGGGTTCTTCAATGATGGATGTTAAGAAGAACACTCACTAAACTTGCTAGAAACACATTTAAAAGTTCTAAATAGGTGGTATTTAGTACCAGCGAAATTAAACAAAAGATATCCTTTAACTAATCCTATTTGCTGGAGGTGTAAAAGTACTAGAGGTAATTTTAGACATATTTGGTGGGATTATCATAAATTAAAAAATCTTTGGTCGATAATACAAAAGTTCATATCCAAAAATCTAAAACTCGAGTTGACAATTTCTCCAGAGGTAGTTTTGTTACACTTGAATTGGCCACTTATGGCGTATGAATTAAAAGCAACTCTTATACATCTCTTTTTAGCTGTTAAAATAGTAATTGCGAGATGGTGGAAAAAAGATTTAGAAGTCCCCTGGAAGAATGTTAAAAACCAACTCGAGTTTCAGATAAAAATGGAGTTGATGTTATGCAAACAAAAATTAAGTAATAAAGTATCTGTCTGGTTGAAATGTCTTGAGTTGATTGATGTGAGAGATACTACTGATCAGTTAGAAGTGGATTACATTCCATGAACATTGAAAATTTTAAAAATGTATATGCTATATATAAAGCTCCTTTCACTCTACTTAGGTAATTTTTTCTTATTTTGCTGCAATATTGTTTTGTGTTATATTGTAATATCTGTATGATATATGTATGATTGGATTTTCTTTAATGACAAATACCATTTTTAAAAGAGGTCTGTATTTTCCTCTGTTTTTGTAAGTAAAATTTATATGGATTTAATACTGACTAAAGAATATACAGATATTACAATGTGTTAATTGTTTAAAATGATTGAAAAGAATTAAAAGAAAAAAAAATAAAGATTCAAAAAAATTTGTTGAGAACCTGTTGCATGTATTGCCAATTGAGTTGGTCGAAGGCTTTCTCTGCATCTAGTGCTAAAAGAAGACCCTCGCCTTTTGATGTGTGCATGTGGAAAATAATATTCATCACTTTATGTGTGTTGTCCGAGCCCTGTCTTCCCCGGAAAAAAATGGATTGATCAGCATTGATAATGCATGGGATTATCCCCGTCAACCTGTTTTTGATAATCTTGCCATAGAGTTTTACATTAGTATTCAAAAGGGAGATGGAGGAAATGTTGGGGCATGAAGTGGACAGCTTCCCCGGTTTGGGCAACGTGGAGATATGTGCCACTAACATGCTACTCGGGATTGACCCTTTGGTGTAACAGTCATTGAATAGTGTGGTCAAGTGTGGGATCATGATGTCTGCAAATGTTTGATAGTAAATGTTAGAGTAGCCGTCCGGGCCAGGGGCTTTATGTGCTGGTAGGGTTTTTATAGCCTCTTTTATCTCTGTGGGGGTGAAGGGTGCGGAAATACAGTGCAAATCATCTGGGTGCAGTTGTGTGAGATCTATTGAGTTAAAAAAGTCCTGGGGCGATGACGTGACGACGCACGCCAGTCACTTCCCGCGGGTGGTGAGGGGTAATAGCCGTGGCTGCACGGACTAGGAGGTGAAGGATGCTGCGAGCAGAGAAGTCATGGCGACTGAAAACCAATAGCACAGAAAAGTTGGGTAGCATGCCTGCATGATCCTAAGGGCGGACAAAAGTATCCAGCAACAGTAGTGGATCTCGAACAAATAGTAGTCTATGAGGACGATTGAGCAAACGACCAAGATGCAGTGGAGTATCTAGAAGCAGTAACCCAAAAGTCACTGAACAGCGGCACGCAAGCACAAATAATATCAGTAGGCAAAACTTTGATATGCTGTCGCTATTTGTTTGATATGTAATCCCAATATAACTGCTGATATCTGAAAGCTCTTTATGTTGCTCTTGATATAGTTGCTCTCCCGATGGTGGACTGTTGACACTTATAGTGACTAAAAAGGCTAAAGAGGCTAACAATCGATCATAGTGAATGAGCAGAATGCCAAGATATTTTGTACATGTATCTGGAGACAACTAAATGAACAAAAAAAAAAGAACAAAAAAAATAGAAGAGACTGTACAAAGCATAAACAGGTGCATAAGGAGTTAAGTGATAATTGCACATGACTTCATTAATTACAAACTTCTATAATTGCTGGATGCTGAAAATGTTTTGTTGACCCTTTTTTGCTGGCAAATATTAATTTCTTAAAATTGAGAGGAGAGAGGATCTTCCAACTAAATGGTTGGACTCCAGCCTCATATAGTAAAGAAGGAATGCAGCACACGGCAAATAAAGTGTAAAATTTACTTGCACATGGAGGACAATAGGAAAAGAGAGAAAATATATATTGCAGGCAAAGTGTGAGATTGGAAGGAGGAGATTAATCGCTGTTAAAATAAATGCGATAAAGATAAAGGCTGCTACCATACGCCTTGGTTTTTTTTTTAGGTTTTTTTTATTATTCTTTACATATTGACTGTGTCAACAGGCCCTACATACTGCTAATTCAGAGGACAAAACAATCTGAAGGTGGAATTGACATCGTATGTAATCAGGCTTCGTGATAAAGAAATGGACTTTCTATAAAATAGTTGTGATCTGATTGACGTTGTTTGAGGCTAAATAAATATTCCAATTGGAACCGGATTCTGGACTGAGGTCGGAGCCCAATAAATCAGCAGAGCGAGCAATAATGGCAACTAAAAAAAATGATCTTAAACTGGGAAACAAAAGAGAGAAAAAGACAGATCAGAAAACCGAGAAAAGATTGTCAAATTATTTTTCATCTCAAGATAAAGAAGAGAGAGAAAGGAGAATGGTCTATAGAGAGGTCTATAACGAGTATAAACTATAACCGGTAACACAGAAGCACAATGAGAAAGATTGCATGGAAAGTTCCTTTAAAGACTCCCAAGTAATTGGAAAAGATTATTTAAATGAATGTTTGCAAGTGCAATTAGAAAACATAAAGAAAGAAATGCAACTAATGATGGATCATTTCAAAAAGGAAATATCTAAAATAACAGAAAAAGTAAATACACTGGAAGATAAGATTGAACATTCAACTGTTCAACAGGTGATACAGGAAGAAAAAATCCTGATTATGGAGAAGAAAATTACTGCAGTAGAAGCCAAAACTACTGATAACGAAGATAGGGCAAGAAGAAACAACATCAGAATAAGAGGAATCCCAGAGGAAGTAACTTCAGGAAGTCTGGATGACTACGTAAAGGAGTTTTTTAAATTCCTGGGTATACAGCATGAAAATAGAGCATTTTGTACTGAAAGAATACACAGAATTCCAAATGCTAATACCATTCCAGCTCATGCCCCGAGGGACGTTATTGCAGCTCCATATTCATATAGACTCAAACAACAAGTTATGACGGCAATGAGAACTAAGCCACTTCAGGACTCAAAGTACAAAGCAATACAAATATTCAATGATTTATCCAAAAACACGAGAATGAGCAGGAGGAACTTCTCACAATGCACCCTCAGATTAAGGAATCAAGGAATTAATTATACTTGGATATTCCCATTTGGACTAAGATTCTATTATAGAGAAAAAATGGACATTTTTAAAGATGCTCAAACCTTGCAAATATGGTTACAAGAGAATATTAGGGGAGAACAGGTTCAGGCTGACACCTGTCTCCCCCCTCCTCCTCCCTCAAAGTAGGGATAGGGATGGGGGATTCTGATACAGTCCTGAGCCTGTAGTTTGAGATCTCTCTATATTATCAGGCTTTAAAATATTTTTATTTCTTCTCCTCCCAAGTTTCCCAAAGAAGAGGGATGGATGAATTAAATGAGAAAGGGATGATATAGAGGATGAGAGTTTAAGTAGTGAGAATGGGAAAAGGGAAGAAAGGGAAAAGGTTATAAAAGATACTTTAATACACAATTTATATACGATCATTATATAAGCGATAGACACTAGACTTGATAATGTCACCAATAAAGAAAAGACACAGAGGGGGCACGATAATTATTTGAAATAAAGATAGAAAACACAAATATAATGACACATATCAAAAGCGAGTTGTAAATAAGTAATATAGAATAAATTATAAACACTTAGGTAATATACAGGTTTAAAGAAACTAAGAACACATAAGAGATATAAGGATGTTAACTACACTAATATGAAGTTAAATATTGAAGAGGTACGTCAATTATTCGAAAATTGGATATATGGATAGGAAAAGGGAATTGTCAGTTATAAACAAAACATAATAATTATCATAAGAAGAAAGATATTAGAAAACACGATATAATAACACGTATTAAAGGGTTGTCACAAGCAAGTAGCATACAATAAAGTATAAATATTGAATTGGTAACATATAAGGGGATTGAAAATGAAAGAAATGTGCAGTATAATTAAATGGTTTATCCACGAAAATCCACTTATCTTTGGAACAAATCAAGGAGAAGGAGGTATTAAAAGGGAAGGGGAAACTAAGGCTGGTAATCTAACGGGATATATTGAAAGTTCTATATGTGACAATGCATTTTTTTTTCTTAATATATTAAGACAAATTCGCAGTGTCCCAAAGTATTGTATGAAGTAAATAGCTTACCCCTACACCTAACCGCTGTAGGCGGTTAATTTAGTACATTCTCTTCCTCCTGTTACAGGGGGAAGGAGTGAAGGGGAAGGTATGGTTCTTTTTGTAAAAGAACTAGGTATTTTTATGTTATATGTAGGTGTGCATAGTAGTGTATGTTATGTTATATGTATGTTTCCTGCGATGATGTTAATGGAGTTAGATATGGTCAGATTATGCTTAAGATAGCGTCTTTGAATGTAAGAGGGGTAAACACACCACAGAAAATAATTATTCTTGCAGACTTCCTAAGGAAAGAGACAGTACATATCTGTGGAATCCAAGAGACACACTGGCTGGCAAATGATAAGGATAGATTTAACTCAAAGGATTTTCCTTTTATAATTAAATCTTCTATGGGTAAGAAGAAAAAAAGAGGGGTAGCAATTATAATATCTTCAAAAGGAGCCTTCAAATTAATCCATCAAGATTCCGATAATGAAGGCAGGGTTCTAATAATAATATGCAAGTTGAATAATCAGATATATACGTTGGTAAATTTGTATGCACCAAATAAAGGCCCCACACGGTTTTTAAATAAACATGTAGATAAAATAGATAGAATAAAACAGGGTAATTTAATATACATGGGTGACTTCAACTGCATATTGGACCTTAACTTGGATAGAAATAAACTGGGGGATAAGGAAAATAAAGGATATCTAAAACAATCTTCCTTAAGGTTTAATGAGATGTTCAAAAAGGCTGGTCTGTTAGATATATGGCGAATGTGGCATCCTATGGAAAAGGATTATACATGTCTCTCTCACCCACATCAAGTTTATTCCAGAATTGATTATTTCTTGACAGAGATAAATACTGCAAGATTGGTTAAAAAGATATTCATTACTAACATTCCCTGGTCGGATCATAATGCATTAATTTTGTCATTAAAGATGACTTTGTTAAAGCTAGAACTAACTGGAGACTGTTTGAACAACTCTTAAAAAAATCAGAATGCAGATATTATTAAAAAGGCTATAGATGATTATTTCAGAGAGAATAAAAATCCGGAGATTTCAACATCAACGCTTTGGTGTGCATTTAAATGTACAATTCAAGGCCAATTTATAAAAATAGTCTCGGAAGAGAAAAAGAAAAATTCACAGAATTTAGCACAACTGTACATTAAATATGATACTCTAGAAAAACTGAATAAAAACAGTCCGACGAAAAAAACAAACGAGGAATTAAAAGAAATAAGGGAGACAATTAATAATATTTTGATTCATAAATCCAATTTGACTCTAGAACACCTAAAAAGAAATTGGTATTATAAAGGGAATAGGGCGGATAAATGACTAACAAATAGATTAAAAAAAGAAAAATCTAGGAAAATTATCTCTAAAATAAGAACAGATGAAGAAGTGATTTTGTTTCCAGACAGGATCAGCAAAGTATTTCAAGAGTATTATTCAGGGTTATTTAATCTACCAGAGAGAAAAGAAACTAACAAGATGAATGATTTTTTTTATAAACGTAATATGCCAAGGATATCAGATGAACAGCTAACTTTATTAAATGAACCCATCTCACCAATTGAAGTAGAATTGACTTTTCAAAGATTAAAGGCAAAGAAGGTGCCAGGGCCAGATGGGTTCAGTAACTGTTTTTATAGAACCTTTAAAGGTAACATTATTGAACCACTCACAGATATGTTTAATACCTTTATGATACATGGAAAAATCCCTAGAGAAATGCTGAAAGCTCACATTGTGCCTATTCCAAAGCCAGATAAAAATACGGAATTAGTAACGAACTATAGACCGATTTCATTATTAAATAGTGACATAAAAATCTACTCGTCGGTTTTAGCAGAGAGAATAGCCACTATAATACCCACAATCACTCATCAAGACCAAGTGGGCTTTGTTGCCAGTAGATCTCCAGAATATTGATAGATGTTGCGGACCTGGCATCCAAAAGGAATTTATCCCTTCTTGCCCTGTCATTAGATGCCGAAAAGGCTTTTGACAGGGTAAGATGGGATTTCATGGAGAATGCATTATACAGCGTTGGATTGCAGGGCAATATCATCAAGGCCATAATGGCCCTATATACATTTCCAAAAGCCAGAGTTGTGGGGAGTGGCTTTTTTTCCGACTGGTTCCAGTTGAAGAACGGCACAAGGCAAGGGTGTCCACTATCCCTTTTATTATACTTGATATCCATAGAACCCCTAGCAAAAAAAATAAGAGATAATGAATCTATAAGTGGACTAGAGATAGAGGGAGAATCAATAAAATTAACAATGTATGCAGTTGACGTGGTACTCACGTTGACTGATCCCCTGTTATCAATCGAAAAAGTTATGGATACCATAGAAGAGTTGTCTATATACTCGGAAAATAAGTTAAATCTAGACAAATCGACAGCCCTTCCTTTTAATTTGGCACAAACCATCAAAGATAAACTGTCCAATAAAATTGGATTTGATTGTAATGGAAATTCTATGGAATGTCTAGGCATAGATATCACTGATGACCCAAATAGAATGATGGAACAAAATGTTTTGAAACTTTTGAAAGAAACAAGCAAAACCTTGAAGAAGGGGAAGAGAGTCAAGGCATCATGGTGGGGGAGAATTAATATGATAAAATCCTATCTGTATCCAAAGTGGGTGTATCTCTTCCGCATGGTGCTTCTTCACTGCCCAGAAAGCTGGCTATCTTTGGTACAGTCGATTTTTAATAAACTTATATGGGACGGGAAATGTCCACGACTAAGTCAAGAGCATTCAACGATAAAAATAAAAGCAGGGGGTTTGGGAATTCCACAGATACAACAAACTTGGAGAGTTTGTAATATAGCACAGGCAATAATAACCCAATCGGACATGGTAAAAAAACAATATTGGTACAAAATTGAACAAAACTTATTTAACGCTGATAGAAAGGAAGACTTACAGTCTCTCTTTTGGGATATGAACAATACATTTAAATATAGACAGAGATTTGATTCTAAGTCTCTAATTTTAAATAATATCATACCCATTTGGAACAAACTGAGGAAAGATTTAGATCTACAGGATAAAATAATTAGTAGCCTTGATTTAAGACAAATACATAATAATATGATAGATCTGAAAAACACACAGAGCTGGCTTAACCTAGGGATAATAGGAATTGATAATTTAGTAGAGAATGGTAAAATTAGAGATTTTAATAAGAATAAAGGGTTATCTTAAAGAGCATTTACCCAAAGACATTTCCAACAAACAAAGAATACTTGAACAAATAATGAAAAATCATAACACTGTTAAAAAAAAAACTATTTCAAAATGTTTTGACCTAATTGAAAAAGAACCAGAAAATATTAAAAGCCTAACTATAAATAAATGGAAAGATGACTTAAGCATTAATATAAGTTATGAAGAATAGAAAAAAAACATTAAACATGCTTATAAAGAATGTACACTGCCTTAATTTAGTGGAACTACAGTATAAAATCATGAATAGGTGGTATTTAACACCAAGTAAGATAGCTAAAATATATGTAGGTGCTTCAGATAGATGTTGGCGATGTGAAGCTCAAATGGCAGGCATGAAGCACATATGGTGGGAGTGTGCCTATACTGGAAAATGATAGCATCCAAGATTAAAACGTTGACCAACATAAATTTTGTTATAAGCCCGGATACTTTTTTGTTGCATATACATATAACTCGAAATTTTGGGAATTGTAACATATTGATTGTACATATGTTATTATCGGCTAAGATATTAGTAGCCAGCAACTGGAAATCCACTAAAGTTCCGGTTTGGGCAGAAGTTAAAGAACAAGTCCTTTATCAGTTAAAAATGGAAATGGGTATTGTTAAAGAAGAAAACAGATTTAAAAACTGGCTTAGTGAGATTGGACAACTCTAGATCATATAGCAATATACAATACTATAAATTATTATATTGAAAGTTACCCCTCTTACACTAATTTCGAAAGGTAAATCAATGGCTAGATGAATTTTAAAGTGATATAAGAAATCTCCATTATTTTTCTTCTTTTTATTGAAGGGAATAGTGTTATTTGTCTATTTTGTGTGATGTATGGCATTATCATTGCATAAGTAAAATAGGTTTATCTATGTAGATGTTTGAACCAGATCAATTTACATATGTGGAGAAGTACATCTGTAACATAATATTGTGATAATGTATCTTTGCTACGTGTGTAAGATTGGTGCTTTGTGATATGTCATGTATTTTTTTTTTAAATAATAAAAGAAGAGATTGAAAAATAAAAATAAATGAATAAAGAAACAAAAATAAATTTGCTATTTGTTCTGCATATATGGCATGACACGATGTCTACAATAAAACTAAACTTACAAAACAACATTGTTCTGAAAAAAATACTGGAAATGTTATTGTTTTGTTTTATTGAGTAAAATGTATGGTATTGATAGAAATTTGATGTCAATAAAAAGTTATTTGTGTGGTTAAAAAAAAAAAAAAAAAGTCCTGTATAGACTCCGTGCTTGGGTGCGGGGTGAGTGGGTCGTTTTTTAAATTGTATAGTTTGCTGTAACATGTGGCAAATTCATTGACAAAATTGAGAAGTTTGCCCTTGGTGGGGGAGTCAATGTGTGCTATTTTGGACTGAGTCATACGTGCTTTTAGTTGTGAAGTGAACAGTGCCCCAGCTTTATTTCCATGTGCAAAGAATTTGTGTTTGCATTTCCTGAGTATGTAAGTCGTTTTGGTTAATTCTATCTCCCTTAACTCTGTCTGAAGGAATATCAGTTTGGTCAGCATCTCTGTTGTTGGGTCGAATTTTTTTTTTTGTGTGTCATGTCTGAAAGTTCTTGGATTGTCTCTGTATACAACTTGGCTCTCTTTTTCTTGACAGCGCTGGCTGCTTTTATGAAGCACCGCTAAGGTCTGCCTTGTGGGCTTGCCACATGTTTGCTATGTTTGTATCCGAGGCTTCATTTAGGGTGAAGTAGTCTAGAATGTCTTTTCTAATGGAATCTAAAGTGGCCTCATTGTGTAAGAGTGTATCGTTGAGTCTCCAAGATCCGGATCCTCTGGAGGGGAATTGTTCTTTTAGAGATAAAGTTATCAGGGCATGGTCAGACCACGATATAGTACCAATTATATCTTCCTATCTTCCTATCCGTCCGCACCTCCCACGCCTCACCCTTCTGTCAGTACCTACATTGGCTTCCTATAAGATATAGAGCTCAATTTAAAATTCTGGTTCTTGCTTTCAAATCGCTACATAATGCTGCTCCCACCTATCTATCCTCCCTTATACACAAGTATGTCCCATCTAGACCCTTACCATCCGCTGAAGACTTACGTCTATCTTCTGTCCGTACTCCCACCTCTGATGTTCGCCTTCAAGATTTCTCGAGGGCTGCACCATTCCTGTGGAACTCACTTCCCTCCTCCGTTAGATGCTCACCCAGTCTCCACTCCTTCAAAAAATCATTAAAAAACCACTTAAAACCACATAAAAGCATATCAATTAAACTGTTAATAGCTCCCGACTGATTCCTCTTCTGCAACTGTCACTAGTCTAATACTATCCTTACCTGTTTGTGTCATTTTACCCCACTCCTTCTAGTATTTAAGCTCAACACCTCTGTTTCTGTGTTTCCAACTTGTCTGGTTACAACTACATGTCTGTTCGTACACCCATTGTAAAGCGCTGCGGAATTTGATGGCGCTAAATTAATAACATAATAATAATAATTGTTGTGAATAATAATTGTCGTTACTTTAGCCTTGAGAGAGAATGGAAGAAGGAATCTATCAATTCTGATGTAGGTGTTATGTACCACGAAATGGAATGTGTAATCTTTTTCTATCGGGTGTGGTACCCTCCATGCATCAAGGAAATTGATGGCGAAGTGTGTGTCTCAATCTAGTGGCGTATGCATTATGGTTTCTGTTGGTAGTTTGGGATGCGGAGGTGTCATGGGTGTGGTCTAGAAGGAAGTCTGTGACTCCTCCTATGATTACTTCTCCAAACTTGTGGAGAGTAGCTAGTGCCACAATTGTGTCCAGGAAAGTCTGCTGGTTGTCATGTGGGCCATATATGTTGATGAAGGTGTAAGGTTTATTATTTACATAACATTGCAATATCAGGTATCTGATAAAGACCAATTTTCTTTACCAATGAAAAGCAGGAGTGGAAGTCATGGGGGTAGTGTTTGGAGTTGAATTTTGGCCTGTTGCCCCATTTAAAATGTGTTTCCTGGCAGAAGAACACGAGTATCAAGCTTTTTTTGCGTCTGACAAAGCTAATCTACGCTTATTGGGGGAGTTTAGCCCTTTAACATTAACATATACAATGTTTAACGTCCTTGTTGTGGGTGAGGAGGATGCAAGTCTTGCCCTGCTAAAGGGTGCTGGAGTGCTGGGTAATCTACAGTGCTCCCAACATGGGGACTAACATTTTTATGAGAACTTTTTTTTTTTGTGTTATTTTTCTGTATTTTTTAGATAATGTTTTTGTATTGTGTGTTTTTTAGACTATGAACCAGCTCTCTTACGGGTCTGGTAGGACCATGAGTTTGCAAATCGTTGAAGTGTCCCTCAAAATCTATGGGATAGGAACATTGCCATGGGGGGGGTCGGGATCCTCTGGGGCTGTACACCCTCTAGTCATCCCTCCATATTGCCCCCGCCTCCCCTTTAGTATCATAATCCGTACCCCAATATACACCTTAATTCCTTGCCACACAGTTTTAAACCTCTTTGTGTGTGGGATGATTTTGTGCATTTTAATATCCTGTGTGGTGTAAATGGTGCTCTGATGCCCCTGTAGAGCTTCAACCTGTGCCGTGCTGTAGGAGCGTTACTGTAACAGGTTAAACCCATGTGTTGACTAAGGGTGTGGAAGTGATGTGTAACATAAAAGGAAAACTTAGAACTATAAACAAATGTCGGTCTAAGAGAATGCTAGGGTGTACAGACGCGTTAAACATGGCTTGGAGAGCCTACTGAGGGTGGGATCCCCAGAAGGGAAATCTCGTCCAATGGTTGGGAACGGGATGCTAGACCCTAAATGGTGTGTCAGGTTATGTTAGGCTTATCAATTTGTGAGCGGGGAAAACAAACATGTAAAGTACTGGTGTGTGTGATTAAACATCTACCCATATATAAGTAAAATTTAATAAAGGAAAACATTAAACATGAATACATATCTTTAGCACTGCCTCTTGTATGTTGCGGAGATGTGGAGGCACAATCGGTGGTGATTTTTGATGGTGAGTGTTGCTGCTTCCGTTTTATTGTTTGGCTTCTCGGTATGACCACTTGTATCTTCCATTCCTTGAGTATTCTGTCTCCTTCCACCAGTGATGTGATGTGTCTCGTCACACCGTTGTGGTTGACAATAATGCACGCTGGGAATCGCAATTTATATTTCAGGTTTTATGCTCTCAGGGCTTGCGTGATTGGAGCAAGGCTTTTCCTTTTCAGGAGTGTTGAGGTAGAAGCAGGCTTCTGTGTGAGAGCTCTGGGGCCAGTGTTTGAAAGAACTCTCTAGTGTTCTATAGAGTCTGGCCAGGTCTTGAGGGAGGATTTCCCTATCCTCGTTGTCAGCCACTTTGTTTTCTTTTGCTTATCCATTCACTTTTCCTTATCCATTCTGGCAAGCAGTTCTGTATAGGAAGCTGCCAGTGCATTGTGAGCTTCAATTATTTCCTCAGTTTTTTTCTTCTTATTGGTTGGTACTCTCTGAAATGGCTTGAATATCCTACCTTACATTCCAGGCCAGTTTGGCAAACTCAGTCTGCATGGATGATTGCAGATCGTGCAGTATCTTTAGGACCGAGGAGTCTGTTGCCAGAGCCTGGTTAGGCATGGAAATGCTTGTACTATCACTGCGGTCCGAGCAGAAGGTGGGAGATTGCGGTCCGTCTGCGCCAGTTTGTAGCGTGGCGAGGAGCGCCACGATTTGTAGTGCAGATTTCTGCTTTTTTACTTGTCTTTTGCGGACTTGTGTTCGCTGTCATATTCACTGTAGGTTAATCCCTCA
This sequence comes from Pelobates fuscus, assembly GCF_036172605.1. Taxonomy (NCBI): domain Eukaryota; kingdom Metazoa; phylum Chordata; class Amphibia; order Anura; family Pelobatidae; genus Pelobates; species Pelobates fuscus. The sequence continues at coordinate 323,662,793 of NC_086318.1, read as the reverse complement.
TGGGGAGCAAACAGCTCACGCGGCCATCTTGGTGAGCTGCTAAACCATGCCTCTCCGTGATGGACTTTTTTAGTATCTCATGGGTGTCTCTGCTCTGATCTCCGTGGTAGTTGGCTGTAAATGAAGTAGCAATTTTTTTTTTCATGGATGATGAGTTTTGGCTCTCTTTGCTTACCTGGATTTCATGGTATTCAACTGGCGTAACTTGCTTTGTGACAAACAAACCCCTAGTTTCATGTAAATATAAGTTTAGTGCTATATCATGTGTCATGTGCCATGTAATATTTGGTATATTATTTATTTAAGTAAATAATTTTGTCAGTTTCTTTGAATTCTTTGGTTTCTTTCAGCAAATATATGAATTTTGTATTGATGTTTTGTGGCATCATAGCTGTTAATTTATTCTTTGTTAATGTCTCAGATATCTGTGACTTAACCTAAACATAGTGTTCCATGCTTTTACTGTTAACTGGTTACTTATAAATGTCACATTTAATTACCATAATTTGTGTTTCATTCTGACACATTTTTGGTGTTATGCTGTTAATAAATGTAAAATCAGGAAAAAGCTACTGTTTATTTGGCTGTATCTGTGATCATGTTGGTGTTAATGTACTTAATAAGCTGTACGTTTATTGTGACATAGACAATCTAATCACATCCCCTATTCAACATTTAAAGCTATATTAAAAAAAAATAATAGCTGTTTATTTTCCAATTTTAAAGACTAGCACTCAGGCGCTACTATTTTAAATGTAACATGCCATTGTAGTCTCCTACTATTATTGGTTTTAAATAAGGTAATCTATCAAAAGGATTGGTGGTGGAATTTAAATTTTATAAAGATAATTGTCCACAGCTAATATTTAGATGTGCATCCACTTAAAGGGATTTACATATTTAAAGTCAAGAATTCAGATTATACTTTATATAATATGTATATGTAGCCTGTTAAGTGACTTTACATTAAAGAATGGCATTTGGCTAGTGTTGGCTGTAAAGGAACTGTTGTTGTGGATTGAGGGATAGAGCACACTAGGGGAAATAAATATATATTGAAGAATGAAGGTAAAAATATAGCTTGTGGAGGAGTAAAGATATGGGGAGTTAAGAGAAAATGTAACTAAGGAGATGTAGGAGGAAACGCGACTGTGGAAGGAAACAGAATGATTGGAGATTATAGGACTATGTGTTTTGTATGGCAACGATGGATGGCAGATGTAGGAGAGCGGATTAATAACACACACAAGATTGATAAATACAAGGAGATAAAATGTCCACGGATTTGACAAATACATACAAGAACTTAAAACCCAAGGGAGATATGACAATACAATTCGTAGAGAGCAACACAGCACTAGTACAACATTTTTCAGCTCAGGTAACACTAGTTAATACTTATAAAACCAGTATAAATAAACAGCTAGAAAGTCAACTTTTTACCATCCAGTTACTGCCATTTATTTTTCAAGCTCACATTTACTAAATATATTTCAAGTATAATTACCACACAACGCCACTGGAGTATAACTGAAAAAATATTACATTCAGTAAATTTGAAACAGGGATATATTTTATAGAATGTATGCTTTGTTTGAAACTATATGGTCATAATGTAAATTATGATGCTGTATTTTATTGTTAAATCCTTTAAAGCTACACATAAAAATATATTGTATATAAAACTAAGGTACCAAGACAATAATCTTTACTGAAAACTCCCACAAAGGTAGAACAATCTTTCAATTTAAATGTATTGCCATTTTTCTGTGAATAGATGTAATCTAAAGCATCAGTTATTTGAAACCTCTTAGTAAACTTTACCTATTTTCAGCTGCTGAATATAATTACATACACAATTAAAAATGAGTCACTGATCATATCATACCTTTTATGCAAATATTGTAAAATGCCAAATAATATAATAATTTATTAAATACTTTTTGTAGTAGCAAACACATGAATCATATTTCCTGGCTAATCATGGCAGCATAAACATATGGGTTAGCTCCTCCCCTTACAGCCAATAGGAAAGGAATAAAACAAAACCTTTAAAAGGAGTATCCCTGCATAGGTCCCTCTGTCTTTCTCCTGTCCTACAGCCCTTAGGATGTGAGAATTTTGCTCCCTTTACTCATGGACATCTGCTTTTTCTCTTCATTACTTTATTTATTTTTTGCTATTTTAGGTTGCCTTTATTCTGTATTGCCTTTATAATAAGGTTCCTTTATACTGTGGTATGTTTATAAGATGGTACTTTTACACTGTGATTCCTTTAAACTGTGGTGTATTATGCAGCATTAATGCCTTTCAGGGTCGTCACCAGAATTTTTGGGGCCCCTGACAAAGCACAAAGTCTGAGCCCCCACACCTCCCGCCCACACCCCGCCGGGCCGGCCTCCCCCCGCAATGAATGCAGTGTGTGTTAGTGTAATGGATGCAGAGTGTGTGTTAGTGTTGTGGATGCAGTGTGTGTGTTAGTGTAGTGAATGCAGCGTGTGTGTCAGTGTTGTGGATGCAGTGTGTGTGTTAGTGTTGTGGATGCAGTGTGTGTGTTAGTGTAGTGAATGCACTGTGTGTGTTAGTGTAGTGAATGCAGAGTGAGTGTTAGTGTAGTGAATGCAGAGTGTGTGTTAGTGTAATGAATGCAGAGTGTGTGTTAGTGTAATGAATGCTGTGTGTGTGTTAGTGTAGTGAATGCAGAGTGTGTGTTAGTGTAATGAATGCAGAGTGTGTGTTGGTGTAACGAATGCAGTGTTGTGGATGCAGTGTGTGTGTTAGTGTAATGAATGCAGTGTTGTGGATGCAGTGTGTGTGTTAGTGTAGCGAATGCAGAGTGTGTGTTAGTGTTGTGGATGCAGTGTATGTTAGTGTAATGCATGCAGTGTGTGTGTTAGTGTAGTGAATGCAGAGTGTGTGTTAGCGTTGCGGATGCAATGTGTGTGTTAGTGTTGTGGATGCAGTGTGTGTGTCAGTGTTGTGGATGCAGTGTGTGTGTCAGTGTAGTGAATGCAGAGGGTGTGTTAGTGTTGTGGATGCAGAGTGTGTGTTAGTGTTTTGGATGCAGTGTGTGTGTTAGTGTTGTGGATGCAGTGTGTGTGTTAGTGTTGTGGATGCAGTGTGTGTGTTAGTGTAGTGAATGCAGTGTGTGTTAGTGTTGTGGATGCAGTGTGGGTGTTAGTGGTGTGGATGCAGTGTGTGTGTCAGTGTAGTGAATGCAGTGTGTGTGTGTGTGTTAGTGTTGTGGATGCAGTGTGTGTGTTAGTGTAGTGGATGCAGGGTGTGTGTTAGTGTAGTGAATGCAGAGTGTGTGTTAGTGTTGTGGATGCAGTGTGTGTGTGTGTGTGTGTTTAGTAGTGTATGCATGTAAATGTAATAAAAGTAATTCCCCACTCCCTGTTTCTTACCTGGTCCAGGGAGGGGGGAGATTCCATGATCCCTGGTGGTCCGGTCCGGTGCCATTGTGGGCCCCCCCCGGCTCCCTATACTTGCAGAGGGGGCCCAGCGGACTGCAGCTGTACTCTACAGCATCTCCTCACTCTCACTCCTGCGAGATGTGGTGTGCCGCACATCTCACGGGAGTTAGAGAGAGAGGGAAATGCTGTATAGTACAGCTGCAGTCCATTGGGCCCCCTCTGCAAATATAGGGAGCCGGGGGGGGGGGGCGGGGCCTCGGCTGCACCTATATATTGCGATCATCGCTATATATAGGTGCAGAAAGTAATTGTGGGGCCCTGGACTGCCGGGCCCGTGACAACCGTCATGGTTGTCACCCCCTGATGGCGGCCCTGATGCCTTTAAACTGTGATGCATTTAAACTGTGGTGCATTATGCAGCTGTAATATCTTTAAACTGTGGTGCACTATGCAGCTGTGTCTTTACTGCCTTATGCTGTAATGCCTTTTATACTAAGATGCCTTTAACTTTGGTTATTTTTTTCACCCTGTTGCCTTTTTATCACCTTGCAGGCACTTTTACTTTATGCTTCCCCTCAGTCCCGGAGATTTATTCCCGGCTCCCTGGGTGTTCAGGGGCCATGTATGTTGCAGACCGAGCTCTCTCCCCATTCTTTAGCCAGCAAATGCACTTAGAAGACGTTTGCGCATGTGCAGTTTGTGCCTTAAAGTCCCAATACCGATGACTTGCATTATGGGAATGCAGATTTTGGCAGCGATCTTGGATTAGGGCAAATGCCAGAAAGTACCTAAAATGGAGGGAAAATTACTGTTAATATCCCAAACTTATGTGGAAAGTATTTGCAGGTTTTCCAGACATGGGTAAGTGCTGTTTTCAGCCAGTTTTAGATCTATTTGACTGTTTTCTTGAGAATTTGACAGTGCCCTTTTGTACTTTTATACTTTGCCACATGTAATATGTTTTTTGTTAATTTTATGTCTGAATCTACACCATGTTCTGATTGTGATGGAAATGCAGTGGTAGGAAAACTGTTATGCATTGCCTGTCTTCAGAAGGTAACCTCTTTAGCTTCGCCTATAGCTGCACAGCCACAGGACATGCTGGCATAGCTTACAAAGGAAGTTGCAAAGTATTTTCTGAATCTACACCATGTTTTGGTTCTGATGAGAAAGCTGTGTAAGAAAAACAGTTATGCTCTGACTGTCTCCATAAGGCAGCGGCTTCAGCATCATCTATACCGGCGCAGCCACATGACAGGTGGGACGATGCTACCGTTTGACAACTCTGCTTTTTTTTTTTACGCAAGCCTATGGATCAAAAGTGGACGCAGACCTGTCCAAAATTATACTCCAGGTTGTCATCCAGCTGTAGTTTTCACTGCTGTTTCTAGAACCATGAAAAGAGTGTTTAAATATCTAAATGCTAGGGGCGGAGCTAGCTATCGAGCAGACGAGCCGCATGAATCCTGAGCTCCGACACCACTACGGCAAAACAACCTCAGAACCCTCAAAATCTACCTCCACAAGCCGGGGAAAGACGGAGGGGAAGCTAGTACAACATGGGGAAGCACTCACGAAACCCCGAGGGCTGTCCACGGGACACTCCCAAGATATCGGGCAACTCTTGTCCCAGACCTGCAGACCCAAAATGGTGGACGTCTTTCAAACGATGGGGATGGAGTCACTATCCGCTTCAAAGGATGACTACCTGAGCCATGTGCCGACACAGACACCCCACAGGAAGCAACAAACCGCTCCAAAAAGGTAATCTAAACCACCATTGGCCACTAAGGACGACTTGTCAGGTATGGTGACTGACCTCAAGGCCTTCTTTACTGCAGAACTAGCTGGCCTCAAGACAGAACTGAACACTCTCACAGGCCGCATGCGAGCCATGGAAGAGGTAATACCGGACTTGAGAGCACAGCACGACGCCATGGCGAAGCAAACACAAGAGCTCATAACCACATGCTCACAACTCAACGCTCGAGTGGGGCAGCTCGAAGACATGGCAAGACAAAGAAATATAAAGGTGAGGGGGATCCCGGACTCAGTGACAGCAGACGAATTGACGCTCCTCATAAAGAGGTTGCTGCACACTGCCCTACCACCCAAACAGGCCAAAGGACTGACCTTAGACAGCCTATTCTGCATACCAGGGCGCCCAAGCAATGCCCCAGACACCGCAAGGGATGTCATCATGAGCTTTAAATCCCGCTCGGACAAAGACGGATTCCTCCATGCCGTCAGAGGCCAGACCCCGTACGCTTTCTAGAATCTAACCTTGCACTTCTTCCAAGACCTGAGTCGTCAAAAATCGCAGTGGCGGACTTCCATGAGAGTAATCACAACACAACTGAGAGCAGCGGACATACAATATAGATGGGGTCACCCCCGAATGCTGATTGCCAAACATGAAGGTCAAAACCACCGACTGACAACACCGGCAGAAGCACCACAACTCTTACAAGCACTGGGTATCCACCCCACGGAAGGTGCCAAGACAAAAACACCACACCGGTGGGACATAGCCAACATAGCACCATTCACCCCATCGGGACAGACTGCCCCAGCGGGAAGCAGCATCATGCACCCACCCGATTCTTAAGCTGATGAGTTCTAATACACTGACTAATGCAATGTCCCCTCCCCCCCTTGTTCTCCTTTTGTGCGTTTTTCTTTTTTTTTTGTATTTAAGTTTATGCCTAAGTTGTATGCCAGGTATACATCTCTATGTCAGTTACGATTTCTTCTTGATGCCGTGCTGTAGATCAGACACCTGGTCAGCTTTCCGCAGCCAAACACCCCCCGCCCCCAGAATCCGGGGTTAAAGAGCCTTATAACCATGACATATCCCCACAATGCCTCTAGCCACTGCAACACACGCACGAAAAGTGCTGTGTGACTTAACTCACCTAACTTGCAAATGCACACAAATCACCTTAAAGAATAGATTAACCACAGCGACAAAGCTTAGAACCGCAGCTGATTCACCTACATGTCAGCCTCTCCGCTCACTAGTTGAACACCTGATATCGCTGACTATATGCCGGCCTGTTACAGCCTGTTCCCTACATATCTCTAGCCTGTACAATATAAACCTAACTATAGGTGCTATGGTTCTTACATATACAACTCACCTGCCTGTAGGCTAACACTCCCTGAAATCTGAGGCACAACCACTTGCTTGTACCCTACCACACTACTACCAGGCTACCACAATGTACTATGCCTGTTATTAAAAAAAAGTGATATCTCTGTCAATTAAGCCTGTTCCAGACTCTTGTACCTTAGATAGGCATGTCTAATTATTGTCAGTCCAACACAAATGTCCTGTTATGTTTTACAAGACAATAATGTTCTCTCACTTGTTTTCTTTTATACTACAAAAAAGGGCAGCATACCCTGTCTTTTACATGTATACCAACTGTTATGTCAGTCACCAAGTTTGCCATGTGTAATTAACTCTGCACTTTGAAAATAAAGAATTTAAAAAATAAAATAAAAAAATAAAAATATCTAAATGCTACTGTGTATAGAGATATTAAGAGCCAAGATTGAAGATGCAGTCTGGGGTCATCAAGTTACAAGTGACTTCTTCACAGAAGCTTCCTTAGATGTAACTAGGATATTCTCTTGAACAAATGGCTTTATCTATAGCAGCTAGGAAAGCATTATGGTTCTGCTTCTGGGATGATGACTCGTCCTCCAATTCTGCCCTCCACGCCATTCTATTTGAAGGGGAGATCCTGTTTGGGAAATCTTTTTAGGAATCCATTCAAAAACAGCTGAGGGTTACAAGGTATTTGTACCTCAGGACTGATGATTCCAAGAATCCGGCTCCTCAGGGTCATACGGGAGAACCTCCATTGACCAGCATTTTTAAGATATATGGAATTACTGACCTTGCAGGGTATACTCCAGACGTAACTCATGGCAGTTGGTTCTAATAGAGCTATGAAGAAGGTAAAGCACTGAAGCTTCAGACACGAGAGTCTCTATATCAACAAGAGAATTCCGACAGATGAATCAAAGGTATAGCACTGAAGGAATATGTATGAAACCTTCTGGACGAAGATGTGATTTTTAAGGTCCCTTAACAAGAGGAGCTCCTGGGACAATATTAGCCTCTCTTCTGATGCTAAATGTAAAGGCACATGGAAGTCTATACTGGACCTAAGAAGGGCCAACAATAGGCTGAATGACAGAGCCTTCGGGATGGAGTCAATCAGATCGATATATCCACAGCAATTTGGAAGGACAAGTCCCTTATCTCTTTATATCTCAAGGATGCTTACTATTATTGCAATAGTCCTAGATCTCCAGCATTATCTCAGAAGATAACTTCCAATTAGTGCCATACCATTTGGCCTCACTGCAGCCCCAAAAACCTTGTGTGCTTATAGTGATATTGAAAGTCCAGAACACGACCTGGTTGCATTATCTGGATGATGTACTACTGGTAACCTCAGACCCACAGAAGGCAGGTGCACAGAGGGATAGAGTTCTTTCAGAACACCTGAAGTTTGGCTGCTTGATGAATACATAGTTACATAGTTACATAGCTGAAAAGAGACTTGCGTCCATCAAGTTCAGCCTTCCTCACATATGTTTTTTGCTGTTGATCCAAAAGAAGGCCAAAAAAAAACAGTTTGAAGCACTTCCAATTTTGCAACAGGCTAGGAAAAAAATAATACCAACAAGAGCAGTCTCACGCCAGCTCAGAGGATGACTTTTCTGGGTGGAGTAGTCTATACTCTGCTTTCCCCTATCTCAGGAACAGTTCGACAGTTGGTGGAAGTTTTCTCTTCCAGTTTCTTCATTTTCACTTGGTAACAGCAAGAAAGTAGATGCAACTACTAGGAATCCTGGCTTCCACCATCAGACTTGTCAGATGGGCTCAATGGCATCTCAGGATTCCTCAAAGGTCCTTTATATCTCAGTTCAATAAGCGAAAGATGAATTGGAGCCAGCCACTGATGATGTAACCATCAGTGGAGTTACACCTTACCTGGTAGTTGAAGAGAAAATATGTTTATGGGTTTCCTATGAACAGAACTTCATTGGGCAATTATAAACTCGGTTTACAGTTTTCAAGGATTGGATACACATTTTCTGGACCATGTTATACAAGTTCTGTGGATAAGGGAAGTAACAATATTTCCAACCAATGTTATGGAATTATGAGTCATTTTCAGGGCTCTTCTTCAATTCAGAAGGTTGCTGAAGAACAAGTGGGTCCGAATTGCTCAAATTTCAATGCAAATGTATCCTATATCAATCGTCAAGGTGAGTCTCCCAGTCACTTATTGATGAGGCAGTTACTGTCAGGATTACTAGTTGATCCAGCACGTAGAATTGTGTCACACATATTACTAATAGGTAACATATTACCGGGCCTTGGAATGGCCGGACTTAACGTACAAAAGAATAGTCAGGATACTTCCCAAGCTCAGGGGATACAGAAAGAGACACAACGATAAGAGGAAGTCAGGGATACAGAATACAGGGAAGTCAAAATCAAAGCAAAAGTCAAAAACCAGAAGTAACTTGAATCAGGAACGTGCTCTCAGACAACCACAAGGGAAACCACGACAGGGCACTGAGCAGGATGAGAACTGGGCCTAAATACCCCTCCACTAGATCTGGTAGGCTGTAACCGGTCTTTGACCCCAAAGGCAGTTACCAGGTTCCCATTTGCATAATTGCTGCTCAGGATTAACCCTTCTGTGAATTTGGTTGCTGCTCGGCACAACTTTTCCTGTGTGGACAGTAAATGCCATTAACCACATTTTTATAAACGCATGAATACGTGACAGTTACAACCCATGATGAGTAGGGCACAGGAGAATAACAAGGGCTCAGAATACAATGGCTGATTACCTGAGCCAAGTAACAGTGGTCAAGGTGGAATTGCAACTTTGTCCTGACGTGTCTTACGGGTTGATTCAGATTTGGCTGATACCCTATGTAGATTTGATGGCCACTTCTCGGGAACTACCAGATCCAGAAGCTTTTTTCTAATTTTAAGGACCAGAACGCTCAAGGTCAGGATACTCTGACTCAAATTTGGATTCTCAGTCTGATGTACATATTTTTCCTGTCTTCAATGTTCCTAAAGGAAATTCAAAGGAGACAGGGGAAGGCCACGAAGACTCTAAATTCCTATGATGAGTAAGATGAATCTGGAACCTCCAAGGGAGATTCCAGCATGTCCAGACCTATTATTACAAGGTCCCTTGACACACCAAGATCCTTAAGCTCTCGTGTTGAGGCTGGTGTGTCTAAAAGTATAGGCATCCCTGAGACGGTCATTAAGATCCTCTTACAGTCCTATAAATACTTTACAGATTACAAACTTGGCATGCATTTGTCTGTTGGTCTCAAGAATAGAGGTTGGAATTACTCCTCAATCAGGCCTTGATATGGTCTGAATTATAATACTCTAGAAAAGTACAAATTGGCACTTTCCACATGGATGGGTACCCATTGAGCTTTGGAGCCCCTGGTGCTTTGCTTCATGTAAGCAGCAATTAAACTCAAGCCTTCACTGATGGTGTTAAAGTCCATTTTGACCTACCACTGATCTTACAGGCTCTGACTAAACCATCATTCGAACCTCTAGCAGGAGCTTCCATGATGTTGGCACAGACAGTGCTGGTGGCTGGTACCTCAGCAAGGTGAATGTGTGAAATCCAGGCTTGATCCTGTGTACCCCCATTCACTGAATTTCAGAAGGATATGGTTGTCTTGCATTTAGCACCAGAGATCCTGCCTAAAGTAAAAGCTTTTCTATGTCATTCTCGACCTGTACCAAAGATTTTTGTGGCAGTCTCCACTAGTGCAGTTGCAGCATCGTGGGCTTCCATGGCAATGGTCTCTGCTGAAACTTTGTAAAGTTGACATTTGGACCTGTTTGAACTCATTTGTCCAGCATTACATACTAGACATTGAAGCAATCAATGAGGTGCAATTTGGATGTCACGTCCTTAACTGTAATCTTCTAATCTATGTTGAATTATTTTGATTATTTGATTGCCAGTTATGTATGTTTCTATCTCTCTGCCTGGTAGGCTTGGGTATTCCCATTTGTATATGCTGCCATGATTAGCCAGAAAAGAGGAAAATGTATTCATACTTACCGTAATTTTCTTTTCCTGGTTATTATTTATTATTCATGGCAGCATATACTACCCACCCAGTGTCTGTTATGCTTCTTCTGTAGGAGCTTGTTACTGAGTGAGGGACCTATGCAGGGGTGCAAATGTTTTGTTTTATTCCTGTCCTATCGGCTGTAAGGGGAGGAGCTAACCCATTGGTATATGCGGCCAGGAAAAGAAAATTACGATAAGTATGAATACATTTTCCTCTATAATGAATAGATTTTTTTGACTGATCAGTAGGTAGAGATGTAGCAAACTAAAGGGTTTAATTACCTCTTAAATTGTTGTGCTTAATATTTGATTTGTTTTTTGCTTGTGCCTACCAGTATATGTAAATGCCCTGAATTAATTTGAATTCAGCAAACATATACGAATCATAATGTATGTGCATGCAAAAAAAGATATAGCCCCAGCAAACTATCATTTTAAACTTGTTTGTAGTCATTCATGTTTTGTTTATTTTCTTGTCTGACCCTTCTAGTAATTAAGGTCAATCATCCTACATTTCATCATGTTAATTTAGTGAATGCCATGTGTTAATTTAGTGAATGCCAATGTGTGTATATATATATTGATAAGTATCAAGAAATATTACCTGTCATACTATAACATATTTTCACAAATATTGTAAAATGCTCTCTACATATTTCATTATGGATTCTGTTTTCTGACTGTGATGAATAAATTTAAAGTCAACTGTAGAAAAGACATATGGCTAAGAGAGATCAATAACTGCTAAAATGTTTTAAAAATGTAACAAGAAATGTTACATCCTCAGCAAAAATCACTTAAAATGTGAACATCTGCCGATGGCAGAATCAATTAGCAAATAGTATGGATTTGAATTATTGAATCTTATTTTACCACTCACTGCTGTCAATTAGGTTATACGGTCTGTTTAGAATTTTGTTTCTAAAAATGTAACACATTGCTGGAATAAAAATGTTCTGTTACATGGTTGTAAAACTTGTAACAAAAAATGTTAGTGTATAGTTTCAATTTGAATTAACTATTAATGTGCAGTTTTCTTAGAGAATCTCTGAACCCTGAAGCGGGACCGTAACATGTGCAGTATTGTACTGTTTTTTTTTTCATTTTTTCATAGTGTGCCACAAGAATGTATCTATGAGTATAGCATTATGTATGGAATACCCAAGTGTACATGTACTCTTAAAGAATGTTTTAAGCAGGAACCCAAGTTCACATATTTTGCTTGCCTAGAGTGTCACGGGAAGCTATCAGTGCATTGACTCAAATAATATTGCACATTTTTATACAAACAATAGTAAAAAGCAAAGCTCAATGTCTTTCTGTTGGCATATAGAAGTACATATTTAGGAGGTAATCTAATATTCTTACTCTGCTACAAATATTCTTTACAGTTAGCTCCCAAATAAGCTTTCATTTAACCTTATACCTTATATGTTCCTACTTAATATATTACCTTTAAATGTCAATTTGTACTATGTTGCATGTTTTGTTAAAGTGCACCTGTAATGTCACTCACATATATTCAGTCCTGCTTCAGTGATAGATTCAAAATCAAAAATTCTATTTTTTTTATAAAATATAAAAATAAATATGCAGCGCCCTAATATTTAAAGTAATGTTTTAATTACAGAATTAGTGGTCAGGTATAATTTACTTGTTATATACAAGATCCAAAATGGCATACAAGACAAATAAGAAAGAAAAACTAATTTTGAAAAATATATTCATGCCAAAGTGTTTTTGCAAGGTTTGTCAATGAACAGAACTTTAGGAGCACCATGCCTACCGCTCAGAAGTATCGTTAAATCACCACATTATCTGTCCAACTTTGGAAAGTAATCAAAATTTCTAAACAATATTCTTAACATCTCACTAAAATATAAGATTGAATGGTTTTGGAATGATAATGTAAATGTTCACTTTATGAGTCACAGCAAAGAGGGTGAGCTTATTATTTTTATCATACACCTTCTAAAAAAATCTAGAAAACTGTTTCACCCAAAACTCTCTAATTTATTTATTTATAAAATATTTTACCAGGAAGGATACATTGAGATTTCTCTCGTTTTCAAGTATGTCCTAAATGCACCATAACCAATAAAATGGGCTGGCTATAGTGCCAGTAATATCCTTTAATAGAAATGGGAAGTGTAAAAATAAACATGTAAAAATGTAAAATAAAAGTCAAAATCCACTGATTTCTTAGGGAAAAAATACAAATGTATGTCAGTGTGACTAACTGCCTGTGTAGTAAATGCATGACATCCCACAATATATGAAGCAGAAATAATTTGGTGAAAGGCATCGGTGTATACAACTGCTCACATTTATTTCCACCATTGTGTTTATTATTTTAAATTAGAAGATAAACTTACCATGCTTGACATTGGAATATATAATTAATTATATGAATTAAAATATATGTTTTTTTCTATGTGTATGATAACCATTTAGATAGCATAATAAAGGGGCTGCATTTCTAATATTACAAAATCGCATGTCTCTATTATGTTTATCAGTGCATTGCATTGTGTTGCATTTATATCCACGTGTGTTTGTGTGCGTGCATATGTGTGTGTGAGAGAAAGTGAGAGATGGTAATTTGTTTTTCCAAGTTTAAATAAGTAAGTCATAAATAAATATGTAAATAAATAATTTAATTATTGATTTAATTAATTAAACTATAAACATGAATAATATGGGACAACATGCTAGGCCATTTTGTTCAGGTGCACAGTTTGATTAGACATGACCTAAAGTAATTTTATTTTATTGTGCTGAGACTAATGTGAAGTTGTGTTTTCGTTAAAGCACCAGGATAATTCCATCAGCGATATCCAAATTCAGAAGATGACAGGAAGGTGGATACTGACAGCAAAGATCACCCTTGAGGGTGTTTAGAAGAAAATCTATCATCTGTGAAACTGGAGAGATAACAGCCATTAGCTGCAAGGGATGTACTCCTTGTCAATTTTCTAAAAGTGAAAATGCTTTTACAGAAAAGATAAACTGTGACTGTCAAGCATAGATGATACTCTTATCACTGAGAAGATTAATCACTAAAAAAATACTAAGCAACTAGTATACCAGGGAAGCTTGCTGGAATTACTATGTTGTATTGTTAAACAGTAAACCCAACAATGCCTCACATTTTTAAGTTCTCTAGCAAATTAAAAATAATACATTTTATACAACTAAAGATTGTTAATAAAGTAATGCTTTTGTTAGAAAAATGAATTACTGTATATTGGGAGCTAAAGAGGTGGATTCAATCCAGTTATGCTGTGTGGACTGGGTCCTCAAAATATACTGGTCATATTTTTTGGCAGTGCTTAAGAATACATTTTACTTTCATCGTATATGCGGCAATTTTGCATTAAATGGGAAAATATGTTTGCTATTCAACCCAGAGTAATCTTGATCAGTCCCTACATATTTTTTTTCTAGAATTGGAGCTCTATACATAATTAAATAGTTAAGTTTATTATTCTTAAAGGGACACAATGGGTACCAATACTACTTTAATGCATTTGATGATTTATGGCATCAGTAATATGCTGTATTTTTTTTTACATACTCAAATCTCAATTGGTTTTGCATAAAATAAATTGTTTTGCGGAATTCTGTATCATAAGCCTTTAACCACAGCCCTTCATTCCAGAAAATACTTCCTTATTGAATGTATGTACACATCTCAGCCACTGACAGTACTGAGTGTTCTGAACAAAACAACATGCAATAGAAGGAGAGGACACCCAGAGTGGCATATAATAAGGATATTACTACCTGCTTATAGTTTCTCTGACTGTCTGCAACCAGGTTGTAAATTAAAAACAGCTCACTCAGTGCTGTTGGGGCTGAGACTGTGTGCATACCTTTGATTGGGAAGTCTTTCTGGAATGAGGTGGCATGTAGGTGCAGCATTCTGAAAATGTGTTTTGTGCAAAAACTATAAAGACTTGAGCATGCAAAAAATACAGCATTTTAATGAGACCAAATTCTGGCAATAAGATTTCTCTTTGGACCAACAACCTGTTCACAAACATATACATTTTATCCTTGAGTATACTGCTTTAAAAAAAAAAAAAAAAAAAAAAGGATCCAATCCTTAAAAAAATATCTACAGAATCTGATAAGACAACCTCTTTAGGCAGAGAATTCCACATTGTACTTACTGTAAAAAAAAAGTCTCTGCTGTAAGCAAAACATATTTCTTGGCTTGGAGGAAAGTGGGTACATGGAATAGCCTTCCAGCTGAAGTGGTAGAGGTTAACACTGTGAGGGAGTTTAAGCATGTGTGGGATAGGCATACGGCTATCCTAGACTTAAGATAAGGCCAGGGACTAATTAAAAGTATTTTGAAATATTGGGCAGACTAGATGGGCAGAATGTTTCTTATCTTCCGACACATTCTATGTTTCTATGTTTCCACTCTCAATAGGTGACCTCTTGTCTGTTGTATATATTACCACTAAGGGTAAAAAACAAACAAAATAAATAGTTGGAGTCCATCACGTTGCTGTGTAATTAAATCTGAAATCAAAAGCCAAAGAACTAAACAGGAAAATGGGGAAGCACTTACCCCTATGAAACTCAGGATACTCAGGAACATTTTGGAGTTGATTCTTATTGATATAAATTAGAAAGCGTGGATAGATAGAAGTATACAATATGTTTTCCAATTGATAAAAACCTCAAAAGTTATACCATTTAGTAATCTAATAACACTGTTCGATCTTCCTTTAAATTATTTATACAAATTTTTAAGAATACAAAACACTTTTTCTAGACAGCTAACAAAGAAATTGGGTAGAAAAACATATGAGATAATTGCAACCTTAAGGTCCAATCCCAAAACCATCTCTGCAACAAGCCTCTTCAATTGAACGTTTCAACCCTAAAACCCAATCCCCAAATCATCTCTGCAACAAGCCTCTTCAATTGAACCGTGCAACCTTAAGGCTCAATCCCCAAACCATCTCTGCAACAAGCCTCTTCAATTGAACGCTGCAACCTTAAGGTAGACATTGAAATTCAGAAGATGCTGCACTGGATTTCTTTCACCTTTGCCACTAGATTATTACTTTATTATAATACTGCTATCATTGTTATCTATAGTGTACTAGTGTAATATAGTATACTTGCAGTTACAAGTAGCAATGAATAATTTAACTGATAGTATTTGATTGGCAAAATTCTAAATTGTATACCACAAATGTTTATTGTGCCCTCCCACTCCTCCCACCTGCTTGCCACTCCTAGCTGTAAATTCCTTGAAATAACTGTGCATCTCTACTCCTCCTTAGGCCCAATCCCCAAACCATCTCTGCAACAAGCCTCTTTAACTCTACTCGATTCGGCTAGGCTTCTATTCAGGCTGATGAAGTAATTGTACCAAATTTAGCTCTTGCTCACTTTCATAATTATTTAAAGATACCTAGCGGTTCTAGCCAGTGTCACTCCGGTGGGCCCGGCCGCCACTGCGACCCCTGCAACCTTTAGGGCCAGTGCACAGCTGCACTGCCCAGGGCCTGCAGTTGCAGGCTAACCGGCAATAGTGGAGCCACATGCTATGCTGCTTTCCACCTGTGTGTAGAGGCCGAGTGGTCTGACAAGAAGTGCTCACTGAAAGAGCACTTACTGTCTGACTGGTACTGTGGCCAACAGGTACGAGGGGGGCTGGGGCTGAAATGGAGGGTCTGCAGGGCAAGGGTGTGAGAGAAATGGAGGGGATGCAGAGGAGGGTGGAAAGATAAATGAAGGGGGGGAGAAAAAATTGAGTGGCTGCAGGGGAAGACAGGGAAGAGAGAAATGGAGAGCTGTAGTGAAGGGAGGGGGGCAAGACACATGGAGGTGCCTGGGGGAAATTAGACACATGGAGGAGCTTGGGGGGAATGAGACATGTGGAGGAGCTTGGGGAGGGAATGTTACACATGGAGGGCTGGGAGGAGGAAATTAGACACTTGGAGGGGAATGAGAAACATGGAGGGGCCGGGGGGTGGGGGAAGTTTGAGGCACATATAAGGCTGGGTGGGAGGAAATATGACACTTGGGGGGATGAGACACATGGAGGTTCTGGGTGAGGGAATGAGACACATGGGGAAAATGAGACACACAGAGGGGCTGGGAATGAGACACATCAAGGGGAGGGAAAGAATGAGTCATATTTTGAACAATTTTTGCACCGGAGCCCTGTGGATTCTAGTTCCAGCTTTAAAAATACAAATAGTTAGGAAATGGAAAACTGAAGAAAACATAGATTTTATTGATTTATATAGTCAGCTAGAATATCAAGTTCAAATGGAAAATGGTTCATAAATTTTTGTGGGAGGGGGGTGACTAGGGGTCACCTGGGCGGGTTACACTTTTTATTTAGGGCCCCCACCTGCCGCTCATGGGTGGGGGCAGGGGGGAGGACAATAGGTCCCCCCCTTATTATAGTTTAGGGCCCCCACCCACCCACCACTCAGGGGTTGCGGCCAGGAGGAGGACAATAGGTCCCCCACGTATTGGTATTTAGGGCCCCCACCCACCACTCAGGGGTGGGGGCCAGGGGGAGGACAATATGCACCCCCTAATTCTAATTTAGGGCCCCCACCCACTGCTCAGGGGTGGGGGCCAGGGGAGAGGTCAATAGGTCTCCCCCTTATTGGTATTTAGGGCCCCCACCCACCGCTCAGGGGTGGGGACTGGGGGGGAAGGACAATAGGTCCCCCACCTTATTCTAATTTAGGGCCCCCACCCACTACTCAGGGGTGGGAGCCGGGGGTGGCAATAGGTCACCCCTTCAGGTTACAAGCCCCCACTCGCACAGCATGGAAGGGGGCTCGGGAGGGGGGACAGGGTGATTTTTTTTTACTTTTTAGTAAAGTTTGGCGCTTGGGAACCTCTGCACTTCCGACATTCACAAGCATCCGTATGTCCGAATGTAATTACATTTGTATGAATGTACATTTGGAATGAAACAAATTGCACATGTCTAGGTGTAATTGTCAGTGGCTAGCAGCAGTAACCTCACAGCCTGGGAGGTAAATTGCCTGCACACTTCCACTTCTGGGTGGTCCGCCTATGTGGTACTTGGTTCAATAAGCCCCATTTACTGAACCAAGTGGGAGAAAGCCAGGAACACAGTGTATTAAAGGTTTTGGGACATAGTCTTAATGGGGCATTGTTCAACAAAGTCACAATATATCCCCAGATGGTTCTTAAAGGGCCATACACACCCAATAAAAGTCCATAAGTTTTCAGGGGCACAATCTCCCAGGGGCCATAGTCATGAGGAAGGAGGCTGGCAGATAGGCTTCTCCGCAATCCAGGTAAGCAGGGCAATTTATCATTTAAAGGGCCAGTTACAAATAGCAGTTTGTAACATGCTGTTTTTTGCATTTTTTTTTACAAACGAACAACACTTTTATTGACTATATTTTTGTTATAATATGTTTTACTGTTTTAAAACACTAATATTTGTGTTTAGTGAAGTCTCCTGAGAATAACAGTACCCCCCATGTACAAGTTTTATGGTGTTTTGGAAAGTTAGAGAGTCACATATAAGGCTTGCATTTCATTTTTTTGACATTGAAATTTGCCAGATTGGTTACATTGCCTTTGAGAGCGTGTGGTAGTCCAGGAATGAGAATTACCCCCATGATGGCATACCATTTGCAAAAGTAGACAACCCGAGTTATTGCAAGTGGGGTATTTCCAGTCTTTCTTAGTAGCCACTTAGTCACAAACACTGGCCAAATATTAGTTTTTTGCTTTTTTCACTTAAAAACAAATATGAATGCTAACTTTGGCCAGTGTGACTAAGTGGCTACTAAAAAGACTAAACATACCCCACTTTCAATACCTTGGCTTGTCTACTTTTTCAAATGGTATGCCATTATGGGGGTAATTCTCATTCCTGGGCTACCACACCGTCTCAAAGGTATCATTACTAATCTGGCAAATTTCAATTTGAAAATGGAACGTTCTATATTTGACCCTGTAACTTTCCAAAACACCATAAAACCTGTTAATGGGGGGTACTGTTGTACTCGTGAAACATCGCTGATTACAAATATGTGCATTATGACATTAACAGCTAAAATGTCAGACGGAAATACAAATGTAAAAAAAATCTTATTTTCTCCAATTTTTTTTAATTTTATTCATAATTAATTATGTTCCATATATGAATAGTTAATGATAAATTAAATCCCTGTTTCTCCTGAACAAAATGATATATAATAAGTGTGGGTGCACTTAATGTGACAGCGGTGAATTACGGTTGAACAGACATATAGCGCAAATTCCAGTTTTTGTTTACGTTTTGTTTTGATCAGAACGTGTACTATTAACTCCATCCTGAAGGGGTTAAATACACAGTTGTAAGTGTTTATTGTTATTTTATTGTTAAGTAATTAAAATATAGCCTAAAAAATGCCAGAACAAGAGCTCCAAATCCAATAATAGTTTAATCCACTTGTTGCAAAAACTGACAAACAAGGGGAAAAGGTCAAGAAAAACACCTTGCGTGACATAGACAAGATGACTTGACCTTTTTCCCTGGCTCGTCTGTTTTTTCACAGAGTGGATTCAACTATTCTTGGATTTGGAGCACTTGTTCTGGCAAACTTTTTTTATTTTGGGGGTGTGGGGGGGGGGGGGGAGAGTAAATATTACCACTAATGAACAGGTTAGCACTTAGCTGTTTGCACTGACCCTGTATATATTTGTATAGTGCTACTATATTTCCTATGAGGTGCTTTTTTTTTTTTTAATGAATACAAATACATTTATTTGAGCCTTTCTTCATAACTAATGTTTTCCATTGCCCTTACTATTTTTTTAGACTGCCTCTACTCTTTTCATAGTTCTACAATATCCTTTTATGAAACCGGTGCCATAAAATCGCAATACATCCCATTCCTACTTCTCCTCCCTGATTTCCCAAATCCACCAAAAAATTTTTTGTGAATTCTCAACTTCCTTTTCCTTCCTTCTTTTTCCAGAGCCATACCAATACCCATACCTGCGTCAGCAGCAGTGGGGAAAGCAGAATTATCTTCACCAGATTTATTGCCACCACCAACAAAACCAGTCATTGAAAAAACACGACTTTATTATAATTATACTTTATTTATAAAATGCCATCACATTCTGCAGAGCTGTGCATGGGTACAATGGTACAAGTAAAAAGAAACAGTAAGTAAGGGACAATGGCCCTATTCTTTTGGGAACTTAGCATTTATATGTATCAAGGGATGAAAACAGGAGTTGGTGACTTCAGAGCTGAGAATGATGACAGAGTGAGATGAGAGAATTTATTGTGTAAATGGAATGCATTAGTTACTGAGTTAAGTTACTGAGTTAAGTGGTAGGCTTCGCTAAACAAAAACTATGTCTTTAGGTAGCATTTAAAGGAAGGCAGACCAGAAGAAAGTTTGACAGCTTGGGAAGTGCATTCCGGAGGGCTGGTGCCACACAACAGAAATCCTACAGTTAAGCATAGGACGAGGTAATAAAAGAAGATACGGGAGTAAGTCACTGTTAAATCTTAGGGGGCTGGCTGGAATACATTTGTTGATTATCAAGGACAGATAATGGGAAGCAGCATTAAGGGCTTTGTAGGTGCAGCAGATATCGAGCAATGGGTAAGGTGGATTAGCCCACAGAGGTATTTAGAGTGGAGTGATGGGGAAAGAGGCCCTAGAGAGGAAGGTTATTGCAGTAATCAAGATGAGAAAAACACAGGTGTGGATGAGTTGCTTAGTGATGTCAGTGCACTTCACAGTTTTTGCACACTTCTACTGCACATATACATTAGACCAAATACACTCCAAAAGGAAAATTAATTTCTTTCTATTAACTGTTAACAAAAATGAGCTGTAAAAATCTAAAATTAGTGATTTAAATTTGGTGTAATTAGGAAAGTGCATGGACAAAAAATTCGGTTCAGTTTGATTTGGAAATTCGGGTAATTAAAAAAATGCTTCGACAATTCAGACCAATGGCATTCAGTTCAGTTCGGCACTTTGGAACTGCCGAATGGCATTCGGTTTGGACATTCGGTATTCGGGCACTCGGCATTCAGGAATTCATTTCAGGCATTCGGCAGTTAGGCATTTCATTCATTTCAGGCATTCGGCAGTTAGGAATATTGTTAATTTTGAAAAATAAACATCTGTGTGTTTTTTTCTTAAACAGCAATGTTTTACATTACATAGTGGACCACAGCAGCACCCAGATCTTAAAGAAGTGGTGTGGATTTAGTTAATAATTAGTAGTGTTAGTTTAGTATATACAATTTTCAAAATGATATTTTCACTGCACAGATAGTGCAGCCAATCAGGGAGCACTACCCGCATGCAGCACTTCTGCACACAATATAATCCCACCCCTGTGACACCATATTTGGGGAAAGTTTAGGAGCAGAGAGTGAGCAGAGAGAAAGCAATTTGTGTGTGAACAAGCAAGTGAGAGTGTGTGTGAGAGAGAGCAAAGTGAGAGCAAGTGATGGCTGGTAGGGAGAGCAGGGAGGGTGGTGGGGGGAAGGTAGGCATTCAAGGGGCAGGGAAGGTGGTGGGACTTGCAGCTCCTGCTGTTTCATTTGCCTCCACTTTTGGTGAGTTGAAGAGGAAGCAAGTGTACCACTACCTGCACTCTGCCTCTTAACACTAAACACTAAAGGTAGAGGAGCTAGTAGTGGTTCTACCATCAGTGACATGATGGCTACCAGTTTCCTCAGTCACTTTCCTTGAGGGGAGAATGTGAGGAGGACATGGACGATCCATTATGGTTTCTTTTGTTTTATTAAATTTTTATTAAAATTAAATCACAGAAAACTAAAAAATACAACATTAATCACTGTAGAGAAGTCACAGTGGAGCAGAGAGACATCCTGGCAATAAGGCTACCTAGCAAAAGCTAAAAACCACAAAATGAATCACTGCAGTAAAGTCACAGTGCAGCAGAAAGATACCCTGCAATCAGACTACCTGGCTTGCACAGCCACTCACTCTCTCACCCCCCCACCCCCCACTCTCTTCAAAAAAAGAAACAAAATGGAGAAGGAGAAAAAGGCAAAACTTTCTCTCTCTCTCCCTGGAACACACAATTAAAAGCAATGTGGCTCACCAAGTTTGCAACAAGTAAAGTACAATAAATGTAATGTAATTTATCTCTCTCAGACTCTTGTGCTATCACAACTATTCTGGTCACATGAATGCAAGCCAACACCCTGACAGCCTGATTTATATATAATCCCACCTCAATGACTCTGTGTGCCTTCATTGGCCAAGTTTCAGTGACAAAATCACCATTAATTGGCTGTCCTCTAACATCAATCACAAAAATGTGCTTATTTCATTGGACAGGGAATAGTGAAACCGGATTGGGCAAGCAAGCATTACATTTCACAACAGGAATTAGATTATTTGTCAAGATTCCTGTCATCATACACGTAATTTTCCTTCCCTCTCTTTTGTTTTGCCACTTTTCAGAAATCAGAATCACTTCGGCACTTTGGAGCTTCGGAACCACCGAACTTCGTCTCTTCAGAACTTCGGCACTTGGGAACCTCTGTACTTCCGACATTTGTAAGCATCCGAATGTTCGAATGCAATGAAATCCGTCCGAATGTACATTCGGAATGAAACAAATTGCACATGTCTAGGTGTAATTGTCAGTGGCTACTGGCACAGCAGTAACCAATGTGACGGACCCTCCATCAATCGAGGCTCCTAGTGCTTACTAAGGACCATCAGCACCGCACCAGACACCATAAGCACTGCAGATCCCACGAACCACTGCAGCTTAGCTGGGAACTCGTTGTCTCCTACCCACCCTGGACCCATGACAAGGCTTCAGGTTCCAGTGGGTGACCCTCTCTTCCTCCAGAGAGTTAAGCAGGAATAGCTCTTAACAGAGCTTAGTGATTATAGCAAGGGAAGTACAGTTGTACAGTTAGACACTCCCAGATAATGTACACAAACCCTCCCATCTGCCTGTAATACAATTAACTAAGACAAAGGACTAACTCAATTAACTGTAAGCAGAGAAAACATAAATTTTTACAAACTCTAAAAACTACCCCAAAATACAACATATCCCCACATCCCCTGATAGCCCCGATCTGGGTGAACAACATATCCAAAAATCACAGATCGGTTCAGGAGTTCAGGAATTCCCAATGCCCAAAACAGTTCCATACACTCAATGACAAAACACTGCTGGACAATTTAAGATGGCCACCGCCACATGTTTGAAAGGGGCATTGTGCTAAGTCCCAATATGCACACATAGTGTTTTTAAAAGGCAATATACCCCAGGGGCCATAGTCACGGGGCAAGAGGCTGACAAGCAAGCCTCTCCAAAACCCAGTGGCAAGGTTACTTTCGCCACAACCAGTAACTAATCACCAGTCTCATGCTAGGATTAATTAAACCATTATTAAAAATTATAACTCTCTCTAAATCAAAGCGTGTGTAAGTTTAACCTTAAATTAACATTAAATGTGTTTGGAAATTAGCTTGTGTAAATCAGATACATTGCTCTTGCTCTAAATTACATGTTAGTTGTATAAATTGTTATTAGTAAGTCACCTAAAATGTACCAGTACAGCCCTGCCCCTGGCCACACTCCTAACAGTACAGCCCTGCCCCTGGCCACACTCCCTTCTTGTCCATTTGAAATGTTGGGAAGTATGAAATACTCTGAGACAATGCCAGAACACTCCTGGCAGGATAGCTCCTACAGTGGGCTTGGAGCATTCCTTTGATATAGTTCTCCATACATCTGTTGATACTGTCCGTATGATGCCTTAATATATGATTAAAGACATCACAGGTAGAGTAACATCTATACATCACAGAGCTTTGCTGAATGTTGAGAGTGACTCAATATAGAGGATTTCTATTAAAATAAAGGAATTATGTCAATGGGATGCAATGATTTAAAAGGTACTGCTTTTACTATCCACAACCATTAGGAAACCTAAAGTGATCTAAAGTAATTCCTAAAAAAAATCACAAAATAAACAAATATACAAACACTAACAATCAAATAAATTAAGAAATAAGAATACAAATGGGTCCCTGACTTCTCCTGCCACTTTGCAATTTGTGGTAACTGGCATAGTCAGGTGGGTGGATCAGAAGCTAATTGGTGAAATATGTACAATAATGTTATTGGCACACACGTAAATAAAAACTAAACATAATATAACAATTCAAAATGATTAGATTATACATTTGTATTGCTAGTCGGTTGTTGGTCAGGCACTGAGACACATCAGCAGTGGTTGATTGTGTGATCAATGTGCCTTAGGCGATTAGTTGACTTTTATGAATAGATAGTCTTTCATTAATTAAACAGCATTGTAACTAAATAAATTTACTTCAGACAGCAATAAAATATTGGTGTATTATATCATTATTTATATTAAATAACACAAGTGTATATTCTCTTTTGTATTTATATAAATGTGCAAGTGAAGTAGAAATTTTTTTCATAAATATTTATATATAATTCCATTTTCCTTGTAAACAGGATTTATTCCTGCCCAAAGGGAGGAAAAACAATTTGTGTGTTAATTTTATCTTGCTGGTTTTGTCATGCCTCAGAAGTTTTGTGTCTAAAAGAAAAGATCAGATTAAAAAAAAGAATGCTTGTAACCTGTGTTTGATATAAATGATTTTAATTAAATGTACCGCTAATTTTGTTACCATCTAGACACTCCTCCTCTACAAATGAGGTTCTTTTGGAATTTCAATGATAATCATTTATATTGAAGAAAATAGTAGTATGGCATAATTGCCTTAAATTGTGCGCACATCACTGTTAAGATTCAATGCATTTTGATCTTGAAATCCAACAGTTCTCTCCTTAGGGAATTTCAACAAGCAAAATGTGTATTCCTAAAATTGTTTGATGTCTGATGTCTGTTACATAGGGAACAAATTATAAAGAGCTGTTTCTAGTCTGTAGTTTGTCCATTTTAGAAATGGAAATACTAGCTATGCTCTGATTATGGAATTCCAAATACATCAAAGGGGTCTGTATGTCCCAAAGCAGAACAAAAAAGAAAACATATTTGTTAGCTCAGCATTTAAAAGATAACTATGCATATATGCTGAAAATAAAAAAGCAACACATCCACGGGTAATAAATGAACAATCACATGCATAACTATGTTGTAGTTTACTAGTTTTTGCTTTCAATATTCATATAAAATAAAATAGTTATTCATTGTTTCAGCAAAAGTTACTTAATACCAGTATACTTCCTTATAAAAAAGGCAAAAAGAAGAGAGCATTAGGGGACATGTCTTGGAATCCAACAAGAGCAGTTGCATTTTAGACTAGCTACCAAGTAGACTGCAGCTATGTTATTAAAGCAACTTGGACCGCAATCACACTCACCGTCATGCCTCACAACATTTATTTAGCCCAACACTACCAGGAAATACCACCTAAACTCCCGAAGAATACGGAGGGCCTAAAAATATTGTTTCACAAGAGACAAGACAAGCGGAGAGAGACACA
Organism: Pelobates fuscus; assembly: GCF_036172605.1. Taxonomy (NCBI): domain Eukaryota; kingdom Metazoa; phylum Chordata; class Amphibia; order Anura; family Pelobatidae; genus Pelobates; species Pelobates fuscus. Next base: position 323,637,698 of record NC_086318.1, on the reverse strand, counting down.
AGATGGCATCTATGCAGACTTACATTCCCTGCAATCATACACCACATGTGAATCAAAGATTCTGTTCAGGCTGTCTGATTTTTTTGCTGGCCTCTAAGAGATCGATGTATGACATCTCAGGACCACTCTGCAAGCCAATTTTTAATTGCATCACATTGGAAATCCACAGACACTTGTAGGCCCTGGAAGAAGGCGCAGACCATGTGAAGAGGAAGCTGGAGGAATTATATGGGGCTCACAGTAGTGGACCACCTAACCTGACAGAAACAAGATTATCAACAGTTGCTACTCAAGCAGGCATATGCTGAAGATTGTTAAAAAAAAGGGACAACATAACAGAGAAGGGAATCATGGAGGAGGAAATACAAGAGAGTCTACCAGTTATCTTTATTCAATTCCTTGTCCCCGCGCAAAGTGTAGATGACAGACACACCGACCAAACACACAGGATTCCTAAACCATTCAGCCTTCCCAAGAGCTCGCCCAGAGATATAATGAGGCTGCAATATTACTAATTGAATAAAACATTGATGTCAACCACAAGGAAATGTACAACATTTACAGAACTGACCTATCGCTGACCTATCTGCCTATCTGTTTTATTTTATTATGTGAAAATATTGTTGAATTGTGTGAATTCCTTCTCACCCTCTCACTTCCTCTACCCTCACTACTTACATCTCGTACTGCTTCACTTTCTCTCTCACCCTGCCTACCACTTCTCTCCCTGATTAATGGGGCATGGGCAGAGTGTGAAAACCCTTGTCCAATATTTCAACAGCTTGACCAACAAATCCCACCATTGTTGAAATGCAGCCTTATAAGAAATGAAACAAGTCCACAAAGATCATAGTTTCTCATTGAACTCTAAGCACTCAGATAGAGAGGGTAATCTGCTAATACTGAAGGGCCTCCTGGATTTGGAACCATACACCATAGCTTCTATTTGTGCACCGAATAATAACCAAATATCCTTACTCATAAAGAGTTTTGTGAATATCAAAGCTATGCATCGAGGATGATTTGCCATTTGTGGTGATTTCAAATGTGTCCCTGATACACTCCTTGACATGAAACACCTACATAACAAGCTACCACCTGCCTCTCTCACAGCACTGAATCACACATTCTCAGCCTTAATTTACAATTTTAATCTACAAGATGCCTGTACATCATACCCCATTGAACAAGACTTTACTTTTTTCTCAAATGCTCACAAAAAAATATTTTAGAATAGATGTATGCCTGGTAGACCCTGGGCACTGCATGCAACCACCAAACCCCAATGGTCACTATATCTTGGCCTGTCTATTCTCCTCTTTAACATTAACAGCCCACAACCCAAAGAAGGGCCTGGCAAATTAACGATTCCATCCTTAGCGACCTAGCCATGCAACATTACAAAATACTTTATTAACCACCCAAATGATTGCAAAACAATTATTACTACTTTGCTGGCCTACAAGGCCATGACTAGAGAGTCTTTAATAAAGTAAGGTACCATTCTGAAAAAGGAAGCAAATGCAAAACTGTTACAACTCAAGTCAGGTCAGGTTTGCACTTACCTGTTCCAGGCTCCTGCACCATCCACTGACTAAGGAGGCAGAGCACTGGGGGAGTCTGTGACACCAATCAGGATGTGCAGAACCAGAACCCTTGTGGGTTGTCTGGTAACTTGTGGTGGCATGGTCCTTCTCCCCACTGGCAGGGAGCAGTAGGATGTCTTTCAGGGTCCTGGGCATCTTTGAGAAGCAAGTCTTGTGCCTGCACCCTGATCTGAGCGTTTTCGGCCACCAAATGCTAATCCTAGCTGGCAGGGGATTTGCTTGAGCAGACACTATCTTTTAAAGCACAGAATGAACTGAGAAAGTTGCTCAGTCATTCTGTGCTCTCAGATAGTGTGTGCTAATCTGCAATTCAGTATCTGTTTCAAGTTATGACACCTGGATTACGTCGCCTGGCCAAGCTTCTAGGATTTGCCCCTCTATCTATGTGCATCAGATATATTTTGCATTCTTTGATTCAGACTCTGATAGAACTTTGCCTTCATTATTCTCCCATAATTTCCTTTGTGCCACATTGTAAGCTCCTACATTACCCCTGTGACATCCCACCTTGAATAGTTGGAAAACCAAAAATAGACCTCACAACAGACACATATCACAGGTCAAATTAACTAGAAAGGAATTATACGAATTAAATCCTTATCATTTGGAATGCTGGCATCGAAAAAGCTAGGACTTTCAACTACTCCCAAAGCAACAGTGCAGGAAAACTGCTAGAAAATAAGCTGAAAGCAAAAAAGCTACAATTCAAGAGAGTGTATATCACAATTCATTTCAGAAAGAAAATCAACAACCACCTTGCAATAGTGAACAATTTGCAGAATTGTATGTCGAACTTTACAGCCTATCTCAAGACAGCATACGGCGACAGAACAAGAGATTGCAGCTTATCTGGAGGAAGTCATCCCCAACAAATTACTCAGCCCCAAGCTAAAGCTCTAAAGTCCCCATTACAGAATATGAAATCAGCAATCTTATCAAGTTGTTGCCAAAACACAAGGCACCTGGTCCGAATGGATTCTCCAATTTCTATTTTATGACTTACATGTCCGAACTAGTATCCCACATATCTTATACAATACAATTAAAGAGTTAAGCTACATTCCACTGGAAATATTAGAAGTAAATATATTAACCCTCCCCAAACCAGGAAAATGCCTAACACATTGTACGAATTTCAACTCCATCTCTATACTTAACACTGAAATTAAACTAACGTAACCATATATTACGAACACTAATCTCTATAGAACCAGCAGGGTTTGCCCTGAAAAGACAAGTCTCAGACAACACGTATAAACTAATTTGCTAGACATCATGCAAAAGAGAAAAAACACCATACATCTTTCTTGCCCTTGATGATGAAAAGACATTTGACCAATTTAATTGGTCTTTCATGCTAGGGACACTATGTGAATCGGTTTACCAAAACCATTGATACAAGCAACACTCTTTTATTCAAATCCCTCCACAAAAATGTTTAACACAGGCTTCTCATCCACACCATTTAAGATAACAAATGGCAAATGGCAGGGATGGCCCCTGTCCCCACTGATGATTATTTTCAGCTCAAGTCTCTTAGACACAAACGTAAGCACTCTCGCAAAATAACTGGCATTCCCACAAAGCTTGGAGAACAAAAACGATCTCTCTCTGCTGATGAGATTATTTTATCCTTAACTAAGCTGAGTCATGGCCATCAGTATTGGTCCTCTTGAAGATATATGGTACGTTATCAAATTACAAAAATAATGTCTCTAAAACCCAGGCACTAGCTATTGGGTTTCCCCATGTAGAACTCTCCCAACTCCAATTCATGTACCCCTTTGACTTCAGGAAACATACCATATCTTATTTGGTGATCAAAATGACTGCCAACAAACATTGTACTATATCAGAGGATCACACTAATCTAGTGACAAAAATAATAACCCATCCTAATCAATGGTTGCTTGTGAAATTTAATGGATAGGATTCATGGATAGGATAGAATTTATGAGTAGGATTTGGAATGCTGTCTTCGAAGGCAAAAGGACAGGAAAACTTCTATCCAGTAAGCTGAAAGCAAAGAAGCTACAATTCAAGATAGTGTATCTCACAACTCATTTGGGAGAGAAAATCACCAACCCCCTTATAATAGACAAAATGAGCATCCTCCACCTTATACTATAGTTATTTCGAAAAATAGAGAAAAAAGGAAACATTTTTTAGAAAATCTTAAAAGTTAAACGTTTAGACATGCAAGCCCCCAAGAATTGCACATAAGATCATGAAGGCACATTCAAGATCAGGCATACCTGATATTTGATTGTACACATCTAGTCTGGCGCAGACCATTACATACATGGAAGAACGGAACAGACCATCTGATAAAGCCTGAGTGTAAGAAGAAGTTGGGCAAAATAGGTAACTAATTACGTCACTGGAACCACACAAGATTTGAAAAAAACTGCAGAAATTGCAGATTTATCAATTGCCACAAGTGTGATACAAGCTTGTGGGAACCATGCCCTTTCCAATGGAGCTTCTCGCACGCAGAGTCATGGTAGATTAAGCTCTGGTACAGGTGAGTTTAACCACCAATAGCTTTCTACTGGATATGTTCCCACACACATTCAAAGGACCGACAAAACGTCTTAGCCTACACATACTCACAACAGTCAGAAGTAGTGTAGCAAAACATTGGATCTAAGCAACAACACCTCCAACACAACACATCCTTGTGTCACTTTGTCGCACCAGACAGTTTGAATAAATGGCACCTATAGTGCAAGAAAAGTGTGGGAAATGTGGGATGACTTTTCCTTCTTATGCAAACATCTTCAATAAAATATATATTTATTAGGAAAGAAAATGAGCATCTCAATAACATAGAAAGCATCCCACAACTGGACGATTTCTACTTTTTGTGCATTAGTTTAGCTTTTTATTAGTATCATATATTACGCCAACATATTCTGCAGCACCTTGCGATCACAGAAGGAAGATGCGAAGAAGGCCCTGTTGAAACATGCTATCATGATTTGAGGTAGCTAAAAGTTATTCAAACTTTCTTTCCACATTTTCTTAAATGTGCCAAGATCACTATGTTTATATAGAGTGGAAAATTAGGAAGCACAATAAACACATTACAAAAAAATAAACATAGAGCAAGGTGTCCAAACATAAATTCATAGTAAATGGGAGAAGTGATTACATAGAAATAAAAGTTACAACAACCAAAAACAAACATCAACAAAAGTCATCAAAAAAAATAAATAAGAAGAAGAAACAGAGAGATTAATGTTCTTCCTTTTGATTCAAGTTTCTGATCTTTGATGAAACTCACATCTTTGGTGACACAGTAGTAGACCTTCACTTACAGGGTCTATATCTGAGCATCAGTCAAAGTCCGGTGTCCATTCCTCATACTTAAATATCCTTGTTTGACTGATGTTTCTCTACAGGTCTCTTGAAACCCGGCATTCCAATCAGATTCAGATGCAAATTCAATTTTATTGTCACTGTAATGTGTGCCAACAAGGGCAATGAAACACAGTTGGCCTCTGTGTTTGTGAACTTACCCTTGGTGTTAGTAATCTACATGGATATTTGCAATGATTACCTTGCACTGGACACTTTTTGCTTGTAAAATCAGTCTAAACCTAATTATGTAATTTTAGTTCAACCAAATTTGCAGTCAGGCAGTAGCCAATGCTTGAAGATTAGAAATAACAACCATTGGCTTGTGTATTTTTATAAATTAGTTCATACCTTAAAGTTTTTGTGGAAGTGGTTCCACAAATTCTGGATATGCATATAATACATTTACAACCATAAATGCCTACTGAATACCCTTGAATAGCATTGAAATAGTTTTTAATACCCCAGAATGGGGGCACATGGATATTAGATAATTAATACCATCATGATGAGCTTCTTGAAAACATAGGATATTGTTTTTAGAAACAGCATTAAACAAGAAACGTAACCATCAATAACGAAGTTCACTTTACTTCACAACTATGTAGCTGTATAGCCATATGGCATGTCAAAAACATACAGAATTAGATATTTCATTTTGATAAGTTTGAATTAAACCCCTGCTATGCAAGAAAAGATTACATATTTTTTCTTAATGACAATTTTACATTTTCAGAATGGATATATGTGATAACAAGTAATATAACAAAGGGTTCCTAATTATTATTTTGTAATTATTTATCACATCTATGTAAGGATGTTAACCTGTTTAACGGTAGGGATCTGACAATCATAAAAATACAAAACAAAAAATCAAAGCGCCTACAGTTCTTTAAATTACAATGCCACTGTTCTATCATGCAGAGTTTTAATCATTTACAGCTTAATAGTATACCAAAGTCAGCAGCAGGTAACATCACTGAGGCACCATGAGAAGAGAAAATGAAATGCTGAATTCACCTTGTGGAACCCTCCTGATATGCATTGATTTTGTTACACAGAACTTTCATGGACATATATTTTAGATTGGTTTCACTATATTATGTATTTGTTTATATGTCCAATAGATCATCGGTTTATAATGTGATAAGATATCCTAATTATATCCTTTGAAGCTATTAATGCATTACAATACATTTTTTTTTCATTGCAATGAAAACCAAAAATGAAATTATGATTAAAAAAAGCCTTCTCCATTGCTCTTGCACAAGTTCTTGTCCAACTAAAACATTTGCTTTACATTTTTTTTATTTAATTTTTTTTAATGCAGAAAACATAAACAGAGTTATTTTTGTAAAGACAAAATTTGGACAAAATGATATATAAATTACTGATTCCTGACTAGCTTGGCAATTCTCAGATGTACTAAAGACATATTTGGTTGACCTTTGTTTGTTCTGACTGAACCAGCAGCATTTAGTCAGATGGATTCTGTGTGTGGTATAAAATCAGTGCTTTTTGAATCCAAATTCTGTATAAAGTGTAGGATCTGAAGATTTACAAAGCACTGATTTTAAACTACATAGGCTGATTTATTCTTTGATCAAGAAGCTATTGCCCTACAATTGAAAAATTATATCATGGAATATCATGTTTTTGAAAGTATAGACTAATTGCCATTTAAACATCTGTACAGACTGATAAAACCACTTCTTCAGGCATGAATTACATATCCTTATTGTTCTTACAGTAAAGAAGCCTTTGCTTCTCCTTAGACTAAACCTCCTTTCTTTCAGTATAAATGCATGACCTCCTCTCCAATGTATAGTCCTGTTTGTAAATAAGTTTCCAGACAATGGTTTGTATTGGCCCGAATATATTGTATAATGTTATCATAACCCCTCTGAGGTGCCATTTTTGTAAACTAAAGAGACTTCCTTATATCTCTTATAGGATGCCTCTGATTTGTCCAATTTAAAGGCTTTAAATGCCCTTTTATTATTTTTAATTTCTTGATTCACTTTTCCACTAAGCCACATTGGTTTCAATGTGTTTCTTTTATATGTATCACCCAATGATACATACTGAGAAATGTACCTTTCTAATATTTGTTTGAAGATATTCATGCTTATCCTCAGTGTTTTATTTCACTAAAGAGTTTACGCCAGTAAAAATATTGTAAATCTATTTTATTTTGTATCTTTTAGTTAGTAAACTCTCTGCTTAGACAAGCTTACATTCGAAGAGGAGTGGAGAGTTTTTAAACAAAAGGTAAGGGTAAGATGCATTTAATCAATAATAAAAGATGGTTGCTAGGAGAGTTTACAACAAAGTGAATGTTATATGATGCAGTCGGAAAAATGGAAAGAAAGTGGGTTAATGTTGTACAGAAAGGAGAGATAAGAAAGCATGTTAACAGTAGAAAATACATGATTTTTGCTGAAGTTGCATTTAATAATTGTATGGAAGAATGGTGATTAGACGAGAGTCTAATGGAAAGGGGAAGGTAGTTTTATAGGAAGGGTGCAGTCCTACAGAAGTATGAAAGTTGGAGGCGAGAGTATAAAGAGTGGTTACGTGCAGGTCTTTTGTAAAGTGGAGAGGCCTGGAAGGGATATGTTTATTAAAGGAAATAGCACCTACCAGCAAGGTGCATTGAATCTAGCTCTACTTTCAACCAGTATCACAATTAAAATGTCCATAACATACCAGTGTTCCTTTATTAAAGTGTCCTAAGTGTGAAAAGTAAAGATTTGAAATATTACTTTGTACACTTAGGATACTGGATAGGTAATGCATACTGGGACACATTTTACTTTTTCTATACTAATTTCTTCGTGAGGATAGGTAAATATTAGCAGCTTTGTGAAGTAATGTGTAAGCTAGAACCATAATTTTAAATTGAATCCCTTATCTAAAGGAAAACCAAAGTAAGGACCTATGGGGAGGAAGGTTTGGAAGGTGGAAGATAAGCTTTGCTACATAATTTATTATGGACTGTAATGAGGCAAGCTTGGAATGTGTAAGACCAATGAGGAGTGGATTCCAGTAGTCAAGATGGGAGATGATAGTGCCATTAATGAACATTAGAGTTGTACATTTCATTTCAAATTACCGTATATACTCGAGTATAAGCCGAGTTTTTCAGCACATTTTTTGAGCTGAAAAACCCCAACTCGGCTTATACTCGAGTCAATAGTCTGTATTATGGCAATTTGCATTGCCATAATACAGACAGGGGGCTGTGGGGGCTGTCAGAGAGTTTACTTACCTCTCCTGCAGCTCCTGTCAGCTTCTCCTCCTCTGCGCCGTCCGTTCAGCACCTCAGTCAGCTCCCAGTGTAAATCTCACGAGAGCCGCGGCTCTCGCGAGACTTACAGTGTGAGCTGATAGAGGTGCTGAACGGACCGGCGCAGAGGAGGAGAGAGCTGACAGGAGCTGCAGGAGAGGTAAGTAAACTCTCTGACAGCCCCCTCCTCCCCCCCACTGAACTACCAATGCCACTAGACCACCAGGGAAGGAGCCCCCCTCCCTGCTATGTATAAAGCAGGGAGGGGGGACGAAAAAAATAAAAAAATAAATATTACAAATAAAATAATACAAAATAAATATTAAAATAATAAAAAAATAATAATTAAATAAAATAATAAAAATGAATCATAAAAAAATATTAAAATAATACAAAAATTTTAAAAAAATTGCCCACTCCCCACCAAGGCTCTGCAACACACACACACACACTGCACACATACTCATACACACATACACACACACACACACTGCACTCATACATATACACACACTGCATTAATACACACACTGCATTCATACACACACTGCACTCATACACACTGCACTCATACACACACTGCACTCATACACACACTGCACTCATACACACATGCTGCACTCATACACACGCTGCACTCATACACACACTGCACTCATACACACACACTGCACTCATACACACACGCTGCATTCATACACACACTGTAAATAAATATTCAATTAATATAATTTTTTTAGGATCTAATTTTATTTAGAAATTTACCAGTAGCTGCTGCATTTTCCACCCTAGTCTTATACTCGAGTCAATAAGTTTTCCCAGTTTTTGGGGGTAAAATTAGGAGCCTCGGCTTATATTCGGGTCGGCTTATACTCGAGTATATACGGTAACTTGAATTCGTCCGAATATTAGGACAATTGGTGGGTGGTCCAAATTTAAAAATCCTAAAGCACCATATTGACGTATAACTAAACAAATGACTTCCATCAAAATAAAAGAGCATACTGTGGTTCCATAAATTAAATGATTTATGGGGAAAAAGGTGGTTAATGCTTAAGCGACAGCAACAAAAATGTTAATTTAATCACAGATCAGTTGAGAAGTGTAAAAGGGGAAAAAGAAAGAGCAGTAAAAAAATAAATACCGTATTTATCGGCGTATAACACGCACCCGCGTATAACACGCACCTCATTTTAAGAAGGAAATTCCAGTAAATTTCCCCCCCTCCCATAGTATTCCCCCCCCTCATCCCATAGTGTTCCCCCCCCCTTTCCATAGTATTCTCCACCCCCTCCCATAGTATTCTCCACCCACTCCCATAGTGTCCCCCCCTCATCCCATAGTGTTCCCCCCCTTTCCATAGTATTCACCCCCTCCCATAGTATTCTCCACCCCCTCCCATAGTGTTCCCCCCCTCATCCCATAGTGTTCTCCCCCTTTCCATAGTGTCCCCCCCTCCCATATTATTCTCCCCCCCTCCCATAGTATTCTCCACCCCCTCCCATAGTGTCCCCCCCCTCCCATAGTGTCCCCCCCTCCCATAGTGTCCACTAGTGCACTTTCCCTCCCCTTGTCCCATAATTACATACCTGTCTTGAAGCGTGGGCCGGCTTCACAGCGCGCACCGCGGTACTGGAACTTAAATTTCAGGTTCCAGTTTCCGGCGGGACTGAAAGGAAGTGTGCAAATTGAAGTTCCAGTACCGCGGTGCACGCTGAACACCGGCCCACGCTTCAAGACAGGTAAGTAAATATGGTATACCGGCGTATAACACGCACCCATCATTTCCCCCCTATTCAGGGAGAAAAAGTGCGTGTTATATGCCGATAAATACGGTAATAATAATAATAATAATAAAAGAAAAAAATATATATATTTAGGTTGGTCCAGTCCATATTTTGTGCAGATATACGGTACACAATCCCAGCAACTTTGTTGTGCCTCTCACTGTATGCTGTAATAATATGTGCTGGGTTGCCTAAGGGGCATTTTTGTGCTGAGTGCCTGCTTCTGTGCTGCTAGGATTTGTGCCTCAGTTCTGTATTTCTTTCCTGAGTTTTCAAACCACTGGTTGGAATTCATAAAATGATCTATATCCACTATCTGGTACACCAAATGGAGAGGTTTTCCTTGCCATTGAACCTTCTTTTGTCTGCATCCTCTATCTGTTATTGTCCCAGGCATTCTCCTGGCAGTTCATTTTTGGGAGCTATCTTTGTGATATACTTGTGGATGTGCTGTGTTTGACACTTAAAAGACCCTGACCTCCTTCCTTCTGTTTGTGTACAGTATATAAGTGCTGGATTTTGGGTGGAATACTGCATTCACAGTGAATAGTTTCTGGCTCTTGAAATCTGTGGTAACTAACTCCTTTCTTAGTCACCAGGGTATTATTTCATGTGGGTTCCTGTTGACTGGGAAGGTATATGTGTTGTTTGCTTGGATCTTGTTCTCACATTTAGCTTACACCTGTCAGGAATGGCCTGAAGGTACTTGGACATTGCTATCCACCTTGCCTCTTCCTCATGATTGCCATGTGTTTGTTGCACACATAGTAACTTGTAGCTATTCTCTACATCTCTTATTTGACATTCTGGTACTTTAACTCCTTCTGTCCTGATGACCTTTTTTGCTGTCATTCTCCCACACTTATCTAGTCAGAACGACATGTTATCCTCTCAGGGTAGCAGCCTGTTGCTAATAAATAGTTAATTTGTGTTGCTAGGCATTTATGTAGCATTGTTAGTTTCTTTTTCTAGTAAATGCTGATCATGTCAGGTCCTTGGGCTGACCAACACTTCATAAGGGCTACTTGTTGGATATCTCCCACTGTGATGGTGACTGGTTCCTTTATGGGAGCATCCATGGGTCTGTTTTCTGAACTAGTAGCCACTGGGCCTTAGTGTTATATGATACTTATTTCTCCTAGATGTTCTTCCAGTACTGTTCAGTCTCTGCTCTGGGTGGGTCTTGGGTGGATATGTTGTGGCTACCTACTAACACTGTCGATTAAATTAACTTGTGGGTTAGTATTGTGGACAGTGCCTGATTAACTAGTTAATATTTTTGGATACACTTCCCAAAATATTTTTCTAAACTTTTAAATATCAAAATGTATATCATATATAAGAAATCAATAAATATTCAAATATTTTCATCTGCCTGCTTCAAACCCCACCAGAGATTTTCTTTGGGGTTTAAGTCAGGTAACTGCGATGGCCACTGTGGGATTTTTCAGGACTTCTTCTGCAACCAAGCCTTGGTGGAATTTGAGGTATCCTGGGATCATTGTCTAGTTGGGAGATCCAATGACGCCCAAGCTTTAGCTTCCTCACAGACAGCATGCTGTTTTCTCCTAGGATTTCCTGATACTTCAATTAATCCATCTTGCCTTTCACACGGTGAGGGTTTCCAGTGCAAGAGGATGCAAAGCAGACCCACTGCATCACCAAGCCACCACCATGTGTAAATGTAGGCAAAGTGTTCTTTTCAGCATATGCTTTATTCCTTTTCTTCCAGACATACTGCTGATTCATATTGCAAGTATATTCCTTACTGTGCTCACTGAAACCTCAGTGCCTGTTGCCACCAAGTTCTTTTGCAGTCACTCAAGGGTTTTTCACAACCTGCCATCTCAGAAATCTGGTTGCAGCCATTGATAGCTTTCTCTTTTTGCCAAGTCCAAGTTTTCTAATCACTGTTCCTTGAACTTTGAACTTGCAAACTATGCTTCCAACCATGTTTCTAGGAACATGCAGTGCATTTGCTATCTTTTTGTATCCTGCTCCTTGTTTGTGAAGGGTGATGACAACTTATCTTAACTTTGTGGACCATTCTTTTGACTAAGCCATATTTTGTTTCATTTTTTTAATTGCAAACAGCTGAAAGTCTTAAAATTTTGACAATAAATCAATTCTTTAATGGGAGTTGAATAATTTTGATTACAACTGTATGCACACACACACACGATTAATATAATACATATATAATACATTTAGTTTCGTCCTCTAATGGGACTTCCTCAGAGAAAAATATTGAATAAAAACAATCACAACAGTAATGCTCCCAAAAAAGCATGCTGCTTTTGTGGGAGCATTACTGTTGTGATTGATTTTATTGGGGGGCTGCATTTTTGGGAGCATTACTGTTGTCATTGTTTTTATTGAATATTTGCCTGAGGAAGTCCCATTAGAGGACGAAACGCGTAAGACCAAAATGTCTTTTTAATCGCTACTTTTAAATTATGATCAATAAATCTCTTTTCTACTTATCCACCTGCTGGAGTCATGCATGGTTCCTGATATTGGGTGACACTTGATCCTAAGAGGGAGAGACTAGCCCCGCAAACATCAGGGGAGGCACCATTTGAGCGCATTTAACTTCAAATCCTGCAAGTGCAATCTTTAGCAGGGATTATTAAATATTTATCAACTGTATTATGCTATGTTCTGTTTTATTATAATTTAGGTTCAACAGCTGTATCCCACGTGTATTATATTAACACTACTTGAAAGGTGTTCGGTGGGAAGCTGTTCTCTGTTTTATTGATAAGTATGTGCTATTTACTCCTTTTGTGTTTTGTTACACACACACACACACACACACCTGAGTTCATATTGGACAATACATCACTGGTGTATACAGGATTGTCAGGTCTGCACCCATAACCCACAATTGTGTAAACACAATTACATTCATTGCAAACAAATTTCATTTGCAATGATTGTATAGTTATCAGAGCTGGTGCTATCACCCACACACAACTGAGAAATGGGTTAATATTGGACAATGTATAGGTGTGAAAATTATTGACTTTGTGAGGAAACATGTCTATGTTACATTTGATAAATGTTATTTATTTACAACTCTGTTTTCCTATCTGTATATAAAATAATTTTTGAAAGTTTTTCTGTCCATGCAAAATTTTTGTTTTTTGATTCCATTAAACAATTTGCTATCTAGGCATACTGAAATGAAAAAAAAAAAACAGGGTTGGCCAACATTCAGAGTACTGTTTGAGGAGTCAGTATTTTTTTTTTTTGTATTAATGAACCAATTTCAACGATAATGCATACAATGAAAGCCTAATGTGTGGTGATTTGATTGACTAGGTATGGAAGATGACATCTTTTACATGAGCTTATTTGCCGCCTCACAAAGTCGGGCTCTTTCGATTGCGTTTTTCATAACATTAATTAATGTTTGAGGCTCTAGCCCTCAAATTTCTGCCTCATACCTTCCTGTGAGGTCACCCCACACCAGACAGTACATTTGGCAGGCTGCAAGTGGAGCTGATGAATTGTCTGTGAATTTTTTGTACCCCAGGAATGACAGTTTTGCTTATTGAAGAAGCCAAATAAATGATAATGAGCTTTGTTACACACGATGAATCTCCCAAAACACAATTAAAATATTTGCACAAAAAAAAAAATAATTATTAACAAATAAGATATTTACCTGTCAAATTTTACTCTGAATTTTGGCCCAACTTGTACATTTAAATGTTACTTCGCAGGACAGCCAAAATACTGGGCATGGTTTTTCTACAACTACTTGATAGTGAAGGGGTTAGGTATACTATAAAGGACTTGTTATTTGATCATGCAAAGAGGACTATTCAGTCTGCCAGTCAATTGGGCAGATATTTTTGGAGTGAATCTTATGCTAATATGAGATATCTACTAGACATAAAGAAGAGAGCCCCAGGGAACCGTGGAAGCGAGGGGGAAATAAGTCTCTTTATTTGTGATTTAAGCAAATCCTGTAGAGATTGGCCAGATTAGCAGTTAATACATGTTAGTTAAATTGTTTCAAGCACCATGATCACTTTAGTTATTTGAGGCGGCCATTGTGCCTGGAGAATGTGAGAATGAGCATCATTTCGCTATGGTTTCTTTCCAGCAAACTCTAAAGCAGTCCCATTAAATTGCTTGGTATAAAATATATTCCCTAATTATAACACATTGTACTTGTTACATTATATCACTTTTTAGAAATTAAAAAATGCTGAAAAGGCAAATATACATAAATACATTTAAAAATTCACATTAAAACAGTTTAAAGCATAAAGCAATAAAGCAAAATTTAAATGCATTTTTAAAATTAAAGAATGTGGGACTGATTTGTTCACTGTATTCAGAAGTTTCTTTCTGCAAGAGAACAAGTTTTAATTTGTAATTATTACTAGGAACCTTGATTAATAAGATCATTTACATCAAGGCAGGAATTTGATTAATCAGAGAGTAAATGCATTGATAATTGTAGATGAGCAGAAAGAACCCTCAGCTATTAAGCAAATTGTAAATTAAAAACAATTTTAAAGGAACACTATAGTGTTAGGAATACAACACTGTATTTCTGTAATCTCTACACACCCTCCTTGTGCTCCCCTCTCCCTTCAGTTTAAAGGTTAAAAAAGCTGTTTCTCATCTTATTCCAGTGCCTGGTCTCATCCTCCTCCATCATCAGCACCTACAGGGAGCCTAATGTGAGTGCACAGGGAGCGGCCATTAGGCCTTCCCGATAGGAATGCATTGAATATATTATTATTATTACTATTTTTAATTGCACATATTGTGTTTTCAATAAACTTTGTTGGTTGTATTTCTACTACTTTTCTCTTTTGTCTTAACCCTCATTTATGATATTACCCACATAGTGACTGTGGCGCCCTGTACTTTCTATAGTTTGTAATTTATCATTTATCACATGATTTACTATTTGCAGCATTTGACTACATACTGCAGGGCAGCCTGTTCTGTATGTTGCCCATTAGTTTGTTTAAATTATATATATCCTGGAAAACATGGTGGATATGTTATCCATATATATAGTGATAAGATGCATGAAAGAGGAAGAATCCAGGCTAGGAGGTCAAATTGACTACAAAAAATGCTCCTCAGCTGCATGGGAGGGATAGCAGCAACATAGGGGAACACTCTAAATGCCTAAAGCACTTCAGTTTGCCTAAGAGTGTGTCCTCTCTTTTTATTTTACAAAAGTGTAAGTTGCAATAACATTCTCACTTTTATAAATTACCCCTGGTACACCACCTGGCTTACTATGAGATAACTGGTCCTGTTATTTAATAGTTTGGTTAGCTCAGTGAAGCTAAACTCAAGAGGCAGCAATTGCTCAGAGCACATGCCTTGCAAAGACTTGTCAGTGAGCTGCATTGGAAAGTCTGTGATTGGACAGCCACAGAAAGTCTGGTTGGGGTAGATGGGGAGGGCTTGCAAAGACTGCAGACAATAGATCTGAAGCTCTTGCAAGCTGTTTTTAGATATACCCAAATGAAAATATACATGATTAAATGCATGTATACTTTCATTGAGGACATATCTACTAAGTACCTTAGAGCTTGAGTAGGCAGCCTTCGGTACTCCACATGTTGTGGACTACATCTATCCCTGATGCTTTGCCAGCATTAAGTGTATGACGGGAGGTGTAGTCCACAACATCTGGAGTGCAGTAGGTTGCCTGCCCTAGAAAACTGTGCTAGTTTTTAAGAATCGGATACCCTGTGTTGGAGAATGATATATATTAACAAACACAATGAGCAGTGTGTTATGGAATGACTATAATTTCTTCAAGGGCTTCTGAAGACATCACAAGCCACCTTTACAAGACCAATAGTTTCATAAAAATCTCCTAAACATTTACATTGCATTATGTCCTATAATGCACAACCAAGAAACTTTATAGGCTAGGTTTAGCATATAAGTGTTAGAATTATTTTAGTGGTACTATAAGGAGCACAATGTGATGTGATCACAGTCATGAATAAATAAATCTAACAGGAGTAAAGCTTGTATCAATCACAGGAGTACATGAAAAGTAATAACAAAAAAGATGTATAGTGTAAGTTCACAACAGAGAAAAGGGTAGAAAGTATATATACACTGAACTCACAAGCATAGAGCAGGTAATTATTGCTCTGACTATACCGGTCTAAAGCAAAATCCTCCAGTAATGATAGTACTTATAATGATAGTACTTACAGTCTTCCTCTGTTGTCCAGCAGAGACAAGCAACAAACAGTGATGTGTGAAATCCACCAATTTATCAAATAGAAAATACAAAAGTAAAAATCTCTGAATCCTTAACCTTAAAAGAAGTAGAATGTCAATCAGGTAGATAGCCTGACAGAATACAAGACCTTCTGAATCAATGCGCGTGATGATCTGCATCTGTGGCTACTAACTCTGCCAAACACTTCCTAGCGGCAATTCAGGCAGATTGTATGTTCAGCCAAAACTCAAATTCGGCAGCTCCATGCCAGAAAATACTTTATTAATCTTTTTTTTTCTGAGTGTGTGCACTCCAGTGTATCATGTGCAAGTGTGTGATCAATGTGCAGTGTTTCGATTTGCAACACAATTGCCTATTTTTTGCTGAAAAAAAGTTGTTAGTTTACACAATATGTAATCTTTCATATCCAACCTTTACTGCAATAAGAAAAAACCCACCAATATCTATGCCATATACTAATCTCAAAACAAAATCAAGGGATGGTAGGAGTGAGTGAAGATGTCCTGTTCCCAAATCCACCATCGGCAATAGTCTCATGGCATTAAAAGCCAAATTAGAAATCTGCTTTCTTATAAGCCTGTGGCAAGACATTTTTACAAAATGCAACATAATGTGTCACAACTAACGTATCAAGTTCTTGAACAAATTTTCCAAGTCAGCAGGGGTGTTAATAGGGATCATATACTTCTACAGAGAGAGGGTAAATGGATACACCTCACCACATGCAGAGCCGTCTTAATGCATGGGCAAGCTGGGAAATTGCCTGTTGGCACTACGAACATAGGTGCCACATAGGCTTGCCAAGTTGTCAGTATTTTATTCTAGGATATTTATCAGAACCTTCAAACTCTCTTTATTAAAACATTTAGGTGGACTAATCACCTCAGTATCAGCTGTTATCTGTACATGGTATCTGATAGCTGGTATCTTGACCGTGACAGAAATAAGGTACACATACTAATTGTACATAGTTTGATTTGATCAATGTATAATTTACCAACTGAGTACCATTTTTTAATTGAAGGTATTAACCCCTTAATGACACAACTTCTGGAATAAAAGGGAATCATGATGGAATATATCCGTCGTCTGTCCTTAAGGGGTTAATAAATATAAGCTTGATTTATTTATATCATATGATCTTGTGAGACCTCTCCTGAGAGCAATGGCACCAATATCCAGTGCTGGAGGGAGTGTTGTTCTGTGGGTGGAGGGTTTTCATTTATTGTTTGCTATATATTCTGGTAAGTGCTATTATTTTTTAATGTCATTTATACTTTGAAAAAGAGATAGGAACCCCCAAATATCTGTTTTATGTGCTCTTCATTAAATGTGGGTTTCACAAATGGGCCTATTCAGCGTATCTGTGTATTATTATATCTAGTTTGTTTTCGTTCTACCACAGTTAGAAGAAGCATTATACCTTCTTGGAACCCCGCCTCCCCAGGATTGAGGGATTCATCGGGGCCATGGTGAAGCTTTATTGCAAAGTATCAAAGTTGTTACCACCCATACGTAGAGCAGGGAAAATACTAAAGATAGTGCCAAATATCGACAAAGGCAGATTGGACAGTGACATTTGGACTCCTCATTATCCCAGGGAAGTGTCCACCAGCCAACTGTTGAACATTATGTTGGATTTCAGTTTAATGCCATGTCAAACCAGCAGTCTAACAACATCACCCATCTGTTTGCCCAGATTTATGGAGTGCTTCTACTAACCAGCATACCTCCTTTCCTTGAACGCATACTGGTAGATTGGGTATGGAGGTGGAGGTCCAACCTTACTGGCAACCATACTTGAACATGCAGGAGGATTGCTGGGCATAGGGAAGACTAGCCAACTCTTGAGCCAGAAGGAAGAGAAAATAGGTCTTCCCACACACTATCTACTACAGTATGTCAGCCCACAGTGGTATCTTTCCACCACTCTATTGGCATTGCCTCTCCACTAAAGTTTGAGGATTGGACAATAATACAGCAGCTGGTGCTAGCAATTATTCTTTTTAGGGATATGATAGAAAATTTGAGATGCAATTATGCCAGTTTCAGGCAGGTCTTTTGCCCACTGATGTTTTTTTTTTTCATTTTTTCCAAAAATGAATTGCTTTTAGCAATTATTCCTTTTAGGAATATGATAGAAAATTTGAGATGCAGTTATGCCAGTTTCAGACAGGTCTATTGCCCACTGATGGTTTTTTTTTTCATAGAACACGAAAAGTGGTTTAAAACTACGCTGGACGTCCTCACGATATGTGAGGATCTCCAGCGTCATCGAAATCCCCATAGGAAAGAATTGAAAGCATTATTCAATGCTTTCCAATAGGGAGGTCTAATGCAATGGCCACGCACGCGCATTAGGTCTCCCCCGCCGGTTGACGTCAGTGGGGGAGGAGCGTAGGCGGAGCCTGACCCAGTGCCGAGGGACATCGGCGCTGGACTCCAGTTAGTCACTGAAGGGGTTTTAACCCCTTCAGCAACTTGGGATGGGGAGTCAAATATGTTTTCCTGGCAATGGAGAATCCCTTTAATAAAACATGGGAAACTGAATAAATAATTATAAAACTCTAAGATGTTGTCTCATTTCCTGATTTATTTATTTATTTATTATTTTTAGTACAGATATTGTGAGAGAAAATGTGGAATGGTTGTTGAGGGAAGATATATCCGGCCTGCTTTACTAAACAGCAGCCAGAGGTTTCTCAAGTAAATGTCCCAGGGAGAGATGTTAGGTTTGGAAGATGCATTGCTGGTAATCTGCAAACCATGGTAAGGGGTTTGGAGCATTTGGGATGGAGCATTTGGAGAGCAGGGGGGAGGGGGCGGGGGGTGGGGGCAGTGCTCCAACAGCACTAGTTAATATGTAACAGCTACACCAAAACTTGTATTTAACTTACAAATTTCACAGATGTGGACTAATTTCAACTCACCTTTAGCTCGACAATAAGCAGGCAGTCTTTCTGCAGAGTGAGGGAGAAAAAAAAGAAAAAACCACCACCATGCCCAACCACAACATAGCACAGCTAATAGTTGATAGCAACTGTTTATTTTCACCAAATAAATCTGAAAAACTGGAGCTGGGTGTGTCCTGGAATTTAATTACCCTAGACGAATGTGGTTACCATATGATCCATGTCAAAATACTACCTGGAAAAGAGGTGGTTTGTCACAGTATATAATATAATGTTGGCAACTAAGAATTGGACTTGCAAAAATGTGTGATATTGCCAGACAAAATTGTAGACATTTTAGCATGTCAGCATAGTCAGATAAACCATTCTTCTTCCTTTCTTGACTGTCTGAATTGATATTCCAAATATTTGTCATACTAAAATTCAGTTGAGCCAAATTCTGTCGTTTAAAAAAAAAAAATCAGCAAAATACTGGATTTTTTTTACCCTGCACATGTTTAGTGATTGGTCGAGTTCCCGACACTCCTAATTGTATCCAAATCACAAACCAACCAAAATGCACAATGGCTGAGCAGATTAATTTTGATTTGTAATTCTGAATTTTGCCCAAAGAGATAGTGGATGAGATAAAAGGTGATTGATGGCAAGGGGACAGTCACTAAATGTTGATTTTATTCACAAATCAAGTGGGAAATGACCAAGAGAGAAGCAAAAAAGAAGGAGCAAAACAACATATATATATATATATTGTATATTTAATAAATCTATACTATAGAAATATAGCTTTTTATTACTGCTCCTCCTCTTTTCCCCTCTGTTGCTTACATTTTCTCAGCTGATCTGTGAACCAGATTGCAGAAAGATGTTCCTATCAGTGTACTGCAAAATATATACATAATACATTTGGATTGTCTTATTCGTTACTTTAATCAGTTTTTCAATAACACAATTCTGCAGAGCCACACTGACATGGCTGAAATTGTGTTTTATTTTTGGAATAAATGATTCAATTGAATGGCATTTTCTTGTTGCAGAGAAGAGAGGATACACTAGAGCAGTGATGGCGAACCTATGGCACGCGTGCCACAGGTGGCACGCCGGGCCCTCTCCATAGGTTGCCGTGCGTTACCATGGCAACGCTCCCCACAGCATCGCGCAGGAGGACAGGGGAGCTGCTTTACAGATCCCTCCCCCTGCCTCCCGTCCCGGAAGCAGTACCACCAGACCACCAGGGATGGCTGTGCCCCCCCCTCCTTCATTAAAGGTAAGAAGGAGGGGGGGTGAATAAACTGATTTAATTTTTTTTAAAACACGTTTACCCCCCAGCAGTACCCCTACCCCCCACACACAGTACCCCTACCCCCAGGGCCGTACCCCTACCCCCCCACATACAGTACCCCTAACCCCCAGCAGTACCCCTACCCCCTACAGACACAGTACCCCTACCCTCCCAGCAGTTCCCCTACCACCCCAGCAGTACCCCTACCCCCCCACAGCACCCCTACCCCCCAGCAGTATCCCTACCCCCCCCCACACACAGTACCCCTTCCCCCCAGCAGTACCCCTACCCCCCACACACAGTACCCCTACCCCCCCACACACAGTACACCTACCCCCCCCAGCAGTTCCCCTACCACCCCAGCAGTACCCCTACCCCCCCACAGCACCCCTACCCCCCAGCAGTACCCCCACCCCCCCACACACACAGTACCCCTTCCCCCCAGCAGTACCCCTACCCCCCACACACAGTACCCCTACCCCCACACACACACAGTACACCTACCCCCCAGCAGTACCCCTACCCCCCACACACACTGTACTCCTACCCCCCCAGCAGTACCCTTACCCTCCACACACACAGTACCCCTACCCCACCAGCAGTTCCCCTACTCCCCCAGCAGTACCCCTACCCCCCAGCGGTACCCCTACCCCCACACACACAGTACCCCTTCCCCCCAGCAGTACCCCTACCCCCCACACACAGTACCCCTACTCCCCCACACACACAGTACCCCTACCCCCCAGCAGTACCCCTACCTCCCACACACACTGTACCCATACCCCCTAGCAGTACCCCTACCCCTCCCCACACACTGTACCCCTACCCCCCCAGCAGTACCCCTACCCCCCACACGCATTGTACCCCTACCCCCCAGCAATACCCCTACCCCCCACACACAGTACCCCTACCCCCCACACACACTGTACCCCTATCCCCCAGCAGTACACCTACCCCCCACACACAGTACCCCTACCCTCTCTAGCAGAACCCCTACCCCCACACATACCCTACCCCCCACACAGTACCCCTACCCTCCCCAGCAGTACCCCTACCCCCACACACAGTACCTCTACCCTCCCCAGCAATACCCCTACCCTCCCCAGCAGTTCCCCCTACCCCCCACATACACAGTACCCCTACCCCCCACACACAGTACCCCTACCCCCCAGCAGTACCCCTACCCCCCACGCACACAGAACCCCTACCCCCCACACACAGTACCCCTACACCCACACCGCATCCCCTCCCCAATACCCAGCATCCCTCCCCTCCCCCACACCCAGGATCCCTCCCCTCCCCTACACTCCTACCCCCACACACATCACCTCTACCCCCCACACAGCACCTCTACCCCCCACACAGCACCCCTACCCCCCACACAGCACCCTACCCCCCACACAGCAGCCCTACCCCCCACACAGCACCCCTACCTCCCCACCCAGCACAGCACCCCTCACACACAAAGCACCCCTCACACACACACACACACACACACACACAACACCCCTCACACACAGCACCCCTCACACACACCATCCCACACACACACACACACCACCCCTCACACACACACACCACCACTCTCACACACACACACACACACACTCAGTACCCCACATACACACACAGCACCCCACATACACACACACACACAGCACCCATCATACACACACAGCACCCCCCTCCCCACACACACAGCACCACCCACACACACACACACAGCACCCCTCACACACCCACACACAACACCCCCCACACACACACAACACCCCCCACACACACACAACACCCCCCCACACACACTACACACACAGCAACCCTCAGACACACACAGCACCCCTCACACACAGCACACACACAGCACCCCCCACACACACAGCACCTCACACAAACACATACACTACACCCCTCAATGCAGTATGTGTGTGTATTCAGCAGTCTGTGTGTGTGCGTGTATTCAGCAGTCTGTGTGTATGTGGGTGTATTCCGCAGTCTGTGTGTGTGTATGTGCGTGCATTCAGCAGTATGTGTGTGTGTATATATATTCAGCAGTCTGTGTGTGTGTATGTATTCAACAGTCTGGGTATGTGTATTGAGCGGACTGTGTGTGTGTGTATTCATCAGTCTCTGTATTCAGCAGTCTTGTGTGTGTGTGTGTGTGTGTGTGTGTGTTCAGCAGACTGTGTGTATGTATAGCATTTGTTGGAGATACTAATAAATATAAGCTTAATTTTATCTATTTATATCATTATTTAAAATCTGTATCATTGAACTCTCTGTTGTTGTGTATTAAGGTTTAATTGCTTTAAGTATTAAGGTTTAATTGCTGTGTTGGCACTTTAAGGAAAAAAAGTTGGCATATATTGCGGTTTGGGCACTCTGGCTCAAAAAGGTTCGCCATCACTGCACTAGAGCAAATATAAATACACCTACAATATATTATTTATTTATTTATAAAATATTTTATCAGGATGGATACAATGAGATTTCTCGTGTTTTCAAGTATGTCCTGGGTCATCAAATCATTACATTGTTACAGGATACAATGCAGATCGCCAGACCATTGATGGTAGGGTAGGAAAGCGGGGGGAGTCCCTTTATAGGTCACATAAGCCCCTCCTACAACTCCAGGCAAAGCCTTAACATTTGTGCTCGGGGCCACATCGTTATGGTTAATGCAAGACTGTGTTGTGACGTAACCTGTTATAGGAAAAAGTCGGTTGAGATGTGCCGGAAACTGACGATGATGCGGTAGGCCTGCAGATAAAAGTGGGCCTACCCTGGTAGAATAAAAGCGTGTGGAGGGAGGGGAATGCAGATCATCAGACCATTGACGCATGAGCCTGAAGGGGAGTCCCTTTATAGGTCACACAAGCCCCTCCTACAACTCCAGGCAAAGCCTTAACATTTGTGCTCGGGGCCCCATCGTTATGGTTAATGCAAGACTGTGCTGTGGCGTAACCTGCTATAGGAAAAAGTCAGTTGAGATGTGCCGGAAACCGTCGATGATGTGGTAGCCCTGTAGATAAAAGTGGGAAAAAATTAAAAAATGTCATGTCATGTAAATATATCGAGACAATGAACATAATGCAATATAATTACCTAATGCTGACATTTATAACAAAAGCACTCCAGATTTCCTGTATGGTTGTGATATATACAATAATTAACATCCATCGATCCAGTGACTTTAGTGATGTGTACTGGAATGTCTGGCTGGGTATTGTAAGGCTGCCCCCATCTGAATCAAGTAAGGTGGATATGTCTATGAATAATTGCTTATGGACTGGCAGCCTTTCATGAGTGGTAGGAGCTTCAGCTTAAAATGTACCCTTGAGTATAGTCTTGATTGGATAGGATGAAAGGATCCAGGTGTTGTTGTAAAGTAGAGAACATGTAATGTTGGATGCCAGTCAGGTGTAACTTGATGGTATTGTGAGATAGCCTAAAATGTAAGGTGGCAAAAATTTGTGAATGCTACCAGAGATGTAATAACCAACATTATGTATGTCATGGTCCGTTAAGAAACTCATGCATAATGAGGGGTAACACGAACGACTAGACCAAACCACTACCAGCATATGATGTCAATCTTAACCTAATAGCATTGAGGCATAATTTACAATACTAATAATGAAACTCTGGAAAGTAAGTGAAGCGTAAACCTGCCACAAGTATAAGCCTCTGTTCCCTGAAATTAATGGGATAGCCCGAAGACAGATAAGTGATGAACGTAGATATGTGTTTAATATAGCGAGGGCCAAGTTGATAAAACCAATTTATATAGGGGAAATAAGAGAGTAGAAAGGGTTGAGAACCAGAAAAATTTAAATACTGAAGAAAACCAGAAATTAGCATAAATAATTAGCTTCAGTATGAACAAGAGTATGCGATGAAAAGTATATACATGGACCATAATGGAGGACAAATGAAGCTTACAAGTGTATGAGAAGCAAACCAACGACACCTAATCAGTACAACTAAACCAAAGGAAACCCTTGTGAACAGATGTGTCCCATGAGGGGTGCGTTAATGTAAGTACAGTGAATGTATGCACACGTTAATTTACATTAGTGAACCATATAGTGTAGGCCTAGGTGGGCCATGATGTGATTACTACAGTTAATTGCGACACTCAGTCATGAGAGGGCCAAGTCAAATAATAGAAGTCGATATGTCCTAGCAAGGGGCCTAATACCAGAAGCTGAAGAAAGTCTTGCTGAGAAGCTATGTATTAATAAAAATGCTGAAGATGTTAGTAGTGAAATTTGCCCTGAAAGAACAACCATGCAGTTAGTAGAACCCGATTAAATCAGTCTGATAGGTGTTGCATCACAAATTATCTATATCCTAATTCACCTATTGGAGTAAAACTTTAGACAGAAAGTCAGGCAGCATGACAGAAAATCAATATCCCATTGGATATCTTGTGTAAAGATCGTATGAGTAAGGAGGACCCTGCAAGGGTCAGCATCCTGTTGATGGCATGACTATACAATGTGTTTCTAGTCTTTCCAGACTCTCATGTATTAACCCCCTAGAGGACACGAGTGCTGAGAACTTGCGTTGAGGTCGGTGTTGCTCATGCCTACTCTGAGGCACTGCTAGCTGCCAAGTGGCTTGAGAGGCTCTATCTATGAGTTGGCGCAAGGGGATTCATGGCCACCGAACGTTGTGGCGGGGTGTCAGCCTCTCGGTGACATTTAAAGCATAAGATAGATTGGGTGTGACAGGTGAGGCCCTCTCTATGCAACTGTGCGAGGCGGCTAGCTGTGTTTTGGCCCGTGGGGAGTAATACCTCATGCGTGGAGGATGGGTGTTGGCCTCATGGGACCACTAACTCTAAGGCAGAGATGCCAGAAACTTAACATCTATTGGTCAAGTAGATTCCTATAAGCCAGTCAACCTACTAACAAAAAGGACTATTTTGTGGGGGGAGCCATCGTGGCTAAAATGTATCAGAATTTGTATAAGAACTTGGGTAGGTTTCTGTATAGTATGGTTGTAACCTGTAACTGAAACCTGCAGTACCCACTAAAGAAGGCCGTGAGGAGAAGGAGAGGACTATAATCTAAATAATGACAAGGACGTGTATACGTACTATTAAGCAAGTATTGTCCCTGTAATTGAAACCTTACTTACTGAAATGTTAAATTGAGATACGAAAAGCAAACGTTGCTCTGAAAATTGATGACTCTGTGAACTGTACTAGAAACTAGAGCCCATGAGACTTATAAGCTATAGCTAATAACTGGGCTACAGGCAGAAGTACACATGTGTATGGGATAGTGCATACCCCATGAACCCATAACTGCATGAGATATGCACAGTGCAGTAGAGAACCTTGGAACCAGTAAATGACCTACCTATGGAAAGAACTGTAATCTGATAATCTGATACCAGAGGAGTAAAATATTAGCCACAGACAAACCTAAATTTTAGTGACAGAAATACTCATAAATATTATCGGTGACAATATACTTATAAAAACATGAGACAGATCACAAGTCCCTAAACTGATCTAATCATTTGTTTATAAGGATGCATACTGTGATAATAGTTATTGAGTTATTAGAGCGATGCATGGTGAGCTAAGGGTCTCCTAAACGTACACCGCTACATACACTGCTACATATCAAATTGATAACCTGTAATAGAATATGATTGATAAGACATAAGAAAATGGATGTACAGGCCCCATGGTGTCCAACCATGCAATCATATTTAGGTAAATCCTTACACCCATGCTGCTTTAGAATGAATAACCTCGCATAACAGAGCAGTTGAACAGTTGATCCTTGCGTAACATATACAAAGGACAGCACAATAATATAAAACATAAACAAGAAAATACTAACAGAGATCTAAAATAATGTATAAGAACCAACAGTCCTAAAACAAAATATTCGTATAATAGACACCTGCAATTGTAATAACTAGTACCAAACATGTGAGTTTTAACATGTATATAATTAAACAGTAAGACCATATTTATAACACATGTAATACTAAGGTTTGAACACTAGAGGGCCCCAAGCCATAATCTGTCTATGCTGTACAATGACAGATATAGTACCTAGAAATGAACCCTAGAGGGCCACAAGCCGAAGATCCATCTAAGGTGTACGAACGAACCAAAGGATTTGGTATCATGAAAAGAGTTCTAAGGCAAGCGTTCATGAGAACAAAAGTGCATATGGGCAGATTCAGCTTTTGTGGGGATTTCTTCTACAATGAATGAAAGTATATGAATGACAATTGAGGACACAAAAGCCCTATACTGCCATAAAGGCAAAAATAATAGTAGCAAACTGTGATGACGCCCAATGAAGGGCGCCGGAGGGCCAGTCGGAGGGTCAGAGGTCAGCAGGAGCTTCTGGGTCAGTGGGCCGTATGGGAGAAACCCCGGAGGGCCTGACTGCAATGACTGTACCTGTGCTGGAGTGGAATCCTGATGAACCAGCAATGCTGAGTCGATTCTGGACACCGAAAGCAGGATACAGAAGTGTTCTCAGGACCAGTAAGTATCGAGATGACAGTCTGCATGCACAGGAATTAGCAGCATGCAGATCGCCAGACCATTGACAGTAGGGTAAGAAAGGGGGGAGTCCCTTTATAGATCACATAAGCCCCTCCCACAACTCCAGGCAAAGCCTTAATATATATACATATATATATATATATATATATATATATATATATATATATAAAATACATACACACATATATGCATTTAATACATAACAGGTAATAAATATGGTCAAAGATGACAGGTGCATTCAGTATTGAGGTATGTTTCCATAGATCTCTTAAAAGTTTTTAGATTGAATGAAGATTTGACTGTGTCCCTGAGGTTATTCCATAATTGCGGTGCTCTGTAGAAAAATGAGGATCAAACCACTTTATTTTTTTATTGTACTATGCTAAATATCGTGTTAGTACTTGATCAGAGGTTATAGGAGGTGGGAACTGCTGGGGAGAGCATTCTACTCAGCTTCCCAGAAATGCTGTTATGCACAAGGCTGAAAAGATGAAGAGTGCGTCAGGATTCCAGCAATAGCCAGTTTAGCTCCTTTAACATGTCACAGTGGTGGGTAAAGTAATTACATTCTAGTTGAAAGTGGCAGAATTAATTATATAACGTTTTAAGTTTATTAAGGTGGGTTTGCGATGCAGGTGCATAAACTACATCCCCGTAATCAATGACCGGCATTAGCATGTGTTGCCTTACTGTAGGGCTTAGGCAGGATTTGTTTCTGTACAGGGCACCTAGTTTTGGGTACAGTTTTTAAGAGATTTTTTTCAATGTTAAGGCCAAAGGATAGATTGGGGTCCAGCAACATACGTAGATATTTAAAAGAAGAATAGTTGTTGGTTTTGTAGTTTACGTAATTTTGGTACAGTTCCAAAGATCATTGTTACAGTTTTGTCATGGTTTAGGAAGAGTTTGTTATCCACTATCCACTTTTCTACCTCTGTAAATTGTTTTTGGAGTACAGCCTCAATCTACGGTAGATTAGGTTTACTAGCGTAGATTACAGTGTAGTCTGTGTCCGTGTACAGTTGAGGATTTGCAGATGTTAGGCAGATTATTTAAAAATAATGTGAATAGCAGGGGGCTGAGTATGGAGCCTAGGGGGACACCACACATGACTGGAAGAGGGAGGGAAGTGCTATCAGAAATGTCCACATATTGCAATCGGTCTAAAACTTATAATCGAAACCAGGTTAGCAGACGACCACAAATACCAGAGTTTTTACGTTTTTGCAAAAGAATGCCATGGTCTAGTGTGTCCAAGGCCAAGTCCAAAATCAAGGAAAATAGCTCCATTTAAGTCTCCTTGTTCCATGCTAATTTGGATGTCATTGCAAACTTTTAAGAGGGTAGTCGAAGTTGAGTGATTTGGATGACAGCATGATTGATCAGGGGTCATATAATTTGATTGTTGATAATATTCACATAGTTGCATCACATTTTTCCATGATTTTTGGCAATACTGGGAGCAATGGTATCTAAATAGTCTATACACATTAATAATCTTACATATAGACATAATACTGTACATAGAACCCCTACAAAAAGTTAAGGAGAAAAAAAGAAACATACTAATCCTCATTTAGTCCTAATATAAAAAAATTAGACAAATAAGACTTAATATTAAGACTATGCAGTTCTAAAGTACATAATGTATAAACCTACTTCATCTCCTCTTCCTGTTGTAATAATTTGATTATTTTTTCTTACTGCTTGGATACCTGAAATAATTTACACACTAGGGATCTTATTATGACATTTTTTTTAAATGAGCTGACGCACTCCTCTTAAAATATTATTAATATGTTCATTAATATTTTTATATAATGGAAAACAGTGTGGCCAAAATAACAATGGACAAATGGAGCATCAAACATGATGTTGATGATGGATGGGAATCCTTTTTAATATCTTACTCTTACTGTATTTACAAACCTGACATTGACAGGTGTTCCTAGAGCAAGTGTAGCACCCACTGCAAACATGATTGATGCTCTCAACAGGAGACAGGGGTAATGAAAATAAATTACTAACTTTTAATAGTACCAAATGAAGAAACAACTGTATAAAATGAGCCAAACCAGGTGGTTAGAAAACTGGAAACCTATATCTGTTATGACATATTCACTTTAAAAAAATAATTATTGAATTCTCTGAAACTGCCTCTTAGATATATTATTTAACCAAGATTTATATTGCACACTATAATAGTCAACATACTTATTTGCATCAACATGTTTAAAATGATGGCCTTGTCTTCATGTCTTCTCTAAATACATTTCTAAATCAAGAAAACTGATATTAATAGCACTATGGCATCTCATTAATGAAATAACCTAATCATTATTTAGCAACAAAACTGTCTAACTCTAATAGCATAAATATTTTATTTAATTAATATAACTGTGAACAAACCTGGGCCCCATAGTTGTATTTTGAAGCTATAAAATAAGTAAACAAAATCAAAATAATTATTCTTACATATCCAGTCAATGTCCACTAAAAGAAACATTGCTTACGATTCAAAGAATCTCACAGACACAGATAACTTTTTATATGTCATCGACAAACAAAAAGAGGATCCATCACACGCAAGTAAAACATATGCATCTTGTCACAGTATATATAAGTACCTGTATTACCATTATATAATTATAAAGATTAAACTATGTAGATTGTACTATCTATCTATCTATCTATCTATCTATCTTTCACAAGATCCAGTGCACTTACTCAACCACTAAACAGCAACTTCAAAACCCAAGTTTTGGCAGGTCCTACTCTAACAACCTGCCAAAAATTAGGTACATTGACAAGCTTGTGCAATGTATGATCATATAACGTTTAAACCCCCATTATTTTTGCCTAGATTAGGTATATATATAAAAAAAACTAATAAAATCTCTGCGCTTTGAAGTGCTGTTTAGTGGATGAGTGAGTATGCTGGATCTTGTGTATTGTGTGAATTGGCCCCAGCAGCACCCCTTTATGCATATCCAGATGAGTGCAGCTCCATGGTTTTCATATATATATATATATATATATATATATATATATATATATATATATATATATTATATCCAATAGTGATGACTGCACTCCTCGGTCTTCGTGTAAAATCAAAATTGCTTTATTACATATACATCAAAAGAGAGAGATCGACGTTTCAGCCCCACTCAGGGCTTTCTTCAGGATCAAAAAATTACATACATGTTATGTGAATCAGTCAGTTGACTTTGGCACCCGGCAATACCAGAAAAGAAAGCGTGAGTGCAAGGAACCCTTTTGTTTTTTATATATACCGTAGATTGAGGCTGTACTCCAAAAACAGTTTACAGAGGTAGAAAAGTGGATAGTGGATAACAAACTCTTCCTAAACATTGACAAAACAGTTACAATGATCTTTGGAACTGTACCAAAATTACGTAAACTACAGAACCAACAAATATATATATATATATATATATATATATATATATATATATATATATAGTAAAAATAGGAATTCCTGCTCTCCAACTCTCAAAATATACAGCCTGGTGCTCAGTAACAATGTAATATAAAATAGAAAAAATACTGGCACTCTAGGTCTTCCAAAAAGTTGTTATTTATTTTCTGTCAATCCAAAAGGTCAACGTTTCAGTCCCCGTTCGGAGCTTTCATCAGGGCACATCAAAAGTGCCAGTATTTTTTCTATTTTATATATATATATATATATATGTGTTCATTTTGAGGTGCAGTTTAAGACCAGTTTCTCCAGTGTAGCAACCCTTGATGTTTGGGTACCACTAGCTGGATCATTTGTTAAATGTTAAAATATTTTTTATCATTCAACTACCTATAGCAATCTTTAAAATAACCTCACTATTAAGAATGACTATACCTCACCCTTTATCAGCCCATTTAACTTCCATAGATCTATTGTCTCTTAGCTATCCCTTAGCTATGAGATTAGGGACTCGAAACTAAATTGTTGCAGACAAACCTTGCATTATAAGAAATATTGCACATATTATGTAATTCAATTGGCTAGTAAGTCTTCAAGGCTCCATCTTTTTTATGTTTGATTCTTAGGCTGTTTTTTGTGTATAATACATACAACCTTAATTAAGTATAGTCCTCTTTTTATAAAAAGTGCAGTATATAGTCACTATGGTATATAAAACACCAATAAACAAAGTGTAATAATAATAATGCACATGAACAATTTTGTCTTATATCAAATAAGTACTTATGACTAAAGCTATATACAAAATAAATTAAATATTGTTATAGTCGTACATTGAATTTTATTTGAGGAAATACCTCAGATTCTTTATTTCATTTTATTAAAGGTCTGAAGTGCAGAAACCTGTAGCTTCAAAGCACAGACTAATATGCTATCTTCTGGAAACAGAGAGAGTAGGTCATGTATTCTGAGCATGATATAAAATGGAGACATTGCTCTATATCTTCCAACCAGAAGCTGTTCATTGCAGTTGCCAACATGCATTTTGTTTGCATAGATGCATTGGTTAGTAACTTTACCTAATCTGTTATCTTGCATTTGACCTTTAAATTCTGGAGTCTCTAGAGAAACTCTCTTATGAAATATAGCATAAAGTAAAATGATACATTTATCATATCAATTAAAATTAAGAAAAAAAAAATTAAAACATTAATACATTTTACGTATTTACATATATTTGTATATTTCAGTCTATATTCATTTTCATTTAATTTCCTATGTAGGTTATACATGTGGGCTTGGCAAATAGTAGATCCCCATATGTTATAAAATTACAGCTACCATGATGCCTTGCTAGCCCTAGAATGATAAAAATCATAGGATTTGCAGTTCTACAATAGCTCGCGATCTACTGTTTGCCCACCCTGATAAACATTAAACATTAAATGCCTGAATTTTAGTGTACATTTAATTTTAATAATATTTTTGTTAAATTAATGGATGTAAATTGTGAAAGGTAAACAAAATAAGGAAAAGTGCAAAAATGACTTTCAGAAAACTACAGAAATCTAAAAACATTAATTTGGACACATTGTTAATTATATGACAGCATTTCATTAGTGGAAGCTTGACCAGTAAAATATTGGAAAACATAACAAAATCTGCTTGCTTGAAAGGAATTCAGATGCCAAGTTATATTGCAGCTAACTCGTTCTGTTTTGGCTAGAGCTTAATTATTTTTTTACATTAATACAGGGACAGCAAGTAAAATATATAATTCACTAAATTCAGCTTTTCAGATGATTTTTATAACAAAGCTGAATTGCATGCATTTTTTCAGTTTTTCAATACAAGGATTTCATTCCACATACTGGCAGCAAAACTTGCAGATGATGGAAATACATAGCCCTCCCCATTCACTGACACCTGCTAGAGTACAAGAAACCGTTAAATTTTAAACCAATGAAAGTATATGTGATAGAGAGATCTAATGGTCAGCTTACCTTTAAAGAATTTGCTTTAAATCAGTGCAATTTATAATTTTTAACTCCTAAAATGTACTATTCCCCCCTTCCTTCTAATAAATTAGGTGAAGTTTTCAAAGATCCTTATTAATTAGGAAGTGTGTTAACTAACAGTAGCCATTTACCTCCCTTCTGTGTGGTGGACTGGATGGTAATCATAACTGCATTATGTAGAGAATATTAAGTAACTTTAATTAGTAATATTTCAGGTATAAGACTTTTTGCTTTGGCCAAATCTCAGTTTGGCTGGATTTGAGCTGATTAGCTGTTTGGCCAAACTCCAGATTCCTGAAGTGCCATGCAGACAAAAAATGACAGGAACATTCAAATGAAATTAAGGGAGGGTGGAGGTATCCTCTCCAGCCCCCCACCCCTCCCCCCCCCTCCACCCCTCCACACAGCTGTCTTGTTTCAAGCACTCTGCATTATAGGAATGGGTTCCTGTAATGTTGTCATGCATAATACCCGGGAAAGGAAAATTATGTTAAGTGTTTAAAAGAAAAACTATTTTCATGGCTAATCCATGCCAGCATCATCTATGGGATAGTGTCAGATAACATTGGCTGGGAAGCAAAAACAATAATACAGCAATTACTGCAAAAATATAAATGAGTTATCTAGGCAAAGCTGCAGATTAAACACTTTCCTCAAAGGATGATGTGTATGTAGAAGAAATATCAAGGTGGTAATGTTTAACAAAGGTTCGGGATGAGGACCATGTTGCTGTTTTGCGTATGTTGACTTCAGAAGTCCTGGTTGCCAAGACAGCCCTTGTGAAGTGTGCATTGATGCCGTATAGAATAGATTTCCCTGCCACCTTCCAGGCCTTTTGACGTAATCTATGTTTTAAAAGTTGATATACAGACTGTTGTACTTTTAAGATGACCAAAAGGAATGATGGATAAGCTGTTAGATTTCCTTAGTTTTATCCAAATACAGTTGCAAGAAAAAGTATGTGAACCCTTTGGAATGATATGGATTTCTGCACAAATTGGTCATAAAATGTGATCTGATCATTATTTAAGTCACAACAATAGACAATCACAGTCTGCTTAAACTAATAACACACAAATAATGAAATGTTGCCATGTTTTTATTGAACACACCATGTACACATTCACAGTGCAGGTGGAAAAGTATGTGAACCCCTGGACTAATGACATCTCCAAGAGCTAATTGGAGTGAGATGTCAGCCAACTGGAGTCCAATCACTGAGATGAGATTGGAGGTGTTGGTTACAGCTGCCCTGCCCTATAAAAAACACACACCACTTCTGGGTTTGCTTTTCACAAGAAGCATTGCCTGATGTGAATGATGCCTCGCACAAAAGAGCTCTCAGAAGACCTACGATTAAGAATTGTTGACTTGCATAAAGCTGGAAAAGGTTATAAAAATATATCCAAAAGCCTTGCTGTTCATCAGTCTACGGTAAGACAAATTGTCTATAAATGGAGAAAGTTCAGCACTCCCTAGGAGTGGCCATCCTGTAAAGATGACTGCAAGAGCACAGCGCAGACTGCTCAATGAGGTGAAGAAGAATCCTAGAGTGTCAGCTAAAGACTTACAAAAGTCACTGGCAAATGCTAACATACCTGTTAGCGAATCTACAATACGTAAAACACTAAACAAGAATGTATTTCATGGGAGGATACCACAGAGGAAGCCACTGCTGTCCAAACAAAACATTGCTGCACGTTTACAGTTTGCACAAGAGCACCTGGATGTTCCACAGCAGTACTGGCAAAATATTCTGTGGACAGATGAAACCAAAGTTGAGTTGTTTGGAAGAAACACACAACACTATGTGTGGCGAAAAAGAGGCACAGCACACCAACATCAAAACCTCATTCCAACTGTAAAGTATGGTCGTGGGGGCATCATGGTTTGGGGCTGCTTTGCTGCGTCACGGCCTGGACGGATAGCTATCATCGAAGGAAAAATGGATTCCCAAGTTTATCAAGACATTTTGCAGGAGAACTTAAGGCCATCTGTCTACCAGCTGAAGCTCAACAGAAGATGGGTGTTGCAACAGGACAATGACCCAAAGCATAGAAGTAAATCAACAACAGAATTGCTTAAACAGAAGAAAATACGCCTTCTGAAGTGGCCCAGTTAGAGTCCTGACCTCAACCCGATTGAGATGCTGTGGCATTACCTCAAGAAAGCGATTCACACCAGACTTCTCAAGAATATTGCTGAACTGAAACAGTTCTGTAAAGAGGAATGGTCAAGAATTACTCCTGACCGTTGTGGACATCTGATCTGCAACTACAGGAAACATTTGGTTGAAGTTATTGCTGCCAAAAGAGGTTCAACCAGTTATTAAATCCAAGGGTTCACATACTTTTTCCACCTGCACTGTGAATGTTTACATGGTGTGTTCAATAAAAACATGGCAACATTTAATTCTTTGTGTGTTATTAGTTTAAGCAGGGATTGATTGTCTATTGTTGTGACTTAGATGATGATCAGATCACATGTTATGACTAATTTGTGCAGAAATCCATATCATTCCAAAGGGTCCACATACTTATTCTTGCAACTGTTTATCTTAAAGTATCTTACCGCATCCAGATTATGCCACACTTCTTCTTCAGTTCTTCTTCTTCTTCTTCCTTCTTCTTTCTTCTAGTTCCAGGTTAAAGAAATGTAAAATGATTTTCCAAACATATGGTGGCAGTATAGTAGGGAAGTGCTCTTCCCTGGGACAAGCATCTGAAAGAAATTAACATAAAAAGATCCTCCCCCACTAGGTATAAAGTACTAACCTTCCAAGATCCCACATTTCTTTTTCTTGTTCCAACAGGAACGGATGAGCATCTGAGTGGAGAGAAGACTGGTGAGCTACACAGGCTGATGCCTGGGAGAACTGGCCTGATAGCCTCCAGGGTGGAGAGTTGAACGGGCACGCTCCAACCTGCAGGATTACAGAACAGGTAGGAGCTGCTTGTTTTATGTCAAGTGTGGCTACCGGCAGAAAAAAAGGGTGGTCCCTACAGGCAGCAAATCACTGCCTGGATAGGACGAGTGCGCATGGCGGTGGAATACACGCCCGGGAGGTTGTGCGTTCCACCGAAGTTCCGATCATGAAACTGTGCATGAATGATCGGAACATTCAAATTTTGGCTCAAAATTGATAAAAGTTTATTATAAAAAGCTGTGCAGGTCCTACTGAGAGCATGGAGGCTACTCAGAACGGATCTCCCGTGTCACCAGACCACCCCCATCCACACGGGTTAGAGGTTTTAGACGTGAGATTTATTTTGTCTCCATCTTTAAAATCTCTGCTAAGGGTTTTATTTGGAAACATTTAAAGGTATAGTCTTTTTTTAAATATGTTTTGCAGATATGTCTAGTCCTGTCTGTCCTGAAAATATGGAAAAAGACAAAGCAATTCCAGCTCCAGTGCCCAAAAAAGTTGCATATAAGACAAAGGTATGTAGCAAATGTTCTACACCTCTACCACATGGCACAAAGAAAATAATCTGCAATCAATGTTCTTTAACGCTGGAAAGATCTAAGCAACAGGACATGGAATATTTTCTATCTTGGTTTCAGGACAACCTAGCTCAAACTTTTAAATCTTTTAAAGAAGCTTCAACAGCAGCTCCATTTCAAGTACCAACTTAAAAAAAAGTTATAAACGGAAAAGATCCTCATGTAGATCTGAGTTGCATTCTGGTGAATGTTCCACATCTGCATTTCCAGACATTTCTAGTAATTCTTCATTAGTGGAAATTGGGTTTCCACACGAGGAATTAAAAAGATTTATTAAAGAAGTTAATATTGTTTTACCAGAAGCTATACCAGAGGAAGACAATAAAAAGGCCCTGCCAAGACAGCAACATATTCTGGATCTCATGAATAGGGAATGGAAAAATCCAGAGAAGAGGGTGTTTATCTCCAGACATTTCAAACAAGTTTTCAAATTACAAGGAGAAGACAGATGAGAAGAATTGCCAGTTGTAGATGTGCAAGTAGCACAACTGTCTAAAAAAAAAAAAAAACAATTCCAGTTGGGGAAGTGTCTGGCTTGAAAGACCCAATGGATTAGAGGGCTGAAACCTCTTGCAGGCGGGCTTACCAAGCTGCAGGTTTCCAAAGTAAAGCAGCAATGGCAGGAGCTTCAGTAGCTAAAGCTCAGACCTACTGGATTCAGGTATTAGAAAATTGCCTAGCAGATCAACAAGATAAGGAAATGTACACCTGTTCAGAAACCTTAAATTGTCTAATGATTACATTCTAGATATGATAACAGAAGTAATAAAACTCTTGGCTTGTATTATGGGATTAATATCTTTTTCCCATAGAGCCATATGGTTTAAAGCCTGGACGACTGATACAGCCTCTGAGGCGGCACTCTGTGAACTTCCCTTGGGAAGGAAGAAGTTATTCGGATCTCTATTGGAAGAACTGATTTGACAGATGTCGGAAACTAAGAAGGCGCTTCCTCAAGACAGGAAGTATTCCTGGAAGCCTGGATATAAGAATTCCCATTATAAAAACCATAGAGGTTATCAATAAAGATCACTTTTTTCGTAAACAACGAAAAAACGAAAGATCCAAGATTTGATGATCTCAAAGACATCAGAACAGATAGAGCCAAAAGATTCTAATGCCATAAAAGTGGGAGAAAAGATACAAAATGTTGTACACAGATGGAGATACACCACATCAAATCTGTGCATTTTAAATCTGGTAGCAAATGGTTACAAGATCAGATTCTCAGATCCTTCAAAGGCAGATTTCAATGTATCCTGCTACCAATCAAAATTAAAGAATCAAGCTTTTTTCTTAGCCAATGTGATCCTATTAAAAAGGGGGGTAATTGAAAGAGTTCAAGGGCCCATCAATTTCAAGGGGTTTACTCGTGTTTGTTCCTGGTTCCAAAACCAGATATGTCATTCCATCTCTTTCTAGATCTGAAGGGCATAAACAGCATGATTCCATACCAACACTTCAGAATGGAAACCATTGCATCATTGACAAATATACTATAAAAAGGTGTCACCTGGGGACTTATGTAACAGTTTACCAAGAGTTGGAGTCCAGTTGCAGGAGATGGCACAGGAAGGAGGCAAAAATCAGAAGCACAGTACAGATTAAGGGGAAATCCAAAGGCAGGGTCAGACGAGAAGCAGAAGTCAGGGCTGGCAGCGGAGTAACGAAGTCGTTAAAGCAGGCAGAGGTCAGAGTCCAGGAAATCAGTCAGTAATGTAGCAAAGATCTGACAGGAAACACCAAACAGGCAAAATGACCAGGTGCTAGGTTTCAGGCAGGGCTGGCTTTTACAGCATGCTAATTAGATGCAGCTGACCCTAATTGGAAAAGGGTTGCAGGTGGATCAGTACTTCTTAACTAATTCTTAGTTCCATACTGGCCAAACCGAAGTTGGTTCTCGGCCTTGAGGACAATGGATTTAAGGTCATGGGAACTTCCACTGTCACCAAATCTCCTGGAGAACCCGTGGATTACCCTAGAAATCTTGAAGATGTTCAGATTGACAGTCTGGCTGCTGCAAGGCTGATTTTACATCACAAAGGAATTAAGAATGAAAGATGCCAGTTTTTACTTAATTCCACCAGAAAATCTACCACCAGAATTTCTTTCCATCTAGTGACTTGTCAGTTGTTCTAAAGGCCCTTTGTGAAGAACCATTCGAACCTTATGAATACATTTCCTTGAAGCTTTTGTCTCTTAAAACAGCCTTTTTAGTAGCTTTAACATCTGCTAAAAGAGTCCGTGAAATTCAGGCTCTTTCATCATCTCAAGAATTCACTATATTCTTTCCAGACAAAGAAAAAAAAAATATTATGTTTTGTTTCCTGCATCAACTCCTGGCTTCTCATATCACCTTGATGGTTAAAGGGGATCTGTCATGCTCCAAACAACTTATGCTTAATAGGGGTAACATGACAAAGAATAAGATCTGAAGTGTATTTCATTAAATGTTCAGGGGTTAAATACCCCATATAAAAGAATTATGTTGAAGGAACTACTAAAAAAAAAAAGGAATAGATATAGCGATGTTGCAAGAGACACATTGGAATAAAGTAGACAGGATCAGGTGGAAATACAAGGGATATGAAATAATTTCTCAAGCGTCTTTAAATAAGAAAAAAAAAGAGTGGCTATAATTCTTTCAAAAAGAATAAATAAAGAAGTCATATATGAAGAAGTAGATATAGAGGGTCGATATCAGATATTAACATGTAAGATGGATGAGAAAGTCTATACTCTGGTAAATATATACCTACCAAATGTATTACCAACTAAATATTTTAAAATGATTATGGAAAAAGTAGATAAGGTTAAAATAGGTTTACTAGTAATCTCGGGAGATTTTAACTGTGTGCTAGACACAGACTTAGACAAAAAAACAAAAAATAATAAACCAATAACTAAACATTTGATAAACCAAGCCAGGATATTGAGAAACACTCTTCAAGAAAACAACTTATTAGACATATGGAGGGTATATAACCCAGAGGAAAGAGAATATACGCATATTTCAAAAGTACATTCTTCTCTTTCTAGAATAGATTTTATACTGGGAGAAGCAAAGCTGGTAAATCAAATAAAAGATATACAGATAGAAGAGAATATATGGTCAGACCATAGCTATATTATTTTTAATATAAACGTTGATAAAAATTCTAGATCTAATACGACCTGGCGTTTAGATGATAGTATTTTGAACAATGAGATTGATCAAATACAAATTGGGAAATTGATTCAATATTTCAGTATTTTAAAGAGAACAACTCGGAAGAACTTTCGGCAGCAACAATACGGTGTGCATTTAAAGCGGTCGTACGGGGGTATTTGATTAAACTAAAAAAAAAAGATTCAGAGAGAAAGAGGTCAGACCAGAGAAAAATTATATATAGAATACTATTTGCTGGCTAGAAGAAATACAAGGTTACTAACTAATGATTCACTCAAACAACTATCAGAAATTAAATCGAAAATAGAGAAAATAGAAAGAGAACGAATAGAAAAAAATATGGAGAGGATGAAAATACATTTTTACTATGACAACAATAAAACTAATAAATGGCTAACTAAAAAACTTAAGAAAACAAACGGCAAGAATAGGATCAGTAGCATCAGAAAGGATTCAATACTTTATAAAAAAACAGAAAGTATAGCCAAAGCTTTTCAAATATATTATGAAGAACTGTACAATATACCAAATCATCCAGGAGAGGAGATTGTAAATGAATATCTGAGGGAAATACATTTTCCAAAGCTTTCAGAGGAACAAAAAAAAAATACTAAATGCTCCCCTCCAAAAGATGGAATTTATAGCTGCCATTATGAAACTGGTGAGATATAAAACTCCTGGCCCCGATGGTCGGACTAATAGATTTTATAAAATATATGAAGATATTTTGTCTGAACAATTAACTAAAACATATAATGAAATCTCATTGAAAGGTATATGTCCTAAAGAATTACTATATGCAAATATAATCCCAATACACAAAAAAGATAAGGATCCTCAAGAACTAAAGAATTACCGTCCAATTTCACGTATTAATGTGGACTCTAAATTATTTTCATCGATACTGGCAGACAGGCTAAAAAGAATAGTTATGGATTTGGTAGATAGAGATCAGATAGGGTTTGTCCCCACTAGACAAGCGAGGACCAATATAAGAAGATTGATTAATGTTCTGAATTAGGGTGAAAGAACTAGGACTCCCCTCCTGACCCTGTCATTGGATGCAGAAAAGGCCTTTGACAGGGTCGGGTGGGGATTTATGTTGGGGGTTCTGAAGGCAATGGGCATAGATGGCTGGATGTTGACAGCGATAGGGTCTATTTATCAAAACCCGATGGCGAGAGTGGTAGGTATAGATTTATGCTCAGATTGGTTTCCATTAAAAAATGGCACCCGTCAAAGGTGCCCGTTGTCACCAATATTATATATCCTATCCATGTAGGCTCTTGCAATTAGAATCAGAGAGAACCCTGATATCAAGGGGGTACCAACTCCTGAAAGAGATCTTAAAATTAGCATGTATGCTGATGACACTATTTTAACTCTCACAGATGCAATTAAATCAGTAAAAAATTTAATGAAGGAAATAGAACTATACAGTAATATTTCAAATTATAAGATAAACATAGAAAAAACTATAGTGATGTTTAACAATTGTAAAAAAGAGTGGAAGAATTAAGTTATAAAGCATTATGGTTTTACGGATGCTAATGGTAGCTTTGAATATCTGGGAGTATTAATATCGGATAATATAGAAAAAATGGTAGAGATAAATTTTACTAGGCTATTGAAATCCACTGGGATATCGTTAAAAAAATTTAATCATTTGTTTTTTAGTTGGTTGGGAAGGATAAACATAATAAATGCGTATATAGTTCCAAGATGGACCTACTTTTTTAGAATGGTCCCTTTAAAAGTTCCCGTACCATGGCTGGAGATAATACAAAGGCTAGTTAAGAAGTTTATTTGGAAGGGGGAAAAGCCTTGGATTAGCTTAGACCAATTAACGAACACCATAGGGCAAGGAGGGGTTAACTTTCCAAATATTATAAGTCATTATGAAGCCACTATTATATATCATACCCTGTTATTGGGCAAAAAAGTTTCTGAAAAAACTGGCTGGTTTGGACTTGAGACCCAATCATTAAAAAGCAAGGAATTACTTAAATATCTTTGGCAACCCAAGAATACTGGGAAGGAAGTTAAAAATACAATACTAAACCATTTATTTAATAATTGGTTTAAGTTAAGGAAAAAACTAACAATTTTGGGAAATATTTTTGGCTTTATGGAGGTAGAATTATTGGAAGGCCTAATGCCTGACTTAAAAATAGATTCTTGGAAAGATCGGAATATTCAAATCCTGGATGATATAATAATATGGGACAAAATGAAAGATTTTTTAACTTTGTCTAAAGAATTTGGCCTTTCTCAAGTAGAGGCCTATCGGTATTTAAGAATAAAGTCTTTTGTAGGGAAATCTCTTGCTAAGGGTAACACAACTATTAGTGGCCTTATAAAGCAAATTTTTTGAAGTGAAAGTCCCAGGAAAAATATGGCTAATTGTTATGCTTTGATAAGATCGACTCCAAAAGATATAATGTCTAAACAAATAAAAAGATGGGAAAAGGAATGTAACTTAAAAATTGATCACAGGATATGGGGCAATATGATGTTAAAGCTAAAAAAAAATATTCATAATACGATATTGTTTGAGACGCATTATAAAATATGCTATCGTTGGTATCTAGTGCCAAGTAGACTAAACAGAATTGACCATAATGAGTCTGACATTTGTTGGAGATGTGGGAGTGAAATTGGAAGCTTTATCCATATTTGGTGGAGCTGCAAATTAATTAAGAAACTATGGGATGAGGTTTTCAGAAGATTATACGATTGGGATAAAATTCTGATAGATCAATCTCCAGCTACAGCGCTTCTACATCTTCACTGGCCTGATTTACCTTTATACCAACAATTTTTGACTCTACATTCTTTCATGGCAGTGAAGATGTTGATAGCGAGAACATGGAAAAATTCTGTGGTAATTCATTGTAAACATTGGGAGAAACAGGTGATGTCTCAGATCAAGAATGAGATAGGTATTTACAGGAGGAAAGATAATGTACAAAAATATGAGATGGGAAAAAAGTGTCTACAAATCTTAGAAGCTTAAGAGTAGTTTCATTAATTCACTTTGGATTTATGAAA
This sequence comes from Pelobates fuscus, assembly GCF_036172605.1. Lineage (NCBI taxonomy): Eukaryota > Metazoa > Chordata > Amphibia > Anura > Pelobatidae > Pelobates > Pelobates fuscus. Next base: position 323,595,492 of record NC_086318.1, on the reverse strand, counting down.
TGTTTAAAGAGTAAGAAATATATAATATACCCTACGTATGCTGTATCCTTAACCCACTTAGTATGTTCTAGAATGATGTATGTTAGAAGTAAGTGTAGAGACTGAATGCTAGGTATTTATTGTGGTTTTTGTATATATTTTTGTATGAGATATATGTAAATTATTTTTTTGTCTAAAATCAAATAAAAATTTATACAAAAAAAAACTTACGCTTGAAATCCACCTGAGCATAGGATTCTATCTGTACATCGTGCTAGAAAATGAATAGTTTAGGCATGCTAAGGCATTGACTGACAAGGGAGAGCAAAAAAGACCTCCCGCAAGGTCACTCTGCTCTCCAGCCACAGCAACCACAGCCCATCACATATGCTGTGATTGCTATGGAAACTCCCTTGCTGGCGTTTCTAGTAATGGCTAAGGAGTACAGAAATGGAATGATGTACCATCACTACGTTCTGACCCCTGCATGCTGGCAATGAAGCTAGTGTGCCACCAACAGCACTGAAGAGACTTTCCCTGCTTGGGGATGCAAGTCAGGAAAATCAAAGAAGAAACCAGGCAGAGTGGTGGACAGCCCATAGGTAGGTGTAACACAAAGTGTTTCTCTGATGCTAGCTCCATGTGTGATCCTAGGAATAAGGGTAAAGTGGCACTCTGATACAACAGTCTGACATGCTAGAAGGACAGACATATTGTCATGGTCTATGATTTGCAGCAAAAGAAAGGCATACTGGTTGAGAAAAAATTTCTAATTCAACCTGTCATTAGCTACTACTCCCAAAAGCGGCAGCATAACCTCAAGAGAGCAGAGGTTGGCATCTGCTCTTTGTACTGAGGCTCTTGACAGTTTGGAGGAGAAGTGAATCAGCAAGTAGTAAAAAGTAAATTAGTGCCTCTGAAATGGTCAAAGCTTACCTGTCTGAACATGCTTTGCCACCTGCTGATGATCCTCTGAGCTACTGGAAAGAGAAGAAGACTGTGAAGACTGTGTGGTTGCTCAGCAGCTATTAAAATGTCCAAAGACTACTGTCCAAAGTGTTTTCTGTATTTCAGAGAAGTCTTTCCACAGCTGATCAAATAGTATTCCATAAGTTAAATCTCCCCAAGTGGGCTGACCCTTCTCTCTAGCTTCATACTAAAGGCATTATCAACTGCTAACTAAGATGCAATTGGCTACTCGCATCTACCTTGAAAGTTGATTAAAGATTTCTAAAAGTATTATAAACTCTAGCATGATTAAAAAAAAAAATTTTTTGCACTTTTTTTACAGCTTTGCTCTTCTCAGCATGGAATGGAAGAGAGTCTTTATCCTTGTATTTTTTTTTTAAATTATTTTGTATTTAAAATTCCTTCTCATTGCAATATTGCAAAAGGAAAAGAAAAAACAATCAGTCATCATTATAAAACTTAGTTTCCTCTGTCATTTTTTTTAAATAGAGATATAATAAATGTAAAGCTGCAATTAGATCTAATTATGACATGTTGACAACTCGGAAATGGCATAGAAAAAATGGATGATGTTACCTAGCCCTTAGGTTAGACAATAATGTAACCATTTTGCATTGCAGCACTCTATGCACATTTTCCCATTTTTTGGCATACCCACTGTTTTCCTAAATATTTATTTCATGTGCAATGTTGATTTGAGCAAAATCAGCAGATTGATAAGTGTCAGATGTATAGAAAACATTTTTGATTTCCGAAGAAAATAACTCTCATCCTAACCGAGCAATCCCATGCACAAGCCTATCGGACATTGAGCAAGAAAAGCAGAAAAATATGTTTTCACATGCAGAAGGTGCGTCAAATCCTGTAAAGGATTATATACCCTATTTATGAAATTAAGTAGGGTATATATATATATATATATATATATATATATGTATATATATATATATATATATATATATATATATATATATGTATGTATATATATATATATATATATATATATATATATATATATATATATATACACCCTGGCTTCTAGACTGGATCCATACATTTTTGCATATCCTTCTGAGATACTGCCCATTCATTTGTGTCCTCTGTACTGGACATTTTGTTCACATGTATCTCCTTTTATTCTTTTGAGCTACTCTATTAATCTCTTCTCTATTGTAAAGATGGCATGCTGAGCTTTCCTGTGATATGTCATGTGATAGGCTGGGATGCTGGGAACTTCCTCTTCCTTTTCATCAAAAACAGAAAGAAATTGGAAGACAATTTTTTCCTCGGTTCCCAGGAGGATATAAAGGTTGCTGTAGAGCCCTGGTTTCCAGCCTAGACAACAAAATGCACAAGGGGATCTTGTTTTATCAGTACCCACAGAATACATAAGTGCATAAATCCTGCTCTGTTAGTGTGCGTTTACAAATGGGATGTGAACTACTGTTGTACAGTATTTGAAGAATGAAGGATAGCCACCATTTGCATTTTTTATCAAGTCCATTAAGATTTTACTTTATACTCTAGTTTTCTAGATCCCTAGCTGGTTATGTCTGCCTCTCATTAGTGCATCATCTATGCTCCCTCTTAGCATGTTTAGGCACTGCACCGAGACACTTTTATATCCAAATTTTGATGACATATTGTGTCAATCAGTGCACATTCTATGATGTACATGTGCATTTTTGCAGTTCGACGCTTGTAGGAACCATCTGCGGAGAGGCTATGTATTGGCAAACATCCCTTTGCTCCATACATTTTCATGGTTTTACATCTTTAATTGGTCTACTCACTAAATGTTGAATTTTGTCTGGATGAAAATGTCCACATTCCACCTGTACTATCTGATATTTATTTTTATATTTTAGTGTGGCAGCTGGCAATCTCTGGCCAGCCAACACATGGTTAATCCTCACACTACCAATGGTGTTCCCATTCCCTTACCAATAGGCTTTGTTCTTGGCATGCTTTGTCCTGTTTGTCCATTATCTGTTGCCCTTACCAATTTTAGACTTGTTTATTAGATATCCCAGTCTCCAGTGTCCTAGCCTCAACATTTTCCTGTTTACATATATTTATCAACTTCTAGGAGGTGTATATTTTTTCATAAAGCCTGGCTAACTTGGAAATTTGTCTATCTCTCTCTTTTTCATTAAATAGCTGCTACATGATCCAACAGTTGAAGTAGGAGAGAAACATAAATAACCAAATTATAGCCTCTATAGGTCTGTCACAAGTACAAGAACCACCCATCTTATTTGGAAAATATGGCATAGATCCCTCAAACGAGCAGAGAAACATAAAGATCTGATGTGGAAATTCAAGAATGTTCTTCAGGATAATATCTGCTCGTATAATGAAATAATGGAGCTTACTTTGAGAAACATGGGAATCAAGGATCAACTGAAGTGTAAAATCTTCCTGACCAACAACAATAATTAGTAATGGCTGGTTAGGGACTTTAATATGGTTACACACCAAGAGCTTAAGCAATGAATTGTGGTAATGATTGGGCTTAGGAAACAGGTTTGATCCCACGGATGAATTTATAAAGTACAATTAAATGTTTTACATTTTTTTAGAAGACAAATAGAGATGTAACAACTTGATTTTAAAAACCAAAGGAATCTCATGGTAATATTTAACTTCTATGTAGCAACAAATGTAAAATGTAATTTGAAAACAAACAAACAAAAAAGTACAGTGATTACAAGACAAAGTGTTTTGTGATGTTAAGTAAAAAAAAAAAAGAAACTGTCTGATTTGAACAGCAGATCAATGGTTTAAGGGTCAATGTTAATTTAGGCATACTGAGTTTATTTCAGTCTAGCTTTCATATAATTAAAAAAGGGTTACAGCTCTTAGAAACTAAAATGTAATAAGCTTGCAGTAAATGTGTGTGGCCAGCACAGCTGTAAAATAAATAACCTACAGTATTCAGGCAAGTAGTATCTGCATTGTATCTAACCTGTAATCACAACTGTCTACAGTGCAGATAAATATGTCTTAGATAGATAGAATGCTTATTTATAAAGCTTCTTCAGAATAAGAGGAATAAAGGCTTTGACTTGTGATACTGAACATTGGTAACAAGCCAAGTCTCAGCTGCATTCTGTAATGATTGAACCTGAAACCTAATTTGGAGGCTAATCACCAACTGTAAGGAGAGAATGTCTAAACTATTATCTTCCAATAGTCCTGGCGTAATCTCTATCCAACAGAATTTCTGTCGTCAGTTTATCATGAAAAAGTGCCCTAAAAGTCTACAGGCAGGCAAGACAGTACAAATAGACTATCTATTAATTGTCTAGTGGTGCTCCAATGGCACATCAATGCCCAATCTGCAATTAACTCTTGACTCCACGTTCAGAAGCATTTTATTTTAATTAACAGCACAAAAGACTTTGTCACATTATCACAGTATATACTTTTTTTCTAATTGAATTCATTTTAGTTAGTTAAGTTTTATTCTTCAGATCAATTTGGTCTTAAAATAAAGATTTTAACTTCCTTTTCAAAGGCTCCAAATAAGGTAATTCTACATAGCCATTTAGTCTTTTAAAGAGTTCCCAAACTGAGATAAATGATTTTGATTTAAAACCAAGACAAGTAGAAATGTGTAGTGGTAACAATCAGTGTGAGCCTTCAGGAGCAGACACTAAGAACTGAATGCTGAACTCTGAACAAAAACCTTTTAAAAAAGCAGGACATGAAATGGCTATCTAAGGCTGATATTTGGATTGGATACTCTAGATTACCTGATATATTTGAGAGAGTTCAAGTACGTGTTTTAAAGCTTATGTCACTTGAATGGATTATTCACAGAACTACATGGGCATGGAATCAATGTGTTGTCAGATTATGAGAATGGATTTATGAAGAATGGAGCATAATCTAGAACACCATAATTAAGGGTTGGAGGTAATCCATCTATTCAGATACATAAATAATGTTTACACCAGCACAGTTAAAATGAAAAGCTATATGGGTACCTTAATACAATGGTTGTCTATACATATAAGTATGCTAAAACACCTGTGCGGGATACTCTTCCCCTACACCATAAACAAACATAAATCCTCAAAAGAAAAAGGTGGAGAACATGTGGGTATATAAACACAAACTAAATTAACAAAATAACAATATAAATTAATCAAATCACAATGTAGATAGAAGTAAAAAACATGTACATGTTATTTAGGTGAAAAAAGGCACAATGTGAGATAAAGGGCATCTACGCACAAAAGGCTTTAAAAAAAAAAAAAAAAAAGGATAAATTGTTCCAAAATAGTCTGTAAGAAATATAATAAATGTACTGGACTTGAAAATGCTGATGCAGAGGGAGAAAGTGCAGGCGTTAAAAATATATAAAAAGAGAGGATATAAAAATATACATAGCATAACACTGTTGTGGGACATTTATAGGTAGAAATATGTATATAAATTAAACACATGGTAAATGCAGTAAACGCAAGGGTAGATAAAATGAAAAGAGATGTCACTCAATTATATTTAATGAAATAATTTATTGATACCTTAAAACAGAATAAACAAAAGCTCCAGAAAAAAACTAATTAAAAGTTTACAATTGTAGTCCAATAATCCAAGACGCACTTCGCCTGATGGCTTCCTTTGTTTGATGAATGATGACTAAGAATTGCGCACCTGTTGGTAATTGATAATTCTATGCATGTGTGGGGTGGAATGCATTGATGTGCTCTACCACTCTTTCTTTCTGATACCAGTCGACACGTCACTTCCTGTGTTGACACACCGATCTACTTCACTTCTCCTAGAAGTTCCGTCCTATTGTTATGGAATGCATTAATACTTTCCACCAGGGAGAAGTCCAGATAATGTAGGATTCTACCTATTTGTTCATGAGTGGAACATTCTTTGAGCTCCACCTGAGTAGACTTTACCAGTTACTTATTTTATATAAAAACTTAAAAACACAGGCATATACAAACCTTATAAGCTTTTTAAGTCTTTATATAAAAACCTATAAACCTAGGCTTCCAAAACTCTGTAAGTATATTGGGCACCAGACTGTTGGACACCTAGGTGTTCTTTGATATACAGTAAAATACATGAATACGTAATATACATGCATACTTTTCATAAACACTATATACATTCATATTGATTACAATTACAAAGTATTCTTTAAATCCTATATACATAAACAATTCTCAATGTATGGTAATAAAATGTTTTAATGTGAAATACATAATGTATTCCCAATAAAGAACCACACAGAGAAAGGACCTAAAAAGGAGGAATTATCTCTTATAGAAAGAAGGCTTTCTAATATTGAGAAAAAGAAGAGTTGAGGAGAAAAATTAAAAAGAAAACAAATACATATGAAAAAGGTCTAAACATGTTGTAAAAAAAATTTCTAAAAGTATTGTAAATCAGGTTTTGGAAGGCTGAATTGTATTTAAAATGTGGGGACTTCGGCCTCTCTCTCTCTTTACCTTACTTTAAAAAGAAAGACAAATTTCAAAGTCATTATTTAGGCCCCTGGGAGACAAAGTGTTAAAGCTGAAGATACATTTCTTCTCCTCCTTTCGTATTTTTTTTTTATTTATTTTTTTATTTATTAAATCACCCATTCTCTTTTTACTTGCTTGAGTGCATAAAAGAACAAGACTTCTGGGTTATGGTTGTCGGTAGTTTTAAAGTTAAGGGAAACACTGTGTGTTCTGAAATTCTTATGTTTGTACATCTTGTGGTCCTACCTATATAAAGGAGGCCACACGTTGCATTTTTGCTTTAATGATAGATGAACGAATAAGTGAAAATTAGAAATCGTGTAAATTTACATAGTTTTCATTTCAAGTTGATCTGCAAAGCAATCTATACATAACTTTGCTAACATTGCTGTTATGATATGTTTACATGCTATCTATACATGCTTTGCTTCAAATAAATGTTATGCTAATATTATTTTAATCAAAACAATATGTAGTAGAGAAAATGATAATTAAATGGAGCATGGACTATTATTCAAGTAAAATGTCAGAGCATCAGAGTAGCAGGGATGACTCACTGCTGAATCCTCGATTTGCTATGTTGTGAAATAGGAACACAGTTGGTTAAATGAATGAATGATCTTCCCATGTACCAATAAAATAAACTAACAGGCATGCATGGTGATGTCTTTCCATATCTACTCGGCTATAGGATAGGAGCAAAATAGTTTCCTCTTGAGTAGCTAAGCAGCACCACTGCTCAGCCACTCCCTGCACCATACCACCTCTGTCTGTGGTATGAGAATGCAATTAATAACAATTTTATTTTACTTAAAAGTGCTTACTACAATTTGTAGTTCGGATTGGCACTTCGGATTTCTTTACTGCTATTTTTCAAGGACCACAGACCACTTAGCGACCTGTACCAAACCCCCAAAGAACAGGGTCATCCATTGGTTAAAGGAATTCTCAGAGTCACATATTATTGAAGCTAAATGAATCTTCCTTTTCCACATTTAATTTCCTTTCCATTTAACCCCTTAAGGACACATGACATGTGTGGCATGTCATGATTCCCTTTTATTCCAGAAGTTTGGTCCTTAAGGGGTTAAATATAAATAATAATAATAAATAGTTTAAAAGGAACAGCCCCATCAATTATTTTGGCTTATTTTGTGGGATTTATTTTTGTTTTATTGTGTTCGTTTCCACATGGTTCGGTTCCCGAACCACGACCACCCCAGAACCTCATTAGAACTTGGAACATTAAGTATCCTGTATCAAAACCGCAAAGGAAATAATTAATAAAATGCACCTGGTCGAGAAAATGGATGGTGGCCATCTTGTCTCCTGAACGCAAGCAACGAGACATGCTGGTCGAGTGCCTGGAATTGATTTCAGCCAGGCATTCCCGCGAATGGTTCCCCTTTCGTGGGAATGCCTGCTGCCCGTTCCATTTTCCAACTACCTACACGAACAGCGTTCAGGAGTTATAAACTATCGACAAAGGGGAACATTCTACAATTGAAAGATTTTGGATAACTTGTGTGGTTTTCGTACACACTCCGTGAATGGAGACCGGCTATTGCCACAATTTTCCTGGAACTATTTTGGGCTTCAACCTTGTGGCAGGCCTGTCAAAACTTCACCGCGATGGCGATTAAAAACTACCAAACCAATCTGAGTGATTTTTGGATATGATGTTCACTGAGATCAGGGCTATCTGGGGATGTTACTTTTTTCCATATATTTTAAGGGTACTGTGGAATTTGTTGCACTAGAAGCTACCTCGCTTCTATTGTTCCCCTACCCTCTTCTCTTTTTCATACAGGGACCATTTGAGTAAGAAGAGGTACAGTGTCTCCATAGTACACACAGGCGAAAATGACTTGAGCCTATCCTAAGTGGCTCTTTCCCATGTAAGTGTGGCTCTTTCCCATTGTGATTATCTATCTCACACTGTTCCACTGCGTTATTGCACTACATTGGTTTTATATTTTCAGATGTTAGAACCAGATTACATTTCTTGAACGCTAAATATTGCATTAACCCTTAGGGGTAAGTGATTTTACTTTAAAGCGTTCCACAATCACAACTAGTGGTGGATTATATATAGATATAGTTTCCTTTCCACTTAGTTCATAGACCTGTTTGTACATTTTATCTATAGGGGAGGAGAGTCCCTATATAAGCATGGTAGCTGCTATTAAAACCCATATTGAATTTGAACAGAAGCGCCCATTAAGCACACACCTATTCACTATCCTTTGGTACACAGTGATAGTTATGATCCATGATATGTATTTAATTCACAGGTGTCTAACAACTGTACAAAAACATATAAAATACTTCTTAAAGTAGTATGTATGAACACACACCGATAATTTGAAACTTCCCTGATTGTGTCTCTCACATAAAATTCAACCTTTTGTTTGTTGCTTCTAAACTTTACAGGCACTTTAAGTTAATCCAACAGCATACTCAGCTGGGCAGGGAGACTCCACTTGGAGTATTCATCCCCACTTCCTCTTAAGCAAACCGCTGGACTTGAAAGGATGGTACAAACTATGTATTATACAAATATAGAATACAGATAAAAAAAAAAAAATCACCCTTCAAACTAAATCTTCCTCAGATGCTTTTACAGCTCCATTGGCACGCTCTCCTTTTAACTTGTACCCATGTTAATGATTTGGGGCCTTCCAGATCCTCTAACATATCAGGTACTCTCTCTCAATTATTTACATACCCACTTATAGTTAAATTGGGTAATTTTAGAATACTACACAAATGAAGAACTAAAAAAGTATAAGCCATCATAGCAGTTTTAATATTGCGGCCCCCCACCACATCACTTCCTATATTGTGGTACTCCAACCTACCGTTTGCCATATTAGTTATTGGAAAAAGTCGGATACAGATGAAATCCACATACATAAATTCACACAAGACCTATTATTACAGTTGCAAGAAAAAGTATGTGAACCCTTTGGAATGATATGGATTTCTGCACAAATTGGTCATAAAATGTGATCTGATCATCATCTAAGTCACAACAATAGACAATCACAGTCTACTTAAACTAATAACACACAAAGAATGAAATGATGCCATGTTTTTATTGAACACACCATTTAAACATCCACAGTGCAGGTGGAAAAAGTGAGAACCCCTGTTCTTCTTCTCTTCTAGCGGGCACCCACGTGACATCCACGGACGCATCATCATCATCAACCGCTTCACTTGTATCTGACAACTCAGCAAAGGAAGCAGCAGCGGGTACAACATCATCATCATCACACCGTACGTCCATGTGTGTAATGCTGCCTGACTGAGACATATCCCTGTTATCTACATTCTCTGGCAATAATGGTTGCGCATCACTCATTTCTTCCAACTGATGTGTAAATAACTCCTCTGACAGATCAAGTGAAGCGTCTGTGGTGCTAGAGTTGGTGGTGGCGGCAGGCGGGCAAGTGGTAACTTGAGAGGTGCCCGAAGCTAAGCTGGAGGAGGATGGTGCGTCAAGGTTCCGAGCGGAAGCTGTAGAAGATTGGGTGTCTTGTGTTAGCCAGTCAACTATGTCCTCAGAACTTTTCGAGTTCAGGGTACGTGGCCTCTGAACACTGGGCATTATTCTAGGGCAAAAAGGAATCACAGCACCACGACCACGACGGCCCCTGCAGGGTGGCCTGCCTCTTCCTGTCATTTTTTTTCCGATTAGTGGTACTATGCGTGCAAGCTACTGTGACAACAGATATGAGTGGCACTGTGCACTGACAGAAGTTGGCAGAGTAGACGCTGTAGGCCTGACACACACCCTTGCAGACAACTAACTGCTATTCAATCTATTACAGTCAAAATTGTATTTTTTTTTTTTTAAATGTACACTACTGTTACACCAGATATGAGTTGCACTGGTGTGACACTGTGCCCTGGCAGGCCCTGAAACGCACACGTGTGAAGGAAACTGACTGCTATTATTTCACAGTCAAATTTCTAGTTTTTTTTTTAATGTACACTACTGTTACACCAGATATGAGTTGCACTGGTGTGACACTGTGCCCTGGCAGGCCCTGAAACGCACACGCGTGAAGGAAACTGACTGCTATTATTTCACAGTCAAAACGTGGTTTTTTTTTTAAATGTACACTTCTGTTACACCAGATATGAGTTGCACTGGTGTGACACTGTGCCCTGGCAGGCCCTGAAACGCACAGGTGTGAAGGAAACTGACTGCTATTATATTACAGTCAAAAAAGTGTTTTTTTTTTTTTTTAAATGCAAGCTATTGTGACACCAGATATGAGTGGTAGCACTGGGCAAGTGGGCACAGTATACGCTGTGAGCCTGACACACACGCTGGCAGGCAGGCAACTGCAATTAGATTACACAGGAAAAATAATCAGACTGATGTTCTAGCCTTTTTGTGGTGCTGTCCTTACAGCAGAGATCAGATGAGTCCTTCAGGACTGTAGTGGACATTGAATACACTAGCCTAGCTATCGATTTCCCTATTAAATCAGCAGCAGCTACACTGTCCCTTCTCTCACTAAGAATGCAGCTTCCGAATGAATCTAAAATGGATGCTGTCCAGGAGGTGGGAGGGTCTGGGAGGGAGGGTCTGCTGCTTATTGGCTGGAATGTTTCTGCTGACTGTGAGGTACAGGGTCAAAGTTTACTCAATGATGACGAATAGGGGGCGGACCGAACATTGCATATGTTCGCTCGCCATGGCGAAAGCGAACAAGCTATGTTTGCCAGGAACTATTCGCCAGCGAACTATTCGGGGCATCTCTATTAACCACACCTTCAGTTTCATATTGGCCTTATCAACTAATGACGTACAGAGAGTCTGGCCCTTTAAAAGTTAGGACAAAGGGAAGAGGTTAGTGAGTTGACGTTGGAGTTGGAAGAGTGGGAGTTGGAGTTTGGGCTTTCAGATTCGGACATGCAGAGAGATCCATGACAGATATTCACTCTGGGACTAACATTCAAACTCTCTTGGACACAACTCAAGAAACACTCCTTGACACTTACCTACCTTTTCATCTGATGAGAATGGCTACTTAACTGGTAATTATGCTGGTTTTATTTAATTAATCTAAATTAATTAAAAATCTAATAGCATGATATATGACTGGATAAATCACGGTCAGATTTCAATATTTAGAAATCTTAGTTAACCAAAGAATATATAGTTATAAACATTCCATTCTGCAGGTGGAATTAAGAATAATTATATATTAGTGTGATATTATCACGTGTTAGCATACCAATGTTTTTATCCAGGTGTATTGATTTGCTCTAAATAAGATAAGATATCTTTTTAGGCAAATTAAAGGGACTCTATAGTCACCATATAAAAGCAAGAAAGACAGGTCCCCCAGCCTTCCTTCTTGCTTTTATATGTACTTTCATTCATTAAAAAAAAAATTTAGAGGTGTTTTTATATAAAAAACTTACCTCCGTTCCAGCGCCGAGCTCCCCGCTAGGCCGCGCCCCCTTTTTCGTCAAAATGACGAAATCGCGGGGCCCAATAGGACGCTTCTCACAGAGAAGCGTCATAGCGATGTGGTGCGCATGCGCGGCTTCACGCTGCACCAATCGCGTTCTTCATAGAGCGGCATTGAATGCCGCCCTATGAAGAACCTGAGCGCTTTACCGCGCATGTGCGCGGAATGCGCGTTCGCGAGCTGAGCTGTCTGACTGACAGCTCAGCTCGCTTTCTAAAATTATCAATAAGGGGGGGGACCTACTGTCCCCCTCCCGGCCTCAACCCCTGTGCGGCGGGTGGGGGCCCTAAAATTATCAATGAGGGGGGGACCTACTGTCCCCCTCCCGGCCCCCACCCCTGTGCGGCGGGTGGGGGCCCTAAAATTATCAATGAGGGGGGGACCTACTGTCCCCCTCCCGGCCCCCACCCCCTCCCGGCGGGTGGGGGCCCTAAAATTATCGATAAGGAGGGGACCTACTGTCCCCCCCCCGGCCCCCACCCCTGAGCGGCGGGTGGGGGCCCTAAAATTATCAATAAGGGGGGGACCTATTGTCCCCCCTGGCCCCCACCCCTGAGCGGTGGGTGGGGGCCCTAAATACAAAGGGGGGGACCTACTGTCCCCACCCCTGGCCCCCACCCCTGAGCGTCGGGTGGGGGCCCTAAAATTATCAATAAGGGGGGGACCTATTATCCCCCCCGGCCCCCACTCCTGAGCGGTGGGTGGGGGCCCTAAATACAAAGGGGGGGGACCCTAGTTAACCCTTCCCCCCCCCCAAAAAAAAATATCTCCCTACCTACCCCCCTCACCCTAAAAATAATGAGGGGGGACCATTAAGTAAAAACCTGTAAAAAAGAAAAAATGAGATAAAATCAACTTACCATTCAATGTTTTCTTTCTTCTAAAATCTTCTTTCTTCAGCCCCAAAAAGGCCAAATAAAAATCTATAATAACCGACGCAATTAAAAAAAAAAAAAAAAAACGAGCGCAAAAAAAATAATCCATCTTCACCCATGGAGGGCTCCGCGCAGACTGAGCTCTGCAGGGCGGGGGAAGGCTTATAAAGCCTTGCCCCGCCCTGCATTAGGCTAAGAACCCTCTGATTGGTGGGTTTAAGCCAATCAGAGTGATCTTTGTCATTTTACAAGCGTGGGAACGTTCTTTGGAATTTTCCCACGCTTGTAAAATGACACAGAGCACTGTGATTGGATGGATTTCAAGCCATCCAATCACAGTGCTCTGTGTCATTTTACAAGCGTGGGAAAGTTCTTTGGAATTTCCCCACGCTTGTAAAATGACACAGAGCACTGTGATTGGATGGCTTGAAACCCATCCAATCACAGTGCTCTGTGTCATTTTACAAGCGTGGGAAAATTCCAAAGAACGTTTGTTCTACAATCTAGAAGGACATGAATGGAAAACAGCATTTAATACCCGTAATGGGCATTATGAATACCTAGTCATGCCTTTTGGGCTATGTAATGTCCCCACTATTTTCCAGGATCTCATCAATGATGTATTGAGAGATTTTATTTATTCCTTCGTGTTAGTATATCTAGATGATATACTCACCTGAGATAAATATTCCCCATGCACAAGTTAAGCTAGTTCTACAGAACTTACTCAAGAAAGAACTAGAAAAATGTCTATTTTATCAGCAAGAGGTTCAATTTCTTGGCTATACAATATCTGCCTCAGGATTCAAGATGGATCCCAAGAGGCGGTGTTGCAATGGCCTCTACCTCATGGTTTAAAAGCTATCCAAAGGTTCATTGGGTTTTCCAATTATTATCGTAGATTTATTTACAACTTTACTATGATAATAGCCCCAATCACCAATTTAACATGTAACATGGTTAAAGGTACATTATGGCCAAGAGAAGCCATTATTTGCCTTTTAACAACTCAAGGCTTCATTTGATTCAGCCCCTATACTTGCTCATCCTGATCCCAGCAGATCTTCCATATTAGAAGTGGATGCCTCTGAAACAGGGGTTGGTGCTATACTGTCCCAGAGAGAAAGTCATGACAAACCCCTGCACCCATGTGGCTTCTTTTCTAAAAAGCTATCCCCAGTGGAAATAAATTATGACATAGGTAACATAGAGCTATTGGCTATCATATTGGCACTTAAAGAAACATCTAGTGGAAGGAAGTAAAGACCATCATAACCAATCATAAAAACCTGGAATATATTGGGGAGGCTAAAAAAAATGTCATCCAGACACGATAGATAGTCTCTGCTTCTTTCTCGTTTCAATAATATCATAACTTATAGGCCTGGTACTAGGAACATAAAGGCTGATGCATTATCTAGACAGTTTGAGATGGAGGAAGAACCGAGGCAAGAGAACATTCCTATTATTGCTCCTGAATATATTTTGGCTTCCACTGTCCTTTCTTTGTCCACACCTCTTCTTGGTGTCATAATCGCGGCTCAACCTCAGGCACCTAGTAATAAACTTTCAGTAATAAAGTAATAAACTTTCAGTTCCTGAAACTGAAAGAAGGAAGATTCTTGCTATGTTTCATAATAACGTTACAGCTGGGCATTCAGGTACACACTAAACCATTTCAGTGGTAACCAGAAAGTTCTGGTGGCCCTCTTTTAAGGTTGATGTTATCACTTATGTCAATACTTGCCAGACTTGTGCTGTCTCTAAGGTTCCGCACAAATTGAAATGTGGGTTGTTACAACCGTTTCCTGTGCATCTCATTCCGCGGTCTTACATAGCCATGGACTTCATTGTGAAGTTACCTGTCTCAAAGGGATATAACACTATACTCATGGTCATAGTAATTCTCTAAAATGGCCCATTTTGTCCCGCTTAAAAAAATTACCTTCCTCACATGACCTTGCTCAGATTTTCTTAAGGAAATAGTGAGGTTACATGGGATTCCTCATTGTTTCTGACAGAGGTTCTCAGTTCATTTCTTGATTCTGGAAATCTTTTTGCAAAGAATTGGGTATCAACCTGTCTTTTTCTTCATCTTATCATCCCCAAGCTAATGGGGCTTCTGAAAGGGCAAATCAATCTCTGGAAATATTTCTACGTTGTTTCATTAACGCTTCCCAGGATAATCGGGTTTACCTCTTTCCCTAGGCGGAATTTGCCCAGAGCAACGCTACGCATGACTCTTCCAAACTTAGTCCTTTCTATGTTGTATATGGTCTCCACCCTTTTGTATTACCTTCTGTGTTCTCTGATACAGATATCCCCACTAGGGATGAGCATCTGACCTCTATGAGGAAAACATGGGATCTGGTTCATTCTGCCTTAGCTGCCGCTGCTTCCCATTTTAAGCAACATGCTGATAAGAGACATAGTGCTGCACCTTCTTATCAAGTAGGGGACAGGGTATGGCTGTCCACGAGACACATTAGACTCAGGGTAACCTCTATGAAATCTCACGTAGGATAAATCCGGTGTCTTATGTTCTTGGCCTCCCTGACAACCTTTAAATACCCTGTACTTTTCATGTTTCTTTATTAAAGTCACTTATCTGCAATAGATACACTACTCCTTCCATGCCTCCCACTCCCTTGGTGGTTGCAGAACAGGAGGAGTACGAAGTCTGTTCTGTTTTGGACTCCAGGTTCTTACGTGGTTCTTTGCAGTATCTGGTGGATTGGAAGGTTGATGGTCCTGAGGAACACTCATGGGTTCCTGCTGTTGGCATTGATGCTGCTTCGCTCTTTCCATGCCCGGTTCCCTGATAAGCCTGGTCCTGCCCACACGATGGGGGGTCTTTGTTTGGGGGGTACTGTCACGGTGTGACTGCACCAGACCGGTGCAGTCACACTATCACAATGCCCATCGGCACCACGATGTCACCGCATCTGATCGGTGCGTCACAGTAAAGAAGGGAGAGATTGCTCACCTTACCTCCAGAGCCTCTCCCTCAGTGCAGTCCTTAATACAGCAGCTGGGTCCAGCATTAGGAAGGACGCCGGCCGCTGCAAGGCAGCGCTATATAATAATGCCACTCCCAAAGACGTCACTAGTGTCATGCAGCATCACATTTTCACCGTGCACGCATGTTCTGGGGTCATGGGACCCAAATCAGCCAATAGCAGGGTTTACAGGGTTATTTCAACCCAAACCTGCATTTGTTCAGTGCCCTGTCATGATTTCCATTATGTTGTTTATCCAAGAGCGTGTTCCTGATTCTGTTTATTGGTTTTTGCTCTTGGCTTGGCTTGACTTCCCATATTTCTGGTATCCCTGACCCTTTGGTATTTGTTCCTTTCTGTATTCCTGACCTCGGTTCTTGACTGTTTATTCTATTATGTTAATTCTGGCCATTCAAAGGCCCAGTAACTTGTCTTTGTCTTTGTTACGTGTTTTACTTAATTTTGCATTTGGGCCACTGGTTAACCCTCTATTTAATGAGTAGGAAGGGTGTAAGGGAGGGGGAGGCAGAGGGGCAGAGGGATCGGTAGTGCCAGGAATACAGCTGTGAGTACCTGGCACTACAGTATCCATGTAATGACTTTGAGAGGATCTGCAAAAAGGAGTGGGACAAAATCCCTCCTAAGATGTGTGCAAACCTTATGGCCAACTACAAGAAATGTCTGACCTCTGTGATTGTCAACAAGGGTTTTGCCACCAAGTACTAAGTTAAAGGGGTCAAATACTTATTTCACGCATTGACATGCAAATCAATTTATAACTTTCTTGACAATTATAGTTACCTAAATATTTCTGTAGAGGAGATTCTGCCTCTTATGAGAAAATATATATCCAATGGTTGAAGATGGTTAAGTGTTAGAAGTTAGGAAAAGTTAGTGAAAGACAAAGCAACAGCTGGAGAAAGAGTTGTCTAGGTAGTGTCCATTTGAGAAGCGTAGGGTGAGTCTGTTTTTTTGAGGTCCTCTGTGTTCCTATGTTCTATCTCTGTCACCATTCTTGAAATGACCATGGGTGGGGCTGGGGGGGAGGACAATAGGTTACCCCAATTTTCATTTAGTGCCCCCACCCGCCGCTCAGGGGTGGGGGCCAGGTGGGGCAATAGGTCCCCCATTCAGTTTAATAGCCCCCACCCATGCCATGCGAGGGGAGACACTAGGGGGCTTTTTTTTTTAACAGTGAGTAGTCACTTGCTGCTCACTGTTTACTAGACATGCCTCTACTTGCTATATAGCGAGTAGGGGCAAAATGTACTAACAGTAAGTAAGCTTTACTTAGTATTAGTACATTTGGCTGAAAGACCAATTTAGGTCTTTCAGCCTTTTGGTAGATAGCTCCCTGATACCGTGGGAATTAGGGAGGTATCTACTAAGAGGCTGCAAGATGCAGCCGCGGCATGAATAGGATCGGAGTTTAATTCATTAGAATGAAATTCTGATACGAACAAAGTCCCCAAAATTGCGTCTTAACACGAATAGAGAAACTGTTCTCATACTGTTAGGACGAAATTCTGTAGTTACGCCAGCATTCTGTCTGACAGGACGTTCAGGAATACTGACAGGAAGCTTTGCGAAATCACGGATCAAAGGTTAACTACAAATGTCTGTGTGTGACTGCATAATAATATAATAATAATAACAGTATGGTATTGATCTGGGGTTTGATTTATAGATTCCAAAAATACAATGCCGTGATCAGTAGCTTGAAATGCAGATGGAAATATACAGCATATCCAGTATGCGATCCAGTATCTTTCCCATGTTAGTCATACCATGATTTATTTAATAAATATTAGAAAACCAATCATGGATGAAGTTAGTTTCAAAAACAATTTTTTTACTAGTCTATATATAGTCCGTAGAGCCAATCAAAGTTGCTAGACAGCCTGTTCAGAGAAGACTAATCTCATATATAAAGAGCATTTGTAAGATAATCTTTAGAAATATTAGGCTAGTAATAAGAAAATATTCTATACAGTTAAAAAGACACAGCACTGTTCAATACAAATAAATAACCATTATTTAAAATGGCAGTGAACACGACCAGATTCAGAGATGAAGTGATTTATATGAACTTTTACTTGCTATTTTACAAAATAATTGCTAGGATGAAAACATTAGTACAACATAAGGATACAAATGCGTCAATTTCCCCTTAAGATACAAACATCATCAATTACATGTTTTATATTTTATATAACTACATAATTTTGACACTGTTGCACATAGAAGGCATATCAATAAATTGCAATATTTAAGTTTGGATTCCAATATTGTTGAATGGGTAAGGCAGTGGCTGAGTGACAGGCAACAGAGGGTTGTAGTCAATGGAGTATATTCGAAGCTTGGGCTTGTCACCAGTGGGGTACCTCAGGGATCTGTACTTGGACCCACTCTCTTTAATGTTTTTATTAGTGATATTGCAGAAGGTCTTGATGGTAAGGTATGTATTTTTGCTGATGATACTAAGATATGTAACAGGGTTGATGTTCCAGGAGGGATAAGCCAAATGGCAAATAATTTAGGTAAACTAGAAAAATGGTCAGAGTTGTGGCAACTGATATTTAATGTGGATAAGTGCAAGATAATGCATCTTGGACGTAAAAACCCAAGGGCAGAGTACAGAATATTTGATAGAGTCCTAACCTCAACATCTGAGGAAAGGGATTTAGGGGAGATTATTTCTGATGACTTAAAGGTAGGCAGACAATGTAATAGAGCAGCAGGAAATGCTATCAGAATGCTTGGTTGTATAGGAAGCGGTATTAGCAGTAGAAAGAGGGAAGTGCTCATGCCATTGTACAGAACACTGGTGAGACCTCACTTGGAGTATTGTACGCAGTACTGGAGACCGTATCTTCAGAAGGATATTGATACTTTAGAGAGAGTTCAGAGAAGGGCTACTAAACTGGTTCATGGATTGTAGGATAAAACTTACCAGGAAAGGTTAAAGGATCTTAACATGTATAGCTTGGAGGAAAGACGAGACAGGGGGGGATATGATAGAAACATTTGAATACATAAAGGGAATCAACACAGTAAAGGAGGAGACTATATTTAAAAGAAGGAGAACTGCCACAACAAGAGGACATAGTCTTAAATTAGAGGGGCAAATGTTTAAAAATAATATCAGGAAGTATTACTTTATTGAGAGGGTAGTGGATGCATGGAAGAGCCTTCCAGCTGAAGTGGTAGAGGTTAACACAGTGAGGGAGTTTAAGCATGCGTGGGATAGGCATAAGACTATCCTAGACTTAAGATAAGGCCAGGAACTAATTAAAAGTATTTTGAAATACTTGGCAGACTAGATGGGCCAACTGTTTCTTATCTGCCGTCACATTCTATGTTTCTATGTGTCTATAATAAAACAATTTAAATAGTATTTCTAAATTGACAAGCTTTAGTATGATAATGTTTTATGTACTCAATTTGATATACATTAATCATCAAGCAAATGCGTTTTTGTTTCTCTTTTTTAGGATCTCAAGATCTCTATGTCTATTTCTCTTCTGAAACTTGATTAGAGAACCTTGAAATCTAAATGTGTTTAGTTAATAAATAAGTAGCACAGAAAATACAGTTGATTTTAATTCCTTTAGCATGAGGTATAGGCTGATATGGAAATCAATTTGAAGTCATCACTTGTCAAATTTGAGTAAATGCAGTGTCAGAAAACCAAATGAAATATGGATTTTCTGCTGAAATGTATAAGGTACTTACAGCAATATTTTTTCCCAATGTAGGAAATTAAATCAAATATATCTCTTAACACAGCTTCTTAGGCGTTTGGTTTAATATGTTTTTATACAATTGCTTTTAGCAGTGCTGACATGAAATTGAGTCCACCTTCATAAAAAATACAGAGATTCACAAAAATATTGTTTTGTGTAAAAATAAACACAGTTTGCAGTATAAACAATGTTAATATATAAAGCACACATAAATGTGTATGAAAATAAATCAGCATTGAATGAAAACCATGTTTAAAAACGTGAAGTTTTTTTCTAAATGAGAGCCAACACATTTAAATAGGGTGCAAGAGAATATTGAGAACAAACAGCAATGCAAATAAGTTGCTCTTCGGTGAGTACCTGCTCAGTTCTCAAGCAGAGAAAACCTAAACCATTGGCATATGAGTTGGTATAAAGGGTAATCTGTGTATGAAGTTGGCGCTTAAAAAGACAGTAGGTAAAAAAAAATTATTGTGCTAGCTGCTACAACACTGGTGGATCTCTCCAATCCCAAATTTATAGAAAAAGATTAATAAAGTGGTGTTTAAAGGGGCAAGTCAAGAAACCCACTAAAAACACCCTTTAAAGTGGAGCGCTAAAAGGTACTTACCCCTAAGGGGTATATATACTTCCAGTAAGATGGTATATATGAAAAGAAAGGAAAAACAAATCCAATGGTGAAGTGCGTTACATATAATACATAGAGTGTGTAAGTGGTAGCAATTTAAACTCACAAATAAAGAGCCAAATATAGGACTGGCTCAGATCTCATTCGCTGTGGTGTATATAAGGAAAACCCTTCCTTCTTTGTTTTTCGTTCTTGACAGCTCAAAAAGATAAAAAACATAGAAAGGAATATGTTTCAAGTGCAGTATATCTAGGCAAAGGTTCAAGCATATAGATGTATCGATAGGTAACTTGCTCACTTGATTCAGAGCCTAATGGACCTGGCTCTGGGTGAAACCGCTTTTTACCCACTAAGGGGGGTATACCTTCTTTAGAGGTGGATGGAGGCAACAGCAAGATGTATTAACATATGATCTATTTATTTGTATAAAAGATATCTAAAATAACAGTAAATAAACTACAAAACAATAAAAGTCTTTGCACTTGCAGACCTCTTCGCATATTGCCAACCTCTTTGCATATGAGACTGATCTCACCCAAAGGGGCGGTCCATATCCAAAATGAAGACTGATCCCTAAATAATCATTTCAACTTTCTTAGGCCTCATGAGTGGAGTATAGCTGATGCCCCTTTAGGAACAGTGAGCAAGGGGGCCTTGTCTGGATTACCCTTTTACCCTAGGGAGAGCTAACAAACTAAAACAGAGCACAAGAGAATTCTGAGAACAGACAACAGTGTTAATTAGTGTCAGTGTGTAACATTATAGAAACAGATACCTTTGTAACCCTCCCAATTGATCCTTATAAATTTCCTGTAAACTGTGATAATGTTAAAGGATTACACTGTAGTTCCATCACATCCACACCTCATGTCCCTCCAACAGTCTAGGACAGGCATAGTTAACCTTCGGCACTGCAGATGTTTTGGACTACACCTCCCATGATGCTTTGTCAGCATTATGGATTCAAGAGCATTATGGGGAATGTAGTCCTCAACATCTGGAGTGCCAGAGGTTGCCTATCCCTGGTCTAGGAATCATGTATTTTCCTGTTTTATTCTAATAGAGATACTTACAAAATCTGGAATGCTGAAGCATATTCAGGACTGGTTTGGGAAACAGTGCTCTAGATGGCTTTTTTAACCCCTTCAGGACGGAGTCAATAGTACACGTTCTGATCAAAACAAAACGTAAACAAAAACTGGAATTTGCGCTATATGTCTGTTCAACCGTAATTCACCTCTTTTGAATTAAATGCACCCACACTTATTATATATCATTTTGTTCAGGAGAAACAGGGCTTTCATTACATATAAAATATTTATATATGAAACATAATTCATTATGAATAAAATTAAAAAAACTGTGAGAATTTTTTTTTTTTTTTTTAATTTGTAGTTCCGCTTCACATTTTAGCTGTAAATGTCATAATACTGTTAGGTTTTACTGCAAACAAATGCACATATTTGTAATCAGCGATGTCTCACGAGTAGAACAGTACCCCCCATTAACAGGTTTTATGGTGTTTTGGAACGTTACAGGGTCAAATATAGAACGTTCCATTTTCAAATTGAAATTTATCAGATTAGTAATGTTACCTTTGAGACGGTATGGTCAGGGCCGGACTGGCCCACCGGGATACCGGGAAATTTCCCGGTGGGCCGTCGGCACCTGGGGCCGGTGTGACCTGCGGCCGCAGGGAGAACTTGAAAGGCGGCCGCAGGGGAAGCTCTTCATGAGGCCGGGAGCAGGCTCTTCTGGGGAGAGCAGGCTGTTCTGTCTCTGCTCCCCCTCCCTCGCGCGCTAGAAAGAGACCGGGGCCGGAATATTACGTCATATTCCGGCTCCGGTCTCATTAAGCTGCGCGCGAGGGAGGGGAAGCAGAGACAGAACAGCCTGCTCCCCCAGAAGCCTGCTCCCAGCCTCATGAAGAGCTTCCCCTACGGCCGCCTTTCAAGTTCTCCCTGCGGCCGCCAGCACAGCTACCAGTCTGCCCACCCACAGGTACTAAAAAATATGTATGTCAGTGGGAGTGTGTGTGTGTGTGTCATGCTGTGTGTGTGTTTGTGTGTGTGTGTGTTCCATGCTGTGTGTGTCTGTCTGTCATGGTGTGTGTATGTGTCTGTATCATGCTGTGTGTGTGTGTGTGTGTCTGTATCATGCTGTGTGTGTGTGTTTGTAAGTCTGTCTGTGTCATGCTGTGTGTGTCTGTCTGTCTGTCTGTATCATGCCGTGTGTGTGTGTGTCTGCGTCATGCTGTGTGTGTGTGTGTCTGTATCATGCTGTGTGTCTGTCTGTGTCATGCTGTGTGTGTGTGTCTGTATCATGCTGTGTGTCTGTCTGTGTCATGCTGTGTCTGTATCATGGTGTGTGTCTGTCATGGTGTGTGTGTGTCTGTGTCATGCTGTGTGTGTCTGTGTCATGCGGTGTGTGTGTGTCTGTCTGTGTCATGCGGTGTGTCTGTGTCATGCGGTGTGTCTGTGTCATGCTGTGTGTCTGTCTGTGTCATGCTGTGTGTGTGTCTGTCTGTGTCATGCTGTGTGTCTGTCTGTGTCATGCTGTGTGTGTGTGTCTGTCTGTGCCATGCTGTGTGTCTGTCTGTGTCATGCTGTGTGTGTGTCTGTCTGTGTTACGCTGTGTGTGTGTGTCTGTCTGTGTTACGCTGTGTGTGTGTCTGTATGTGTCATGCTGTGTGTCTGTCTGTGTCGTCTGTGTCACGGTGTGTCTGTATCATGGTGTGTGTGTCTGTCATGGTATGTGTGTGTGTCTGTCATGGTGTGTGTGTGTGTGTCTTTGTCTGTCATGGTGTGTGTGTGTGTGTGTGTGTGTGTGTCAGTCGTGGTGTCTGTGTGTGTTTTTAAAAATAGTGTTTTACTCACCTTTTTTTTTTTTCAACGTCGTGCTGGTCTCTGCCTCTATGACTGAGATCATCAAGCTTGATGATCTCAGACAATCCGCACTGATACAGGAAGCGCCTCTTTTGACCGTCTGAGTGTCTGTCTCTAGAGGTGTCACTAGGAAGCAATGTAAACACTGCCTTTTCTCTGCAAAGTTAGTGTTTACATTCAAAAGCCTGCAGGGACAGGCTATAGACACCAGAACCACTACATTAAGCTGTGTGTGTGTGTGCGCCTGCTAGTGAGCTTGCTTGCATGTGTATGTGTGTGTGTGTGCCTGCTAGTGAGTGAGCTTGTGTTTTTATGTCAATGAGCTTATGTATATTAGTGAAATTGTTTGTCTATGAGGCTGTGTATCAATGAGCTTGTGTGTGTCAGTGAGATTGTCTGTGTCTGCATGTGAGTATGCTTACTGTATAATTAAATGTTTTACTCTGAAAGGACCAATATATTATATTAGAAAAAGCAATATATATATATATATATATATATGTATATATATATATATATATATGTATATATATATATATATATTGCGACAATATATGGCGCAATGACTTATGGGCTGGCATAGATTTTTTTTTCCAGGGCTGCTTTGTATCCCCAGTCCGGCCCTGGGTATGGTAGCCCAGGAATGAGAATTACCCCCATAATGGCATACCATTTGAAAAAGTAGACAACCCAAGGTATTGAACGTGGGGTATGTTTAGTCTTTTTTAGTAGCCACTTAGTCACAAACACTGGCCAAATTTAGTGTTCATATTTGTTTTTGTGTGAAAAAAGCAAAAAAACAATATTTGGCCAGTGTTTGTGACTAAGTGGCTACTAAAAATTACTGGACATACCCCATTTGCAATACCTTGGGTTGTCTACTTTTGCAAATGGTATACCATCATGGGGGTAATACTTATTCCTGGGCTACCATACGGTCTCAAAGGCAACATAACTAATCTGGCAAATTTCGATGTAAAAAAAATGAAATGCAAGCCTTATATGTGACTCTCTAACTTTCTAAAACACCATAAAACCTGTACATGGGGGGTACTGTTATTCTTGGGAGATTTCACTAAACACAAATGTTAGTGTTTTAAAACAGGAAAACATATTACAACAATAATATAGTCCATAAAAGTGCCGTTTGTTTGTAAAACATGCAAAAAAACTTCACTTTTACTTAAAATATCATCGTTGTAATACAATTTACCAGTTTTAAACACTAATATTTGAGTTCTTCGAAGTCTCCCGAGTAAAACAGTACCCCCTATGTACAGGTTTTAGGGTGTCTTGGAGAGTTACAGGGTCAAATATAGTTGTTGTGAATTAAATTCTCTGCACTTTCTCCCTGTGTTGTCAGGCATGTCAATCAAATTTTAATTAATCAAATTACATAATTATGTTAAAAAATTACTTAAATATACACGTAGAATTTTAATATATATGCATTTATAGGTATTTAAATTCTACGTGTATACTAATGTAATCTTTTATGTAATTATATGTATTTATCTCTATATATATATTTGCGGTTATTTGTATTTTATATATAGATAGCTATATATAGAATATGTAGATCTATTATATATATAATATATATACATATTATATATATGTAACGTCATTCTAAGTGTATTTTAATAATAATATATATACTTATATTAGTATTAAAATACATTACGTATGACGTTACATATATATGATATGTATATATATTATATATATAATATATATACATATATTATATATATAAAAAGGCATTTATTTATTTTATAACATGTTAATATTTTTTTTTTTACACTACCTACCAGCAGGGGGACTGTCTAATATTTTAGACAGTCCCCCTGCTGGCAGATCCATAGCCAGCTATAGGGGGCCATGTGATCGCTCTTTGAGAGCGATCACATGGCCCCCGGGGGCCTCATTTGCCGGAGGGGGGCTGCCTGGGCTCTCAGGCAGTCCCCCAGAAGAGGATCGCGGCGGAGGTGAGTATGCCAGACCTCCAGGGGCTGCAAGCCGTTAAGGCGTTCTATGCCGCCGCAACGGCTTTAAAGCCCTTTAAAGCCGCGACGGCATAGAACGCCGTAACGGCGTTAAGGGGTTAAAGTAATCAGTACATGTTTGCATCTATCACTGGTAGATATTTTAGACGTATACACCATAAACTCAGTCTAGTTAATCTTTTGATGGTTATTAGGTTGTCCCGGTTAAATAGTAGGTCCAGAGTTATTTTAGAGCAGTCTTAACTTAATAAGGCATCATAATTCAATTCAGATGTCAGATGGGGTTATTGGCACATAAACTTTTGTTATAATAGAATGTACATAATTCAAGGCATTTTTTAGCTTGTGAAAGTGTGGACTGGTTCTTTCTCATCCTTATTTGGCCCTCAGTGGTTTAATTACACACAAACAGCAATTAGGGCAAATGGTCACAAGCAAATTTCCTTCTTTTCCAATTAAAATGTAACCAGATGTGTTGATGATCTCCTGTTTACTATTGCGTTTCATTCTTTTTGCTTTGCTTATTTGTTTTCCTGAATCTTTGTTCAGTAACCAAATTTGGACAAGACAAACCACCATATGGGCAATTTTCTGCTGTCCTCAAAATTTTTGGAAATTTATGGACAAAGTAGTTTGTCCATGTGACGGTTACCCCTATAGAGTGAGGGTATCTACAATCTGGACATCCTTCTTCCCATAAATGGAGAGCAATGGAGAGCTAGTATAGCTGAAGAGAGCTCTTACAAGGTCTAGCAGTGATATTGCAGTTATAGCTGTTCCCTACAACACGAGGCGAGGTTGCAAGTTGAGGGGAAGAAGGTCTAGTTTTTTGAGCACAGATGCATTTCATTTATACACATTTTCAGGCCAGAGGCACACCCCCTGGACCTGATGGAACACATAAAAACATAGAAACATAGAATGTGACGGCAGATAAGAAACAGTTGGCCCATCTAGTCTGCCCAATATTTCAAAATACTTTTAATTAGTTCCTGGCCTTATCTTAAGTCTAGGATAGTCTTATGCCTATCCCACGCATGCTTAAACTCCCTCACTGTGTTAACCTCTACCACTTCAGCTGGAAGGCTCTTCCATGCATCCACTACCCTCTCAATAAAGTAATACTTCCTGATATTATTTTTAAACATTTGCCCCTCTAATTTTTTTTTTTTAATTCTTTATTTTTATTGTGCACAAGAGTTGACAAACAGCCTTGTTTCGCCACAACAGCGGTGTCAAGGTTGGAGTAATTTCAATTTGCAGTACATGTTGTGACATAGATTAATCAGGCACATTTTAAATTTTTAGTTGCTAACAATCAGCAGATATATCCTAAAATTAGTGAAATATAAAGGAGTAAACATCACATAGTAACAGAGCGAGCCATATGTCTGGTGTTCAACATTTACATTTGCATTACAATGTATGGCATTAGTTAGACTGGCACGTTTTTCGTTATTTAGTAAAGATTAACTGTGTAGGTGACAGTAAGAGAAAAAAAAAAAGAACAAGGAATAAAAACAGCTAGGCTAAACACAATAGGCTTTTGCCAGTAGATAATGAAACAACAGGCGGATCATGGGAGTGATCGGCCAAGGTGAGTATTTCGAAATGTGTATGCATATTAGGTAGCTTAAAGTCTCGCTTTGTGAAGTAACCAGCATAACAGGCAAAAAGAGCATAGTAAGATATACTGTTTGGGGGCAGTGTTGTGTGTGCTGACACCGGGTAGTCTAATAAGGAGGTAAATAGGAATACCATTAGGTGGACGTCCAAAAATGTCGGTATATATTCGAAGTGAGTCCCTCTCTATCTGCTGGCAAAGGGATTGGTGAAATAATACAGGTATTGCTTAACACTGCAGGGTGTGCTATGTTAGGTGGCTAGCCATACCTTTGGTTGTAGCCAGTGTCTATTCTTTCCTAAGGCAGATTATTATAGTGAGAGTATCCAACATATAAACTGGCATTTAGTCATCTGCTTTAATTTTTCTATGCTGTTGCTATCCTAATGCATAATAACGGTTTGCAGTATAGCGGTAGCTAGGTGAGATGACACTTAGAGAGGCTAGACTAGTATAGTAATAGAAATAGAGGGCTTAACAGACTTGATGTAAGCACAATCACCTTGCTAGGAAGAAGCAACAAATAATAATTAGAACAAAATAAAATAGCAATACATGCATAAGACTGCTGAAGTGGATCAGCTATTAGACTAAACAGGGTATCAGGGAACCACTATTCAAGCGCATAAAAGAATAGGGGAGCATCTGAGATTATCAGATGTAAATCAGCTTTGGATAAAATCTTTTTCTTCTGATTCTTCACACTCCCATCAGTCAATCAGAGTGTTTGGCTCAAAAGAGAAAATATATGGAACAAATAAAGTGCAATTCCAGAGTAAAGTACAAAAAAATTTAATAACTTACATATAAGTTAAAAGCAATGAGCATATCACCACTGGGCGTCCTACGCGTTTCGTCCTAAAATGGGACTTCCTCAGGGACTTGGTGCATCAATAACAGCAGAAAATATATAATACAAAACATTCCCCCCGCCCGTTCTTATATACCCCCTCCCGGAGTTCATTATTCAATTATTCCCGGCCGGTGTTTCTTCTCTGTTCGGGCAGCACTTCCTGGTTGGGCGCGATAACGTCATCACGCACGCACGTCCCTTGCGTTCCAGACGTGCGTTCCAAATACCCGGAAGTGGATGTCGTTTATAGATTTTCCGTTCTCTCGGAGACATATGGGCAAAGTAGAGGCATATGAGGGGGAAAAAGTTAAAAAAAACTCTGGAAAGCACGTGTATGGATAAGAATATTTATCATGATTCTATTAAACATGTAAATAATGTATATAGACTATGTTATAAATAGTCATTATTCTATTAAAAATTATATTCAATGTACAGAAAAAAATATATTATAAAAAATATGTAAATAATGTATATAGACTATGTTATAAATAGTCATTCTCAAGAAAAATAAAATAAAAATAAAAATGAAAAAAATGGATGAAATGAAAAAAATACACTAAAACAAGTATATACATCTAAATTATTGTATTCAAATAATAAAACAATCTGGAATAAGACTCCATTAATTTTCATTTTCCTTACATATTAATTTTTACATTCCCTATTCTGAGAATGTGTATGAGGCAAAAAGATGAATAAACAAACAGCCCAATATCAACACATAACTTTTCTTTGTAATATATTGGTGATTAAGTGCATAAGGTGGAACCCATTTTTACATATATACTTGTATGTTGTCGCACTCCTCCCCTTCATCTCACTTTCTCTAATACTTCAACATTTTTCTACCTCTACAGGTTTTTCTTTTAGAGTTTTTTAAGGTTTTTTTAAAGTTTTTTGAAGTTTTTTGACGTTTTTAAAGGGGCCCCATGTCTAATACCAATATGGATAAGGGCTATGTAATTTTTTATGGCCCAGGATTTAATATTAATACCTCTGATGGATTAGATTATATATATGTATTCTTTCGGGAAAGATCCATCAGAAGCACCTTATACGGATATTGGAAGATACATAGAAATTAAATGAAGCGAAGGAAGTGCGACATCCCAATAAACATTTTCCTCAACCAAAAGATTAATCTTCAAAAAAACTCCACAGGTCAATATCCAGATTTAGACCCCAAGGTTTGAGTGTCTTTAGTTTATTTACCCAGAATGTTTCTCTTTGGGAGAGTTTTTTGGTTAAATCTCCTCCCCTCCAATAGGGATCCACATGTTCAATGACCAAGAAGGAAAAGTGTTGCCAATCAAATTGGCTGCAGGAATTGCAATGCAGAGGTACTATATGTTTAGTTGATTTTTTTCTAATATTATTTTGATGTTCCAATATTCTTTCTTTAAGTTTTCTACAAGTTCTTCCCACATATTGTTTCCCGCATGGGCATTGGAGCATGTAGACTACATTTTTGGTGTTACAATTTATATTAGTTTTTATTTTAAATTTCTCTCCTGTTATAGTGCTCCTGAATTCTCTCTTTTGTGTGTATTTTTGATTTTTACATGCTTTGCAGTTGTTACAAGGATTAAAACCATTGATGTTAAATGGTCTGCCTTTTCGCTGTATTTTTAATGCATAGCTGGGTGCAAGGATGTTTTTTAAATTCCTTGTTTTTCTAAAAATCATAGGTGTTTTTTTGGGTAGCACTTTACCTAGTATGGGGTCTCTACATAGAATATTCCAATGTTTGTTGAAAATATTTTTGATTTTCCAATGTTGAGTATTATACTGTGTGATGAAAGAGAAATTGTAGTCCCTTTGGAGGGTCTTCTTAGGTTTAGAGGTCATTAGGTCTTTTCTATTCTTTTTTTCAATTTCCTCAATTTCTTTATCAAGCAGCGTGGGTTCATATTTTTTTGCTATAAATTTATTTTTTAGATGTCTAGCTTGCTCTCTGTAATCTGATTTCTTTGTACAATTTCTCCTCACCCGTATTAGTTGACTCTTTGGGATTGTTTCCAGCCATCTCTCCTGATGGCAGCTCTTTCTATGTATGTAGCTGTTACCCTCGTTTTTTTTTAAAAAAAATTTTGACTCAATCTTATTATTCTCCACAAAAAAGCATATATCTAAAAAATTAATTGTGATGGTATTCATCTCAAATGTAAATTTTAGACCATATTCGTTCTGATGAATATAGTCCAAAAACAGTAATAGCTCTTCTCGTGGACCCTGCCAAATCATTATGATGTCATCGATAAAACGTTTCCAGAGGACCAAGTTCGCTGCCCAGCCATGCCCGCTCCATATGTGGTTGGATTCCCAATCCCGCATATATATGTTTGCATAGCTGGGGGCGAACCTGGTCCCCATGGCCGTACCAGTTGTTTGGAGATAGAATACACAATATGACTGTTAACATCTTATTTTAAACATAACATTTGTTGACACTTGTTGATTTATACACTGCAGTGAAAGGTTAAACTAACATATTTAATTTCTGAAGCTCTCATGTACCACAATCTTAAGTAAATAAGCTTGGTCCTCTGCTGTCCTATGACTAGCCTTTATGTTAACGACACCCAATCTGAACGTTATTATGTGACCTAACTGCAATAGCCTGTATGCATATCATGTTTAGATAACACAGCGATGATATTTCATAATAGGTGAAAGTTTTAGCTATGAAAATCTCTATTGTCTATCACTTAAACTATACTTAAACAAAAATTGTGCTAGATTTTTCACGTACCTTAATGTTTACCTGTTTATAATGCGTTGGAGGAATGCCTTTGGGGTACCTCACAAACATTTGTTATAACCTTAAGCACTGAAAAAATAAAGAATTTAAAAAAAAAAAAAAAAGAAAAAATTGTGTTTGAGAATATAGTGAATGCTTTTTAAAATAAACCTACGGAAATCGGATGCTACATTTTCATCCTTTTCCATAACTCGTTCTACTGCAATCAGACCTTTATTGTGCCTGATTACAGTATATAGTGAGGCGACATCAATGGTTACCCAGATAAAATCTGGTTTCCGGGTCACATTCTCCATGATCCTCAAAATGTGAGCCGTATCTTTTAAATAGGAAGGTGCTTCCTGGGCATATTTTTGGAGATGATGGTCAACAAACTCCGATAAATGGGCAGAGATGGAATTTATGCCACTAATAATGGGCCTACCTGGTGGTATTGTGGGATGTTTATGTAATTTAGGAAGAAAAAAAAAAATGGGAATGATTGGGAATTTATTATAAAGATATTCTTTGTTGTTTTTGGAAATTAAACCTTCCCTATGTGCCTGATCTAATCAAATTCCTAGAATGATATTGAATTTTTTAGTAGGATCTCCTATGTCTATGTCACCCAAAATCCTATGGGCCTCATGCATATAATATTCCTTTGTCATTATGACAATAGCCCCCCCTTTATCTGCTTCCTTGACAATTATGTTGTCCATTTTTTGGAGCTTAGTGATACTCATCGATTCCTCTTTGCTCATATTGTATTTATTTTCCCGTTGTTTTTTTTCCTCTTTTTCTAATTTTTCCAAATCGTGGCACACCATATTATTAAAGGTCTCTAAAAAGGGACCTCTATCTCCCACTGGGTAAAAATGAGACTTTCTTGTACTTTCTTTTGGTTGAGGAAAATGTTTATTGGGATGTCGCACTTCCTTCGCTTCATTTAATTTCTATGTATCTTCCAATATCCGTATAAGGTGCTTCTGATGGATCTTTCCCGAAAGAATACATATATATAATCTAATCCATCAGAGGTATTAATATTAAATCCTGGGCCATAAAAAATTACATAGCCCTTATCCATATTGGTATTAGACATGGGGCCCCTTTAAAAACGTCAAAAAACTTCAAAAAACTTTAAAAAACCTTAAAAAACTCTAAAAGAAAAACCTGTAGAGGTAGAAAAATGTTGAAGTATTAGAGAAAGTGAGATGAAGGGGAGGAGTGCGACAACATACAAGTATATATGTAAAAATGGGTTCCACCTTATGCACTTAATCACCAATATATTACAAAGAAAAGTTATGTGTTGATATTGGGCTGTTTGTTTATTCATCTGTTTGCCTCATACACATTCTCAGAATAGGGAATGTAAAAATTAATATGTAAGGAAAATGAAAATTAATGGAGTCTTATTCCAGATTGTTTTATTATTTGAATACAATAATTTAGATGTATATACTTGTTTTAGTGTATTTTTTTCATTTCATCCATTTTTTTCATTTTTATTTTTATTTTATTTTTCTTGAGAATTACTATTTATAACATAGTCTATATACATTATTTACATATTTTTTATAATATATTTTTTTCTGTACATTGAATATAATTTTAATAGAATAATGACTATTTATAACATAGTCTATATACATTATTTACATGTTTAATAGAATCATGATAAATATTCTT
The DNA here is from genome assembly GCF_036172605.1 of Pelobates fuscus. Classification (NCBI taxonomy): domain Eukaryota; kingdom Metazoa; phylum Chordata; class Amphibia; order Anura; family Pelobatidae; genus Pelobates; species Pelobates fuscus. The sequence goes on along the minus strand of NC_086318.1, from coordinate 323,563,500 downwards.
ATCCATATACGTGCTTTCCAGAGTTTTTTTTAACTTTTTCCCCCTCATATGCCTCTACTTTGCCCATATGTCTCCGAGAGAACGGAAAATCTATAAACGACATCCACTTCCGGGTATTTGGAACGCACGTCTGGAACGCAAGGGACGTGCGTGCGTGATGACGTTATCGCGCCCAACCAGGAAGTGCTGCCCGAACAGAGAAGAAACACCGGCCGGGAATAATTGAATAATGAACTCTGGGAGGGGGTATATAAGAACGGGCGGGGGGAATGTTTTGTATTATATATTTTCTGCTGTTATTGATGCACCAAGTCCCTGAGGAAGTCCCATTTTAGGACGAAACGCGTAGGACGCCCAGTGGTGATATGCTCATTGCTTTTAACTTATATGTAAATTATTAAATTCTTTTTGTACTTTACTCTGGAATTGCACTTTATTTGTTCCATATATTTTCTCTTTTGAGCCAAACACTCTGATTGACTGATGGGAGTGTGAAGAATCAGAAGAAAAAGATTTTATCCAAAGCTGATTTACATCTGATAATCTCAGATGCTCCCCTATTCTATTATGCATTTGTATTGAAGACAAGAGGAAGTCTTTGGGGACCTTTTTCTGGAAACTTCACCCCACAAAGGGAAGTTCCACTTTTTGTTTATTAATCATCACTGTTTTTTCACTGGGGTTGTGTACACATATTCTGTTTTGTTTGTATATAAACCACTATTCAAGGACTGCTTAATATAGGTATTAGAGAAGGACCGTGCTCAGCTGCCGTGTGGAGAGTCCTGTACAAGCAGTCGACGTCTTTCGTTGTTGGGTGTGAGGCGTGTCTAGGCTGCAGTCCCTGAGGCTGAGTGAAGATGGTGGCATGTGAGGGGCATATAAGAAAGCGAAATCACAGCGGGGATTTGCCTGGGGAAATCAGTCCCGTAATACAGTCCTGGAATTTCTGCCCATTTAGCCAATGCCCAGTTTGTGGGGAAGTCGTGGATAGTTGTGCTGTGGGTCTTCTCGTGAGTGGTGTCCCCTTATCCCAGTGGTTTCATATGTTGCTTGAGGGGAAGGTGATTCACGTAGGTGAGGCAAATGCAGGGCCCCCTGCCATTGTTTGCTTCCATTATGCTCCGTCGGGGTGTCAGGCTGTTGCTGAGAGGCGCGCGCCGGCAGTCGGGGTGAGTGAGTGCCCGCTATCAGCAGTGTCCCTTGCTGCCGCTTGTGCTGAGGGGCTGCACGGAGCTGGTGTAGCCCCGGGGCCAGTCCTCGTTGAGGTTTTGGGTGCCCCATCCGTGACCGGGAGAGGTAGTTCTGGGGCTCGTGTCGGGTTCTCCGCCTCCGCCTTCCCGCCTTCCAAGTCCCCCTCCGGGTCCGAGTTAGCAGTGTGTGCTTCGGGGAAGAGCTCCTCGGAATGAGTGTCGACGGGGTCCTTTCCTGGGCGCCCCTTCGGCTGTTCAGTTTGGCCCAGAAGTCCGCCAGAAGTCGGTCTATCCTTTCCGACAACGGCAAGAGGTGGGTTTCAGGCGTTGGGGCCCTCGTGGCTTCCGCCATTTTGGGTGTCGATGGCTCAGCGGCATCTTTGCCCTGGTTACTCTGCTTTATGCTGCTCGTTGTGCTGCTCGTTGTGTTTGCCGGGATGACCCCCACCGGCAGGGGGGGGGGAGAAGGTGCTTTGAGTAAGCCTCCGGCGCTGCAGGTACCAGTCGGCTGGAGGATCGTCCGCCTCCCTCACGCCGCTTTTGTAGGCCGCATGCAGGCCTCGGGTCTTTTATCTGCGTGCAGTCGCCATTGCTGCTCCGTGGGGCAAGATAGCGGTTGCTCCATCGCCTACCACCGTTGCTGGAGCTGGAAAACCGTCTGTTTGTGGGTAGTTTTAGTGTTTTTCGTCGCTTTTCAGGGTTTAGAGCCAGGAGCTCTGCTGCTGTGCGACCGCTTCGCTTGGCTGTGCCCCTCTAATTTAAGACTATGTCCTCTTGTTGTGGTAGTTCTCCTTCTTTTAAATATAGTCTCCTCCTTTACTGTGTTGATTCCCTTTATGTATTCAAATATTTCTATCATATCCCCCCTGCCTCGTCTTTCCTCCAAGCTATACATGTTAAGATCCTTAAACCTTTCCTGGTAAGTTTTATCCTGCAATCCATGAACCAGTTTAGTAGCCCTTCTTTGAACTCTCTCTAAGGTATCAATATCCTTCTGAAGATATGGTCTCCAGTACTGTGTACAGTACTCCAAGTGAGGTCTCACCAGTGTTCTGTACAATGGCATGAGCACTTCCCTCTTTCTACTGCTAATACCTCTCCCTATACAACCAAGCATTCTGCTAGCATTTCCTGCTGCTCTATTACATTGTCTGCCTACCTTTAAGTCCTCAGAAATAATCACCCCTAAATCCCTTTCCTCAGATGTTGAGGTTAGGACTCTATCAAATATTCTGTACTCTGCCCTTGGGTTTTTACGTCCAAGATGCATTATCTTGCACTTATCCACATTAAATGTCAGTTGCCACAACTCTGACCATTTTTCTAGTTTACCTAAATCATTTGCCATTTGGCTTATCCCTCCTGGAACATCAACCCTGTTACATATCTTAGTATCATCCGCAAAAAGACACACCTTACCATCAAGACCTTCTGCAATATCACTAATAAAAATATTAAAGAGAATGGGTCCAAGTACAGATCCCTGAGGTACCCCACTGGTGACAAGCCCAAGCTTTGAATATACTCCATTGACTACAACCCTCTGTTGCCTGTCACTCAGCCACTGCCTTACCCATTCAACAATATTGGAATCCAAACTCAAAGATTGCAGTTTATTGATAAGCCTTCTATGTGCAACAGTGTCAAAAGCCTTACTGAAATCTAGGTAAGCAATGTCTACTGCACCACCCTGATCTATAATTTTAGTTACCCAATCAAAAAAATCAATAAGATTAGTTTGGCATGATCTCCCTGAAGTAAACCCATGTTGTCTCTGATCTTGAAATCCATGTGTTTTTAGATGTTCAACAATCCTATCCTTTAACATGGTTTCCATCACTTTCCCCACTACTGAAGTAAGGCTTACTGGCCTATAGTTGCCCGACTCCTCCTTATTACCTTTCTTGTGAATGGGCACAACATTCGCTAACTTCCTATCTTCTGGGACTACTCCTGTTAACAATGATTGGTTAAATAAATCTGTTAATGGTTTAAACACAAGGAACATAAACAAATAGGAACAATAATTATTACTGTAACACTCACACATACAGTCAGCAATCCCTCCTCTCTGCCTGTGAAATAATTAAGAGAGCGAATGGAATAACTTAATTATCCACAGGCAGAAAATATCAATTTCTACCCAAAGTTCAGAAACACCCCAAAACTCAAACATATCCCCATACATTATATTATTATACATCCCTGGATCGCTCTCATCTGGGTGAACAACATATCCAAAAATCACCCAGATCAGAGCAGGGGTTCCTGAATTCTGTGGAAGTCTTATTTGACCGACCGCACGCTTGATTCTATGCCCAAAAGAGTTCCAGAGAATAAGGCTGTGCGGCCGGTCTATCTTCTCATTCAAATAAAGTACAAATTGCATTAATGGATCAATTCGTGCATAACTCCATTGGATGCGTCTCTTTCTGTAGTTTGTTCTTACTGAATAGCGCACTGTTCATGTGAATTTAGCCGAACACACAGAAGGTGGAAGTTCCAGCAGTGTTTTTTGCCTTTGACTGTCCGATTTTGGTTCCAGGAGTTCAACGACAAAACACCTCTGACCGCGTTTGGCTACACAAAATGGCCGCTGCCGCATGTTCATTGGTACGAACAATGACCACCCAGTCTTTCGTCAATTAGACTGCGGTTGACCACAACTTCTAGGTGGTTAACCAGCAGCACAGTCCACATGCAGGGTGGTTGGTCGTTTGACACTTTGTTCAGGTACTTGAATAATATGATCTTGTTCGTAATAAAGTTTTAATTTACCGAATCAACTAGCGAACACATCAGGAGGCATATAAAATCCAGTAATGGCAAGGGGAAAACAAAGTCGCAATAAAACATCAGAAAGGAGAAACTACACCATAATCACTGTAGGGAAGGGAAAAACCACCATAACTACTGCAATCATAGAGGATTTTTGTTACCGTCCAAAATATTTTTTTTTACCTGCAACAGTCTAATCATTATGAATGTATTTCCTTATATTCTATACTTACTTTACACTTTGCTTATCTTTATTCCTAATTCTGTTTTTTTTCTTTTTTTGCGTTCATGCAAACCTTTTTAGTTGCAGGAAAGAAACCTTGTTTGGCCTATTCAATTTTATCCCTGGGGTTCTGGAGGGAAGGTTAAAGGGTGAACATCATGGAGGCATCTTCCTAAAACTGTGATTGGTTTCAAGGATGATAGAGTTAACACAGTAGAACATGTATGGAACATCTCTGCTATTCTTGTACACCAAATGACATTCCTTATGTGCATTTCTGCTTGTAGGATTTGTTATCTTTATGTTTTGCTGGAATTAACATTTTATCTATGTACTCTGTTCATGTATGCATATCAATTAAGTCCCTTTTTGCCCTTGAATGGCAATGTGTGATATGAGGAATACAACTACTTATAAAATTATATGTTTAATCTCTGGATGTCCCTTGTAGTCCATTTTGAATGACTGTTAATTGGAACTTGGATTTTCCTATGTTGTTTCTTTTTGTTTTGTGAAAAAATGTCTTATCTATCCATCCATCTATCTATCTTTATAGCAGCAGCAATTTTAGCAAATATATATCTACAGTATAATTATATATGTATAAGGGCAAGGTAAGCCTTCTAGTCTAACCTGTGCAGGAAGGGGCATGTGTTGTTAAAGTGGTTGGTGTATTCCTTTAACTACAACATATTTTTCTCATTTGTATTCTAATTATAATTTTTCATCCATGCTGTTCATCAAACTATATCTCAAAATATAGAATTCTGAAGGCCAAAGAGTGGACACTCCGCTCATTTGCATGCAATTTGCATCTCACCCTGGGCTGTACTTGGACATCTGGTATGGAGCGATATTCTCAAGTGGAATATGAACACAGTCTGAAGACATAAATTTATTGGCAATAAAAACAGTGGGATTGTGATTTGCCAATGACAGTTGAACATTTCAGAAAAGAGCACAATGTATGTTTAGAAAAAGTGTGTTTAATTAGACTTAGTCATAAAATACAGTGGACATTAGCCAACATTGAGAATTATAAAAATTCAGATATGCTGCCACAGCTCATGTGCACACAAGGCATTAGTCATGCATTATGTTAATTTAACATAATAAAGAACATAATTTATCAGGACATCAAAATAATAGCTTTTACTGCATTTCCCCATCAGAATCAGGATATGCACAATGGACATCACTGCTATGCATGCACTCCATTAAAGCTAATTGAATATAGATGATACAATTAACCTGCTTCTCAGAGTAAAGCTTTAACACTTAATGTAAAATTCTAATAACAATAAAATGACAAAATTAGAAGTAAATGTGCTGTATAATTTAAATTCACTCTACTTCTTGCTCACAATGCAATTATAAAAGTTACAAATATGCTAATCATTGCATAATAGGTATCATTTAAACAAATATTTCGATGCGTTAAACTCTTGGATTTTAAAAAAATAGTTCTTACAATTTTGTCATTGGGCTGTTATATTTACTTTGTTGGTTGGTACATAAAATATAGAGCATGTTGCTCGTTTAAATGAGAATGGAGCAGAGATAAATATTTGAAGGGAGATTGAACAATATAAAAGTCAATAGCCTCCTACAGACAGTGAAGGCTGATTTTTCTTTTTAAATGAACTAATAATTATACAACATTTCTTTGCCCAATTACCTTAATTCTGCTATAATATAATCATGTAAACATACATTGCACCATCAATCATACCATACTATGTACAAATGTTCTAAGCTTAGGGTTTTAAATCTATAATTTTTTTTTTTTTGTTTACTATTCAGTTTTGACTTACATCAAAGTACGTTTGGACCGGGGCTGCAGCGTCAAGGGCAGAGGTGAGGGTAGTGTTATATGAGGAGATAGCCAGTGAGGGACAGGAGAAAGTAGGGATGGATAGAAGTTGGGAATAAATATTAGCTGATAGCTGTGCAAGGCCAAAATAACTCAGATTTCTTATTAATTGAGGGGGGTTAGGTTGAGGATGATGGGGTAGGGGACTATTGAAAGCAAATGATAAGAGGTGGTGATCTGAGAGAGGAAATGGAATGTTGCAGAGATGAGAGATTGCACATTGATGAGAGAAAATACGATCAAGGGTATTGCCAGCTACATGGGTGGGGAGACTTAGTCCACTGCGATAGCCCAATGGAAGGAAGGCACAAGACAAGAGGAGAGAGATCTGATAAGATGAGATGGGACAGGATCAAGCGTGAAAGTGGTGGGGCGAGAGAAAAGGAGAAGAGCAGCCACCTCTTGTTCAGTAGTCTGGGAGAAAGTCTGAAGTGTAGGAAATAACCGCCGCTCGGGACGGAGGCCATGGGGGAGGACATTAGGTCCCCCCTTATTCTAATTTATTTCCCCCACCCACCATTCAGGGGTGGGGGCCAGTGGGGAGGACATTAATTCCCCCCTTATTAGTATTTAGGGCCCCCACCCACTGCTCAGGGGTGGGGGCCAGGGGGAGGACATTAGGACACCCCTTATTAGTATTTAGGGCCCCCACCCACTGCTCAGGGGTGGGGCCGGGGGGTAGGACAATAGGTTCCCCCCATCATTTTACTTTAGGGCCCGCGCCACTCAGGGGTTGGGGCCAGGGGGAGGAAATTAGGTCACCCCCCTAATTGGTATTTAGGGTCCCCACCCACTGCTCGGGGGGGGGGCGGGGGGAGGACAATAGATCCCCCCTATCATTTTACTTTAGGGCCCCCACCCACCGCTCAGGGGTGGGGCTGGGGGGCTATAGGTTTTTTGTTAACAATGAGCAGTCACAGGCTGATCGTTTAATATACATGCCCCTACTCGCGGTATAGCGAGTAGGGGCAAAATTTACTAATACTAAGTAATTTTTACTTAGTATTAGTAAATTTGCCTGAAAGACCAATTTAGGTCTTTCAGCCTTTTGGTAGATAACTAAGCGGCTGCACGAGACATCCCGAAGTGCCGAAGTTCTGAAATTCTGAAATGCCGAAGTTCCGAAATTCTGAAGTGTCGAAGTGCCGAAGTTGCCAAAGTTCCGAAGTGTCGAAGTGCCGAAGTGCCGAAGTTGATGAAGTTCTGAAGTGTCGAAGTGCCGAATTGCGGAAGTCCCGAATTGCGGAAGTCCCGAATTTCGGAATGCTGAATCGAAACGGAAATTTTCCCCATGCACATGCCTGTTATGGATAACATTAAAACCACCTACCTAATATCATGTAGGTCCCTCTCAAGATATAGCACATACATCTCATATAAGATATTTGGAGCATCCAACTGTCAACTCAGTACACAAGATGGCCATCAGCTTTTTCTTTGACTAGCTGAATGGCTACCTGACAAGTAATGCACAACAATAGCATTAGTTATTTTTATTACAATTTTTATTCAGTGTTCCAATAACAGATTTAAAAAATCTGTATTCCTAACGCTATAATGCCCTAATCACCATTTAGGTGATTGGGCCTCGCTATCAGAGTGAAAAATGTTTGGCTGAGATCATTAAGATAGGTGATCAGAGCCAATCCAGTGCTTTCCCATATGAAAGTAGTGTGAGGCTAGTGTGCATGTGTGACTAAACAAGGCTCTGCGCTAGAGATGTCCTGAACAGTTCGCCAGGAACTGTTCGTCATCATTGAGTAAACTTTGACCCTGTACCTCACAGTCAGCAGACACATTCCAGTCAATCAGAAGCAGACCCTCCCTCCCAGACCCTCCCACCTCCATGACGAATAGGGGGCGGACCGAACATCGCATATGTTCACCCGCCGCAGCGACCGCGAACAAGCTATGTTCGCCGGCGAACAGTTCCCGGCGAACTGTTCGGGACATCTCTACACTGCGCCAATCAGATGGTGTCTTTGAGACCATCTACTTCAAATAGTGGAGTTTTACACCTCTATTTCATGGAAGTGGCAATACTGGCTGTCAGTATAAAATAAAAAAAATAAAAAAATAAAAAATAGTATGGCATGCCAAACTAAACTTAATTGTGTTCTAAGATAAAATTAAAGATTAAAAAGATTGAAAAAGATTAAAAACTAAGAACTGGATGGATGGCATAGGCTGAGCCCCAACACTGGGGTTAGTTGATGACCTCTAAGCAGCATCCATTTGCCTCTCAGTTTACACTCTAATACCACATGCCAACTACCAGTGGTTTTCTATCTTTCTTTTTCTTTATTTTTATAGCATGTTTTACCGCGATTCTTTTAGTGATACGTGTTTCTTGCTCAAGTCACGCCTTGTGAATCTAAAATTGTCTCTTTGTTATACATGCCAAACAATTGTTATAATCTGTCAATACCTGAATTGTGTGCAGCAGAAAATAAAGAATTGAAAAAAATAAGAACTGTGTAAGACAAATGATTTATTTAGCAGCAAAACTCGCGATACATTGCTATATGTTCTTTAATGTATTTGTTCATTTAAAATAAATTTCTATAACACTGTATGTATTGTTCTGTGAACAGGTGGAATAAAACATGCAGGTCCCATCTTAAAATATAATCCAATGTTATTCTGAGCAATTAAAATGTTTGGCTACAGAAAGACTAAATGTCATGTTTATATATGTGCTGTGATACATTTACTTAAGATTGTTTTCTGGTGTTAGAGTATACAACGGATTATAATAATGTCACGGGTTTGGTGTGAATGTGCTCAGTATGCAGAGATTTGGACAGACACAGACTTTAAATTTAAGGTCTTTATTAGAGGGCAAATAAGTATAACGAAAACGTCCCAATGCAAACAGGGTTGCAGGGGTTAACCAAGGCTGGGACAGGATTGCAGGGGTCACCCCACACATGATCAGGATTGCAGGGGTTAACAGAGTCCAGACAGCCAAAGGTTAATTCAGGAAGCAAAAAGTATAAGCAGAGCGCAGGCAGGCAAGGGTTAATTCAGGAAGTCCAGGCAGTAGAGGGTAATCAGATAACTTCAGGCAGGATTTGGCTCTGTACCCTAGGAAGACACCAAAACAACTGAGCACAGAACCAACAGGGTTCTGTGCTAAAATAGGGGAGAGGTAATAGGAGCACTCCCACATGGAGGGGTCTCAGGCCCTATGTATTCGGAAGGCTCTTCTGTGTTAGTAGGTGTCCACACCTGCCTATGTGGGTGGGATGCTATGTCAGTTTGTTCATTTAATTTGCAAAACTCCACGCTGCTTCCATGCTTGCTGAGCTGGATTCCCCAGAGTTTTGTCACCCTGAGGGGATCCTGGAGCATCATGGGAAACACACAACACATATCACCCAACATGCCCACTGGAGGAGAGGTAGGCATAAGGACAGACAAGGCATGCCTGCCATCCCCTGCAAGTCGCAACCCACATGGACTGGCTGCAGGGGCTGGCAGGCAAGGAGCGAATGCAGTGCGCCTTGCACTCATGGCATGCTGCTGAAGTCATGCGGCATGAGCTGGTGGCCTGAAGGAGGGCTTGGCGTGCCCCCCCCAGGAAGCAGAAATCCATGTGTCATCTGGTAAGTGTGTGAGCACAGTGCACCAGCCTCTCCAGCTGTGCCATGACAAATAAATCCCCAATGCTAAATGTATGTGTTATGTCTCTACATATATGCAATTCTTAATAATTAAATAAATCCATTACGCTGTGCTTGCACTGATGTAAATATCTGTGCGCCCTAATAGTTTGGAGCTGAAAGTAATCTCAGTGTAAAAATATTACATTATGCCCAGTACCACTCAAACCCCAGCATCCATCAAGTAAGCACTAAAATATTTGTGCCACAGACTTAAGTTCCCTTGTCATTCATCTAATATTTTATCTATTATCATGTCTGTTTTATTTTCCACCAGGATTATCTGTTTCCCTCCTTATTTGGCCACTGATTTAATTCTATTAATTTTTACTACTCCTTCCCTCAACCAAGTTGGCCGCCGCAGCAATTTAAAACATTATTTATCCCCACTACCTATCAGTCTCCCTCTCCTCAGACAACTAGTTAAGTAACTCTGTATGCACTTTATCAAATATGTGTAGTTCTACTCCGATGTCGGCAAATAATTGATTTTTGCCGACATCTTAACATCATACTGAAGACTACATTTCCCATAAGGCTTAGCGGCCGGGAAATTATGACGCTCACGTGACGCATGTCACGTAACCCGGCTTCAAATAGCCAATACTTTCTTTAAAATGCTTGTTTCTAGAGCTAACTAATATATTTAAATTCAACACCAAACAGCCTATTTTTTTTCTTTTTAAATATATATATATATATAATCTTTTTATTTATTTTTAAAAAAACGGGTACAAATACAAGTCAGGACACAATACATCTTAACCCCTTAACGCCGTTACGGCGTTCTATGCCGTCGCGGCTTTAAAGGGCTTTAAAGCCGTTGCGGCGGCATAGAACGCCGTAACGGCTGAAGCCCCCAGGAGGTAAGCTATACTTACCTCCGCCGCGATCCTCTTCTGGGAGTCTGCCTGAGAGCCCAGGCAGCCCCCCTCCGGCAAATGAGGCCCCCGGGGGCCATGTGATCGCTCTCAAAGAGCGATCACATGGCCCCCTATAGCTGGCTATGGATCTGCCAGCAGGGGGACTGTAAAAAAAAAATTAAATACACATGTTAAAATAAAATACAAGTATTTATATATATATATAATATATGTATATATATTATATATATAATATATATACATATTATATATATGTAACGTCATACGTAATGTATTTTAATATTAATATTAGTATATATATTAGTATTAAAATACACTTAGAATGACGTTACATATATAATATGTATATATATATTATATATATAATAGATCTACATATATTTATTATATATATATATACGTATAATTACAATAATAAATAAATAAAATAATAAAATAAATAAATAAAATATTGAAACAAAATTTAAAATAAATTATATATTCATATGTAATTTCATTCTAACTGTATTTTGTTATTAATATATATATATATTGGAAACAAAATACACTTAGAATGACATTCTATATATATCTATCTATATATAAAATACAAATAACCGCAAATATATATAGATAGATACAATAAATCCACTATATACACAGCCAATATGTGATAGTGAGAGTGTGTAGCGCTTAATAATTAATCACTTACTCCCCGGCAATTTCTCAAGGGTATGTAAGGTATCTGAGTAATATCCAATCCTTTTGTTGTATGTTCCTCAAGAAAGAACAAAAAGAGAGAACAGGGAAAATTCGCCCTGGTGTTGAAATCCTTATAACTTTAGGTATCAGAAATAAAGGTGGAGGTATTCTTCTCACCTGAATAAGAGCCTGTAACCTGGCTCTGAGTATAATGGCCCGTGAGTCCTTTTTAGGGATGACTCTTTCCCCCTTTCCAGCAGGATAGAAGATATACCAGATGCATGTAACTTGATAAAGGTTTATTCATACGAACATTTAAAACCATTTAAAATACATACAATATCCTGGTAGTTGTCCAAAACGCGTTTCGCCGATCTCACCCGGCTTTCTCAATTGGTGACTTCCATCCTGGTTTGTTATACTTAAATATCCCTCCTTCCGTCCTGATTGGAGGAAACGGACCGCATTCCAACCAATCACGGGCGTTCTTATGGGGGAGTATGAGGAAATTCAGCTGAAGGTACTCTATCCCTTATTGGTGACGTCATCGCGCACGCACGTAAAAACGAGCGCGTGATGTCACTTCCGGGAATCTGAATAGTCTCTATCCATCCCACTACTTGATAATGCCTCCTTCCCGGTCACGTGGGATCCAGCTTCCTCTTCTGTGATGTGGATTCGTGTTCAGGTTTTCATACTTGTAGAGGGTAATTTCGCCATTTTATTCGAGGGCAAAAGTGTTGGCAAAAGAATGTCCTTAATGATGTCCACATAAAAGTCCATATTCTTCCCTTTATTTGGGTGGTATGCCCATATTGGAGCATTGTAAACACATAGATAAAAAGATACAAAGTATTAGTCAATCCCAAAAGCATTAAAAATAGTTTTATCATCTCCACCAAAAAGCAACCCAAAACACTGTGCAAAAAAAGCGAGGGAGGAGGGGGGTCTTTCCATAATGGTTACCATGATGATTTCTCCACCTCAATTTATAACATTAAAATGCACAAAGTTATTATATAGGTTAAAAAATAATAAATAGATAAAAAATATTATAAAAATCTGTAACCAATAATTTTGTTAAATATATATAAAAAATATATATATAAAAAATATAGTAAAAAGGAGTTATAAGAAGTGGCATATTTCAAAATCATCATTTAGACCGTAGGGTTGCATAGTGTTTAAATTAAAAATCCATTTCATCTCTGCTTGTCCAATTAGTTTTATGGGATCCCCGCCTCTCCAATTTCCAATTACTTTTTGTATTCCCATAAACTCCATTAGATGTGGATTATTATTATGATAATTTTTAAAATGTAAGGATACACTATGTTTTAAAAACCCATTTTTAATATTTCTGATGTGTTCCTGAATTCTAGTTTTAAGGGTCCTAGTGGTCCTCCCTATGTAGGCTAACCCACAGGGGCATGTAATCATATAAATTATCTTAGTAGAGTGACAGGTAATGACTTGTTTTATTTTAAACTTAGTGTTCTTATCTTGTGGGTGGCAAAACTCTCTTATTGCTCTTTTACTGCTTTTAGAATTTCTGCAAGCCCCACACATCCCGCATCCATAAAAACCAAGCTTTTCTTTAAAGAACTGGTTTGTCAATTTTCTTGTAGGTAAATGGTTCTTGACTAAGGTGCTTTTAAGGTTTGGTACCCCTCTATACACTATGTCTGGTGTGTTCGGGAGTATCGAGTTTAAAACTGAATCATTCTTTAGTATTGGCCAATATTTTCGGATAATCTTCTTGAGGCGTCCACCACTATAATTAAAATCGCAGATAAACTTTACGTTTTGTGGTTCTGTACTGTCCTTAGTGTCTTTATACTCTATTAGTTTCATCCTGTCCTCATCCACTACTTCAGAAAGGGCTTTCTCTAGGATACCATCGTTGTACCCTTTTTCTTTAAAATCATTAATGATTTTTACCGCCTGTTCATGAAATTTATGTTGATCAGTGCAGTTTCTTTTAATTCTAAGCAATTGTGCCTTCGGGGCGTTTACTAGCCAAGGGGAGAAGTGGCAACTATTCTCCCCTATGTAACTATTTACGTCAACCTTTTTAAAATGAGTGCAGGTTTTTAATACATTTTGCTCCACATAAATATTAAGGTCTAAAAATTCCACGGAATTCTTGCTAAAATTACTTGTAAGTTTAATGCCCCATTCGTTTGTATTAAGATGATTTAAAAACACTTTTAGTGATGTCTCGTCTCCATTCCAGATAAAAAATATATCGTCTATATATCTGCGATAGGTCACGAGGTTCGCATCCCATCTACGGTCATTCTGGATAAACTCCAATTCCCAATGTGACATAAACAAATTCGCATAGCAAATTCGCATAGCTGGGAAAGTTAGAGAGTCACATATAAGGCTCGCATTTCATTTTTTTGACATTGAAATTTGCCAGATTAGTTATGTTGCCTTTGAGACCGTATGGTAGCCCAGGAATAAGAATTACCCCCATGATGGCATACCATTTGCAAAAGTAGACAACCCAAGGTATTGCAAATGGGGTATGTCCAGTCATTTTTAGTAGCCACTTAGTCACAAACACTGGCCAAATATTAGTTTTTTGCTTTTTTCACACAAAAACAAATATGAACGCTAACTTTGGCCAGTGTTTGTGACTAAGTGGCTACTAAAAAAGACTAAACATACCCCACGTTCAATACTTTGGGTTGTCTACTTTTTCAAATGGTATGCCATTATGGGGGTAATTCTCATTCCTGGGCTACCACACCGTCTCAAAGGTAACATTACTAATCTGGCAAATTTCTATTTGAAAATGGAACGTTCTATATTTGACCCTGTAACTTTCCAAAACACCATAAAACCTGTTAATGGGGGGTACTGTTGTACTCGTGAGACATCGCTGATTACAAATATGTGCATTTTGTTGCAGTAAAACCTAACAGTATTATGACATTTACAGCTAAAATGTGAGGCGGAACTACAAATTAAAAAAAAAATTCTAATTTCTTACAGTTTTTTTTATTTTATTCATAATAAATTGTTTCATATATAAATATTTTATATGAAATGAAAGCCCTGTTTCTCCTGAACAAAATGATATATAATAAGTGTGGGTGCATTTAATATGAAAGAGGTGAATTACGGTTGAACAGACATATAGCGCAAATACCAGTTTTTGTTTACGTTTTGTTTTGATCAGAACGTGCACTATTGACTCCGTCCTGAAGGGGTTAAAGTGCCCCGTGCACATTATTCAGAAAAAAACAAAAAACAGAAACATACAAATGTAAATACAACACAGACATGGCCATGGAGATTTCTAAAAATGAAGATTTTCGGTATACAACATATCTTTCCTATTTCTTTCCCTTCCTTTCTTCAGCTTCATTCTAAGGGAGGGGACCTGGGACCCCTCTCAGTCCAATTCTTTAAAGCTAGATCCTCTATATTAGCTGCGATATATTTTAAGGAAAGACATGGGATCAACTTATTCTGAATTTTTAAATTTATCTTAATTTTTTTCCAAATGACCTTTTCATGCATATTATTGTTTTTTATATTTATATTGTGTAAACTAATTCTGTTTGTCTATTGAAGGACAGCCTATGATGTAATTTTGGCACCAATTTTAAACTATCCTTTCCCTATATAAACTCCAACTAGCCAGGCTTTGTTTTTTTTCCATTTGAAAAAGCCTATATTGGTGAAACGCCTTATGGATGTTACTTTGTAATTTATCTAATTAAAGATTTTGGTTATCACAATAGCATATTGTGCCATCACCTTTATATTTAATACCTTATTTTATACAAAGTTGCATTTTTATCACTTTTTATCATCTTTACTCTCAAGAAATCCCAGATGGGGATCATACCACAAATGTTATCAGTGAGCCTGCTCTACGCTTGTGAGTATAATTTTGATTCATTTTATACAATTTTTTTGTCTTATTGAGAGCACTATTTTGTTGCTATTCTTTTCTCTTTTGAGCACCTGGATACCTACCGCTGTGGATGCCACTCATCAAATCCTATAAGTGGGGATTGTACCACTGTATGCGATACAAGCAAGAGCTGGCTATAGCTCTTTTTCATGTGAGTGTGACATCGCTATCTTGAATATACCCTCATATTGAACTCTGACATATATCAGTTTGCCTTGTCTTTCTCTATTCACATACGGATACCAAAGAGATTCAGATCTACCACATCCCCCCAGCATAAAGAATTTAGCATCTACCTTTTAACAAGAGACATCTTTCTATGTGAGAACTTTTATTGTTGAGATGAGACCTTTTAGCACTGTTTGTTCAATTATATGTTACTTCTATCATCTCCTGTTACCGCAATTTTGATGTGGCGGAAACCTTCTCTCTCTTTTTTCTGATGTCTAGTTTAGCTGCCTCGTAATTATCTAATTATTATTATTATTTTATTATTTATGAAGCGCCAGAAAATGTTGTAGCGCTGTACAATGGGTGAAATACATTGTTCTGAAATAGAAATGGCAATGATAATGTGAATCCATAGAACATGTGTCTTAAGATAATTAAAGTTTTGCATTAATTTGATGCTTCCATGGAAAAGATAACAATCACTAAATTATGCAAAAAAACGTATGTTTGCATTGTTAGCAAAATATTACACATAAATACAATAAAACAGGACACAAGAGTATTTTTGCTATGGTATTTGATAATAAGTAAAACAGCTGAAAAACACAGAAAGTAAATAAAGTTTCTGCTGATGACAGATAGAACATTTTGTGACTATGACAGATCGCCGTGCTCGGATTTTACTTTTTATTCACTGCACAAATTCTATTTCATCAGAATGATAAGAGAAAAGTGATAGCTGATAGAAATCTGTGTCAACACAAAGTAAATTAAAAATATGCTCCTTTGATCTGATAGAATCTTTTATATAATGCAATTCCTTTAGCTAATGTTCTCTGTTTTACTTCATAAGGTTATATAAAAAGTGTTCTTGATGGATGAGAATAGAAATGGTGGTGGTAAAATAATAAAGGAGTACTCCATTTATAGGAATAAAATATTAAGAGTCACCGGTCATGTTACTTACTGCCTTTTGTAAAAGCCTGGAACAGGTTTATTTTGTCCTCCTACTAAACCAGAAATAGAAAAAATATAGTCAGTTCCCATTTAATCTTTGTTTTCTATAATATTTTATGTTTGTAACATCATTTTTTTTTGTTATAACACACCATTTACTTTACCAGACATTTGCAATTGCTACTTTTACACAGCCAATCCCGTATAAATATGCAAATACTTTGACAATACTCTTTACAAAAATAAATTGCTATTATTCAAATGCATGATATGTCTGCTATTTTAGTTTTGTTTATTAGATCACCTTGCATATCAAATAGTGTCAGTGTTATACTGCACATCAAGGATATTCACTGAAGTAAGAATTATTGTGAATTCAAAGTGAATTTAAAATGTATGGGGAAAAAAAGCCAAATTAGAAGCATAGCAGAATTTGTATAGTTCAGCTGTTTTGGCCTCAAAGGACAACAGTCACCTTTATATTTTTAATATAATAACTATTTCATCAGCTATTGAAAAGAAATATATATTTTTAATAAAGTATATGCATAAAAAGACAGTTGAGCAAAACTCTTCCCTACATTTAGTACATGACAGTATATATCAGGATATTTCCGTTGTACTCATGTACATAGGGTCAGATAGTGTTTGGAACAGACAGATAGTCTCTATTGTCTTCCTGTTTCTATGCAGGGATGGAAGCTGGGAAAACCATAGAGACTTACTGACAGTTGTCAAACTCTTTGAAAGGTACATGTATATGGCTTATGGGCCCTGTCATATAGTAAATTAGGTTTTCTAATTAATTTTTTTAACATATATTTTTTTAAAATCTTTTGCTTTTCATATCAATACTTAATTAAAACTTGATGAAATGATTATTCTATATTAAAACATATTTCAGAGGTGACAGTTCTTTAAATGTAAAATTAACTTGAAGTACCCATCAATTCAAACTTCAGTGAATAAACCTGATATTTGTTCTTTTGACCCAAAGAAAAACTCAACAACCCCTACACTAACAGGTAGGTGGATATATGTCATTATACAGTTGTAATCAAAATTATTTAAGCTCCAATGGAAATTAGGTTTCATTTACAGACTTCCAGCTGTTTGCAATCAACCAATTAAACAAAAACAATTGAAATAGCTCAAAACAACGAATGCATGCTTCAAGTAGTTTCCCCAAATTCAACTGAAAACGCAACTTATAATGACTTCTCTAATGTCAACATGGAGTGCATTTGCAAATTTTTAGTAATTTATTGTATTTACTTTTTATGTAAGTTAAATTTATGAAATAAATTCCAATTATGCTACAGTTGTGGTCGAGCATATTCCTAGAGCACCGGCCTGCAGGGGTTGCCGAATGGGATTATTATTATGTTATTATTTATATAGCGCCAACAAATTCCGCAGCGCAGGCATTTTTCCTGGTGGGCTGGCCTTGTCTTGGGATGTATGTATTAGGTAGTTTGTGTTTATAGATGTAGGTATTAGGTAGTATGTATGTATGGATGTAGGTATTAGGCAGTGTGTGTTTATGGATGTACGCATTAAGCAGTATGTGTGTATTAGGCAGACCTAATTGGAAATCATATTGTAACGGATCGATGGGCACCCCTACTGTGTACCTCCGTTGAAGGATGCTCCTAGTGCTTCGTGAGGACTCCAAGCACTGCAGCAGACACCATAACCACCGTAGATTCCTCCAGAGAGCAAAACAGGAACAAGCTCTTACAAGAGCTTAGCAGTGATTTAGGAAGGGAGTATAACCAGCATAGCAATCCCTTGTAGCAGATTCCCCCAATAAGAGACGGCACTCCAAATTGAGGATGAAGTAGAAGTGACTGTACTGGCACATACAGCCTCTTCAATTCCCAATCCACAAACATAGTACTGCCCACAGGGTTTTACAGAACAACCAATCAATACGTACAATACACACAGACACTCCCACACAAAATCCTCCCCTCTGCCTGTGATATGATTACTGAACACAATGGGTAATATAATTATCACAGACAGAGAAATACAGTTTTACAAAACATATCACAGGGACCCCAAAACATGCAATAACCCCATATAAAGTATATCCTCAGAACCGGGGGATCTGGGTGAACCACATATCCAAAATTCACCAAGATCCGTTCAGTAGTTTGGAAGGTACAGTTTAATGCAGATTCTGCAGAACATATACAGATTATATAAAAAAATAATTACTGTATAATGTGTCTCCTGTTGTATAGTTTAAAACTACTGCACGATGTCTTTGTGCACCAAATACCGGCGAGATGGCACCGTGTAGAAAAGTCACAACAGTGTCTGTGAGTTAAAATGGCCGCCATCCATTGTTCTCACCATGTGCTTCATCCATTGTTCTCACCATGTGCCTCTGATACATGAAATGGTGGCCACCCAGTAACTCCACAGTATGTCCCCAGATGGTTCTTAAAGTGCCAGTAGCAGCATAATACAATACAACATGCCCAAATCCTGTATTTAAAGGGTCAAATCTCCCAGGGGCCATAGTCAGCAGGCAGGAGGCAGGCAAACAGGCTTCTCCAATGCCCAGTGGCGAGGTTGGTTCCGCCACACATATGTCAAAATTTAGGCCAAAATAGCTGATCTAGAATAATTCTCCAATTCGGCTACAGTCACAGTTCAGCTGTTTTTGCTTAAACTTTGGAATTTGGTTTTCAACTCACTGCAATTTAGAGTTTACTGAATAAACCTCTGTGACATTGTATTTGATTTCATGAGGGGGCAGCAAAATGTATCTTTGCCAAGGGCGGCAGAAATCCTTGCACCGGCTCTCGTTGTGGTTCGTCTGTATTTCAGTTTGACATCTGGCTCCTATTGTATACACTAAGGGGGAGTGCTGCTCATTATTGGTAATGTGCTATTTTTACATGGAGCCACACAATTGCAGGCTCTATTTAAGTTGTTCAAGTTTTTTTCTTCTTCTGTGAGTATATAAATTCCATGTGGAGAATACTGCACTATTATGAACTCCCCCTTTTATCTTTTCCCTAGAGTATTACAGGCATATATAGATCAGAGCCAATCATATAAAGGCTACACCAAATGTGATTGTTCAGGCAATATGGACAACAGGCAATATGGACATTTGGATGCTTCCGAATGTCCGAAGTGCCAAAGTGCTGAATTGCCAAAGTGCTGGAAGTGCTGAACCGAGTCGAATTGCCAAAGTGCCGAATTGCCAAAGTGCCAAATTTCAGAAGTGCCGAAGTGCTTAGGATTTCTGAAAAGTGGCAAAACAAGAGAGGAAGGGACAACTATTTGAATAATGACAGGGGAGGGTTAGGGGTAGGGGTAGGGGTAAGGTTAGGTGTAGGGGAAGGGGAAGGGATAGGGTTAGGGTTAGAGAGTCCTACAGATGTTCCGAATTATGAAGTCC
The DNA here is from genome assembly GCF_036172605.1 of Pelobates fuscus. Classification (NCBI taxonomy): domain Eukaryota; kingdom Metazoa; phylum Chordata; class Amphibia; order Anura; family Pelobatidae; genus Pelobates; species Pelobates fuscus. Next base: position 323,543,720 of record NC_086318.1, on the reverse strand, counting down.
TGAATTGCGAAGTTTCGAATTGCCGAAGTTCCAAACTTTGCAAGTGCTGAACTTACCGAATTGCTGAAGTGCCAAATTTTTGTACTTATCTGAATTTCTGAACCGTACCACACCACATTTCTTTCACTTGAAGAATATATGGTATAGAATATATACTAAATAGTGGAGCGCTATATCAATATTAAATAATGGAGGGGTCCACTTACCCCATCAATTAACTGTAATAACACACTTAGGAACATATATTTAAAGGTGCATATTACATAGTTACATAGTTAGATAGCTGAAAAGAGACTTGCGTCCATCAAGTTCAGCCTTCCTCACATTTGTTTTTTTGCTGTTGATCCAAAAGATTTGAAGCACAATTTGAAGCACAATTTTGCAACAAGCTAGGAAAAAAAATCCTTCTTGACCCCAGAATGGCAGTCAGATTTATCCTTGGATCAATCTTGGATATAAAAAAATGAAACAAACATAGAGATATAGTGCAGGTGGTCTTTGGCAGTAATGCATAGTAAGGTGAATAACTAAAACCACTCACATGATCTGGAGCCTTTGTGGTATTGGCTCCGTAAAATAAACCTTTTTGCTCTTTGGGCAGCAACACACCACTTCCTCAATGATGTTCCTCTAAAGATAAAGAAAAGGGAAGATAAGGACCAGATGTGTAGTTCGGTGTAAAATTACAGTTGATATATTTATGGCAAGTATTACACTCACTTTTTTAACTAAAGATGATCAGCAGTGTGCCAATTTATTGGGATGGCACTCCCCAATAAGGTTCCTAGAGGCTCTAAGGATTTGGTTTGGAATAACTGGTAAATTTATTGGTTACAAATAAAAACACAATATTCTAGATTTATAAAATAAAAAATAAAAATAGAAATCCAATTAAAAAGTCCAAATAAAAGTCCAAAATCAGCCAAAACGCGTTTCACTCGTCTTTGAGTTTCCGCAGTCAGCTGTGATGTAGCCTCAGGAATCCTTTGCTTTTTAAATGTTCAATAAGTTTTGTGGGTCCTCACTTTAGAGTCACATTGTGTTTAATTAACCAATGAGTTCAGATTTTCTGGTATTTCTTGTGCAACCTAGCTGCACCTGTGATTGAGGAGCCCCTATTAGGTAATTGGATCTGACACCTTAATTGTTAATTATCAATTAATCATGAGTGGTTCAGTGGTATTGAACTGCATTATGTCAACCCCGTGGTTGGCGGAAGTGACGTCGCGTGCAATGCCCTCCACTCCAAGTAACTTTTCAGATGAATTTCATTGGTTTTATGGGTGTTAATCATAAGTTTGTTGCATCTCACACATGACTGGCGGAAGTGACGTGACATATCAAACCGCACGTCACCCCTGCCAGTACCTTTTGGTATTGCTTCATGTGGGTGCTTGGGAGGAGATCTTGGTGCCAGCCGGTGGGGGTGCCCATAATGATGTCACAAGATATTGTGCATCAGCCTAAACCCCTGTAGTGGCAACATCGGCCAGAATTCCCCATTTTGGAAGTGGGCACTAGGGAGGGAAAGAATATATCTAATGGTGTTGTCTGAATATCACCCCACACGAGGGCAGGTAGCTGCAATTTCAGGGGGTAGGTAGAAAAAAAAAACAAGGGGAAAGGGAGAAAGAAAGAAGAAAACATGGGGAGAGAAAAAAAGGGGGAAATTGTAAATTTTACATTGTGATCAGCATGAACTTTTATCCAATGGTTTAAATATATTAAGATATAAAAAAAAATTTATTGATAACTGTGGTAAATAGATCCTTATGATGGAGATTACAAGGGGAATAAAATAAAGAATAAAATGGAATAAAAAAGCCCCAAAACATGTTAAAAAAACATGTTGATAGAGCCCTATATTTTGTGTGGTGTTGAGAGCTGGTATAAGTTGTATTTATGTGTAAATATGCATAAAAATAAAATAGCATTAAAGGAAGTGGCACACTGACAAGTTATTCACAATGGGATACATTTATATGAGTCCTGTGGGAACAACACCAACATTGGATTAATTTGATTATAGAGATTGTTAATGCATTGTGAACTGAATAGATGCTGTATATGTTCTAAATATTTACAAATGAAATACTTTACAGAATATCAGGTTCTTACAGCTGAATGCAAGATGAAGAGACATCCTTATAAATAAAAAGTGCACTCAATATGGCAAATGTAACTAAATTAGGCAATCTGAATTACAACTGCATACTTAATTCAAAGTGCCAAGATCGTATTGTGTTGAACCCTTTAGATATGGTCTCTGCTTTTCTGATTTCTGTCAAATAAATTCAATATGTCAAAACTAGATTATACTAAAAAGCATACCTGGATTTTCAACTTGAAGGAACACTATAGAGTAAAGAATACAAACATGTATAGTGTTAAAATCACATGTTACCCCACCTGCCCCCTTGACCCCACATCTGCCTCCTTAGCTGACATCATCAAAATTGATGATCTCAGCACATCACAATGCTTTCCCATAGGAGGCAGGCCAGGGGCGGAGCCAAGCACCATCCTTGCCAATCAGCATCTCCTCATGGAGGTGCATGCATTAAAGCCATGCATGGTATGGAGAGGCTGAACATTTTCTCTGAAAAGGCAGTATTTAAATTAAAAAATAGTTGTTGTGGTGACTATAGTGTCCATTTAACATGAGACATGCAGAGAACCTTGTGCAACTAAATGCACAAATTATTGACTGACCCAACACTCGCATAATACATGGCAGCTAAGGACATGCACAGGGTGACAAGAAAAGAAAAAAAGTCAAGTTAATCTATGTATCCAGAACAAGGACAAGCATACAGTGAACTAGAGATCTCAGCTACAATACAATTCAAAAGGGAACTTTTATGCCATTCTTTCTTAGCAATGTTTCAAAGCACAAAATGGCAGAGACACAGAGTTGCGGCCTGCTACCCGACGACCAGGCCTATCATTGGGAGTGTCCCTGGCAGTCCTTTCTCAGAGGGTGAATATTGCACACCCTTCACCAACATTGGTCATCAGAGGATGGCCAAGAAACCATGGGTCGCAAACTGCTCCCAGCCAGTCCCCCTTCTGGGATATTAGTGCTCTGTCAACTTGATACTGCCAACTTGATTCAAGAATAAAAGCAACTCCTAGCTGCAGACATAAATGTTGTAAAGGCTGATGTTCAAGTGGTCACTGACAGAGTCCAAGCAGCAGAGGAAGCTATCATGGAACTCCAAACCGATATGTCACATGTAAGGGACTCTACCCACCAATTGCAAACCTCCCAACAAGTGATAATGCAGCAAATGGCAGCAATTGAGGACAGACATAGATGCAATCATATAAATATGAGGGACATACCCAATACCATTGTGGCTAAAGAATTGCCATATTACGTCAAATGCCTTATAGCATCTATTCTTCCTGCGAGCAAGCGAAAATGGTAGTTCTTGGTGGAATCTACCGTCCCCCAAATCAGTTACTTGTTTTGTTTTTATTCTTTTTTTTATATAAAATTGGGTATAAATCATCAGTAAATGTACCTGAGAAATATTTTTTAACTTGTATGCATCATCGTACTGCCACACTGCATTGTACTGCATTTACCTCAATAAAAAAGTAGAATTTAAAATTGTTTTATAATATTAAATCAAAAATACACAACCATTAAGTAATAATAATAATTTCCATTATATTAAACTAGTTAACATAAGTAGAAAAATATCCTATACCATAATTATCAATATACAGTAACACACAAATTCAAACTTATTATGGACTTTCTAAAATACAAGTTTGTAAAATGTATTTTATCTCTAAGTGTCCTCTATTATTGGTAAACATAAAGGAAAAATAAACAAAATGTCCATGTCAGTAGTGCATTAAAAATAAGGAAACAGTTGACTTTTGTGTTTCAGATAGTTTTTTTTTTACTAACAACATGCAGAAGTAAGCAACTTCTTTAACAATTCTCTTTTCAGGCATAATGATATACCTCATGCTGGTAAATTAAAAAAAGCAAACAAACCTATTCACTTTCAGATTATAGGTTTCTAAACTGCAAATGTCAAGCACTGCTTCATAAAACTCATGTTTACAAATGTGTAGACTTATTCTCATGGTAACAAAAAGTAATGTGAAGGAGAAAATCTCAGATGTGTATGTTGGTGCCATTTAATAAACAATTGAACAAAGCTCATAATTTACTTGAATGTTCTAAAAGTTTATATGAGTGTCGACAAACTGCATTATAACTAACAAATACGCACATTACACTTATTCTTTTATATACACTTGAGATTGATTTGTTTGTTGTTTTGTTTTTTTAATCAGGAAGTTTGTTATTGTATAATAGTTATTTTAGATATTATGACCTGTCTTTGACCATATTTTATTGTCCAAAAAAGAAGTACAAAGATCTTCAATCACAAATTTATTGTAGGTATGAAATACTATTTGTTTTACATGTTTTTTTTTTAGACTTTGTGTACCACACCAATTCTTATCAGGGTAAAGAGTTTAGCGATTGTTTGGGATTGATTGGAACCCTTAGTCACCTGGAAAGTTTAACCCCTTAGTGACCAGACCGGTTTTCAATTTTCTTACCGTTAAGGACCAAGGCTCTTTTTACATTTCTGTGGTGTTTGGGTTTAGCTGTCATTTTCCACATACTCGATTACTGTACCCACACATATTATATACCGATTTTCTCGCCATTACATGATCTTTCTAAAGATACCATTATTTTCCTCATATCATATAATTTACTATAAAATGTTTTATAAAATATGATGCAAAAAATAAAAAAATACACTTTTTCTAACTTTGATCCCCAAAATCTGTTTCGCATCTGCAACCGCCAAAAAACACCTGTGCTAAATAGTTTCTAAATTTTGTCCTGAGTTTAGAAATACCCAATGTTAACATGTTCTTAAAAAACAAAGGTGGAACAGCGCTACAATAACTGATCACAAGGGGGCTGCACACCTGAATAATAAGGTAACCCTAAAAACCTTCAAGGATAAATCGAACAAAAAGAACAAAGGATACAGGTAGCACTAAAATAAATACAATATTGTGGTAAGTAATAAAAAAATAGGTACCAAGTAAAAGATAAAAATGTCCTTTTGAGGTTTTAAAAGTCTTCAAATTTTGAATAAGATGTCTCCGGAGTGGTATCACACATCAATGACATATGCAAAAGAGAAAATAGGAGACCAACAGTGCAGTATTGTAAGTCTATGGACTATAGACGACATAGAACTAAAAATTGCCAACTCACGTTTTTCTGAGCTATAACCAGCTCTCGGTGAAACAGCTTACAGTGGTATATCAACTACAAGTGGGGAGTTGAAATAGAATTCATTTATTCATTTGTATTGGTGTATCTCGATGATATACTCATATATTCTTCTAATCTCTCCACTCACCACAGGCATGTAAAACAGGTTTTACAAGCACTACTAAAAATGGGTTATACTGTAAACTTGAAAAGTGCCTATTTGATCAGACAGAGATTCAGTTCCTAGGTTATGTGATTTCTGCTTCTGGTTTCCAAATGGATCCACGAAAATGTGAGGCAGTTCTGCACTGCTCCTAGCCAGTGGACTGAAAGCTATTCAGCATTTCATAGGCTTTGCCAATTTTTATCGTAGGTTCACAAAGGGGTTCTCTACTGTTATAGCCCCCATTACTAACCTAACTCTTAAGTGTGTAAACTGTCACGTATGGTCACAGGAAGCTAAAGAAGCATTTGATAATCTCCTTACCTTGTTTGCTTCGGCTCAGGGGTAGGTGCTGTTCTATCTCAGAGGGAAAGACAGCACAACCCTTTACACCCCTTTGGGTTTTTTTCCAGAAAGCTATCGCCAGCAGAAAGAAACTATGATATAGGCAACAGAAAACTGTTAGCCATTATCCTGACCTTAAAAGAATGTCGACATCTCTTGGAGGGTTCCAAAGATCCACTTTTGATCATCACTGATCACAATAATCTGGCTTACATAGGTGAAGCCAAGAGATTGCCTTCCAGACAAGCCAGATGGTCTCTTTTCTTGTCACGTTTCAATTTTGTGATTACATACAGACCAGGCACAAGAAATGTCAAAGTTGACGCCCTATCTAGGCAATATGATTCCGAGGAAGAACAGGAGCAAGAGATTTCTCCTATTATACCTCCCGAATGCATTATTTCCTCTACTGTGCTTACGTCGTCCTCACCTCTCCTTAATGCCATCATGACAGCTCAGGTACAGGCTCCCAGCGACAAACCTCAGAGTAAATTGTGCATACCACTTAAGGAGAGAAAAAAATATTCAGGTATTTCATGACAATGTAACAGCAGGACATCCCAGTATCAGTAAAACTATATCTGCTGTCACCAGAACAGTTTGGTGGCCTTCTCTTAAAAAGGATATAAGAGAGTATGTTACAGCATGCACTGTTTGTGCTGTTTCCACAGTTCCACATAGACAGCAATGTGGTTTGCTACAACTACTTCCTATACCTAACGTTCCATGGTCCCATCTAGTTATGGACTTTATTGTCGAACTTCCAGTCTCTAAAGGTTTTAACACCATACTAATGGTCATTGACCGGTTCTCTAAGATGGCTCATTTCATTCCATTTAAGAAACTGCCTACCACCCAAGAACTCGTACACATTTTCATAAAGGAGATATTCAGGTTACATGGTATTCCAATGAATATTGTTTCTGACAGAGATTCTCAATTTGTATCTAGGTTTTGGAGATCCTTCAGCAAACAATTGGGTATAGAATTATCGTTCTCCTTATCCTATCGTCCACAGACTAACGGTGCAGCTAAAGGGCTAACCAGTCCCTGCAACAATACTTAAGTTGTTTCATTAATAGCATGCCAGAGAACTGGTCTGATTTGTTGCCATAGGCTGAGTTTGCTAGGAACAATACCACTTATGATTTCTCAGGTCTACGTCCATTTTTTGTTACTACACCCTGTTCCAAATTGTTATGCAGCACAGAGCGCCTTTTTCTTCCCCATATTGCATGAAAATGGTGCTCTGCTGAATAATGTGGAACACCCTCCTTTAGTAGTTTTTCCTTAAATTGGGCTCACCTGGCAATCTAATTATCACAGGTGTCTGAGATTGTTTTCAGTGATCAAAAGAGCCCTGAGACACAAAGCCATCCATGAGTTAAACTGAAAACCAAAATATTTCATCTTTGTGACACTTAAATAGAATTTGCATAATAATTTGGAACAGGATGTAACTGTCGGCATGCTACTGTCTTACCTACTGCATTTTCCGATACTGCCATTCCTTCTTTGGATTTTCATTTAAATCTCATAAGTGACACTTGGAATCAGGTTCATGATGCTTTAAGCGTTGCAGCTGCTCTTCTAAAGGTCAGGCTGACAAGCGGCGTGGTGCCACACCTGTGTACCAGGTTGATGACAAAGTTTGGCTTTCTTCACAACATATCAGGTTGATGGTATCCTCTATGAAATTTGCACCCAGATACATAGGTAATTTTTGTGTCCTCCGCAGGATTAACCCTGCTTCTTATTCTCTTGTCCTTCCTGCTAATCTTCAATTTCCAAATACCTTCCATGTCTCCTTGCGTAAACCTTTGGTTTGTAATAAGTATACTGCTCCTTCGATTCCTCCTCCTCCTGTGGTTGTTGGCGGTCAAGAAGAGTACGAAGTCAGTTTTGTTGTTGATTCCAGATTGTCCTGTGGTTCTCTTCAATATTTAGTGGACTGGAAGGGTTATGGTCCCGAGGAAAGGTCTTGGGTTCCTGCAACTGAGGTTCATGCTGGTCGTCTGCTCCGATCTTTCCATGACAAATTTCCTCTCAAACCTGGTCCGGCCCGCCCGGTGGGCGCTTTTAAAGTGGGGGGTACTGTCACGGCACAATGGGCTATGATCGACACAGCCACGCCTAATCAGTGCAGCCATACTGATACTTCTAATAAAAGTAAGTCCCTGATCGGCGCGGTGGCACATGAGCATGACGGTCGCGCCAAACATTGAAAAATAACTTACCTGGATCACGGCAGAGTGCCGCCAAATCCTCAATAAAGATGGGTACCGGCTGGTGCGGCGTTCAAAGGGACTCCGGCCACTGCAGTCCTGTTCTCAATGTTAAAGGGCGCACTGCCCACATTAAAGATGGTGGCAACGTGCATGTGATGTCATGATATCGACGCACATGCACGTTTTTGGGTTGTCAGGATTACTAGTTGATCCCGCACGTAAAACTGTATCACACCTAGGACTAGAAAGTAACATCTTACAGGGTCTTAGAATGGCCAGACTTAACGTACCAAAGAATAGTCAGAATACTTGCCGAGGTCCGGGACACACAATGGGACACAACGATAAGAGAAAGCCAAAAGTCAGGGATACCAGAATACAGGGAAGTCAAAACGAAGCTCAAAGTCAATAACCAGAAATAAACGCTCAGGAACACACTCTCAGACAACCACTAAGGGAAACCATGACAGGGCAATGAGTAACAGGAAAAAAGGAGTTTAAATAAACCTCCTTCAGATCCGATTGGCCGTACCCGGCCTTTGACCCCAGAACGTGCATGTGCGTCCTTTATGTGACGTCACACGCACGTCAAAATCGTCAGTAGCGTGGGCGGATGTCGGGCTGCATATTGGTGTGCATCCGCAGCAGCCGGCGTCCACCAAGATGTCGCAGGAGTCAGATATGAACAGCCCTTCCACATTAATCAGGAAGGCAACTACTGCAAATACCGCAAGGTGAGGCTGAACATGTTATAAGGGTCAAGGGCCATGTAATAACCAATCACAGCAAAGAGAGGCATATTTAAACCCTGTAATGCCTTTTCTCAGTGCCCTGTTGGGGTTTCTACTTGTTGGTTGTCAGAGAGCACATTCTTGGTATTGCATTTCTGTTTTTTAAATTTGGCTTATGTTTTTGACTAAGCCCTTGGCTAGTTTATTCGTATTGTCTCATTCTGTATCCCCAACCTTTGCTTGTTATTTTGACCATTCTCTTTTACGTCCGGCCATTCTAAGGTCCGGTATACGTTGTTTGTGTTAATATGGTTTTGCGTGTTGGGTCAATTAGTAATCGTGACACACACATAGCAATTTAATAATACACGAACAGAGAATTTTAAGGGTTACTGCCAAAGAACACTCCAATATGCATTCAGCAACATCTCCTGAGTACAGTGATGCCCCCCATGTACAGGTGTATCGTGTTCTCTGGGGGCTAAAATACCTTATTTGGAGAGTGCACATTCCAGTTTTCCAACTTGGAATTTTCACAGCTGGTCATCATGCACCCATGTCCTATTTGGGACATTTTTGAAGCCGGCCAATGTCCTTTACCCCCATCAAACCATATATTTCTGAGAAGTAGACACCCTAGGGTATTTCAAAGGGTGGTATTTTAACACTTTTCATGCACTAATTCTACCACCAGCCTTTGTCAAATGTTTGGGTAGTCATTTTTTGTGTTATTTTTCTATCACATTGTACTTTAGGCATGGATTCTCAGTTCCTGTTATGTGATACTGACCAAGAACACCCCAATATGTGTTCAGCAACATCTCCCGAGTACAACAGTGCCCCCAACGTACAGGATTTATGGGTGTTTGCAAACCTACAGGGGTTAAAAGTAGGGCTTTCCCCTTTTCCATGTTTGCACATTGAAATTTGCCAAATTGGTCTGCTGGACCTATGTTGCTTTTGAGGCCTATGTTGCCTTTCAAATATAGAAAACCCAGGGTATTCTAAATGGTGTATGTCCAGTCTTTTGTAGTAGCCACTTAGTCACAAACGCTGGCCAAAGTAAGCATTTTTATTCGTTTTTTGCATTTTGTTACACAAAAACTTCACTTTTACTGTTGATTTCATGGCCGTGATATGTTTTACTGTTTTAAATACTCATATTTGTGTTCAGCGAAGTCTCCCAAGTATAACAATACTCCCCATGTACAGGTTTTATAGTGTTTTGGAAAGTTACAGGGTCAATATAGGGTTTGCCCGATTCAGTTTGCCAGATTGGTTTGCTGCATCTGTGTTGTGTTTTGAGACCATATGGTAGCACAGGAATGTGAAATAACCCCATCATGGCATACCATTTTCAAATGTAGACAACCCAGGGTAATCAAAATGGGGTATGTCCACTGGCCAACCTTAGCGTTTTTATTTGGTTTTAAACATGTTTTTTTCCAAATTTATATTATATTTATATTTTTGTAGTCGGGGACTAAAGCCGTATCTATGATAAGTTAGATATATGAGCAAGTCGGTTGTGGTGTGCCAAAACCGACGTATCTGGTAGGCCTGTAATAAAAGAGGGCAAAAATTGAATAAAATAACCTATTTCATATCTCTACTTAGCAAGATTCACTTAAGTCTAGCTCTGGTTGTGGTATGTGTCTAGTAATACACTGCGGATTTCCAGCATCCTAATGTTTATGATGTGAGCAGGGACATTTGTCTAGAAGCAGCTAATGCTGCCCCGATTCTGAACGAATGTCCCGAAAAGGATTGTGGTTGAGTCCCCCACCTAGTTTAGAGTGTTCTGAGATACATTATGAATTTAGTGAGTGGTTTGCCCAGCAGTGTAAATATGGGCATATTGAGGTTTAGTCCAGTGAGTGATAACCTGTAAAGGTCTGGCATTTTGACCAGGCATCTTATTGTCCGTAGGATAGTACCTTATCTCTGTACGTTCGTCACATGGTAAGAGGATGTCAACTGTTTGGTACTAGGATAGTCACTTAAGATATAGTGTTGTATTCCAGTCAGGTAAAGTTTTGTAGTGTTAAGAGAGCGTTTTAAATTGAGGGGGCAAAAAAGGAGAGGAGTGTCACGATGGCATCTAGTGAAAGAATATCGGTATTATGGTAATCGGTGGTAAATTTGTTGTAAAGTAGAAATCTCTATTGTATGCTCATGATGTATAAACAGAGAGGGCAGCTCTATCCAGAAATTTGGCAAATGCCATGGCGCGAGTTAGTCCAGATTTTTAAGCCATGGAATGCAGGGGGGGGGGGGGGTAGACAGGCCTGTTGTTGGCTGTTGCGTGGGCTTCGAAGAAGTCTTGTAAATTAGAACGAGATAAAGCGTCAGCTGCTTGTACATACGACCGGGAATTTGTGCCCACGTTATGTGAAATTGTAGTGTTGCTGCCTACCAGGTGAGTTATCTAATAAGCCATGATTGTCAAGGATGAGGATCTGCCTTTATTGATGGTATCGCCGGCTGCCCCATTGTCAGAGAAGCACTTGACAGTTTCCCCTATACACTCATACCCCCAGGCCTTGTAGCTGGCACTATGGGGTAGATTCCAAACAATGCTGAGGAGGAATGGAAATATTTTAACCAAGAGTCTCAACTGGCCAGGAATCTCAGAACCAAAAGTCACCAAATTAACTGTGAAACCAGTGTGTGCGGCTGCATTGGTCCATGTAACTGGGGAATGTTGAGAAATGGCGGGAAAAACCTGGCCTATTCCAGTGTGGTATGAACCTGAGGCATATGTGTAGGTCTGCTTTAGTCTGGTACCCTTGATAAAGGCAGCCAGTTGGTGCCGAAACGTTGGGGGGTTTGGTGACTTGTGTCTCTGTCTTGTGGCTTGTAAGGAATTTTTCTTGGTTATTTACCATTATTTTATTGTATTTGCCCTTGCTTCTGTCATTGTGTTCATTTATTTTTCTTGTATGTTTTTGTTTGGTACTTTTTGTACATAATAAAATTATAGTTTTTGCGATTTATATAGTGTGCATTCTATATCCTATATATATTTGTACATTTGAAACATTTGAGGGAGTGTTTATATGGTTTGCACTTGGCTATTGTTATATTATTTTGTCTCTCCATGTGCTTCTGTTTTGAGAGTAGGTCTGCTTTAGTAAGCACAACTAGAGCCAAAATGCAACTGACGGTGGGAAGAACACAGTGGTCGGGAAATAAATGTGCGGCCCTGAGGAATAATTCTCATGACGAAGTTCAACATGCCCAGTAAGGACTGTAGATCCCCCCCAGGTACACATGCTCTTTGCAAGAAAAAGGTTCCCTGGACTCCGTTGCGCTGTACCTTCTCTGTAGGTGGACATGTTCTGTAGCGTGATAGGGTCAAGATGAATGCCTAAGAAGATCAGTTTGTGAAAGTGGAACACCCTAGTGGTGAAAAAGTGCCATCGTCTTGTGAATAATAACCAGAGTGGAGTGAGGGTGTTCTATCGTGAGGAAGTCCTCTAAGAAACCGGTTGACTGCAGGATATTCGCTAATATTGAGTGGTAGCCAACATAGTGTGTTAGCAAATAAGACAAACAGCTTGGGGTTACTCTTTGTTCTAAAAGTTAAACGTGTGGGAAAGTAATGACAATACCTCCATAAAATGCCACGAACATGCCCTTGGGGTGGCTGAATAGGTAGAAGCTTGGAGGCGTTGGAAATGTCTGTCTTGCCCACTCAAGCTCCGGTCATCTCCTGTGGCATAGTGCTAGGAGAATTCCTTAGAGGAAAACAATGAGTTGAGGCTAGGGGTGGGTAATTAATATGGGTTGTCAAATACCTTCTTAAGCAACGTGATTGTGTTGCGGGGTCTATTAATGCTGACTGAAGGTTCTGACACTCATGAATACCGGACGGGAGTGTGACAAGACCTGTGTGGAAATGATATGATGGTATGGTAAAGCCTGGTACACTAGGGTTTGTACCAGGGAACAAGACGATACATATACTGAACATAGGAGTGTGGCGTGTTACTAAAAAGGTTTAGCGAATAGGTGGTTGTGCTCCAAATAAGTAAAATACCTATCATGGGAGCAAGTTTACAGATTGGCCATAACACATGGTAACAAATGTGAATGTGATGACTGCCTCAGAACAGTACCAAGTCCATAAGTGATAGAATAAGACATTGCAATATATGATGGAAATGCTATATACGTAGTGAATATTAAACACGTGCCAGAGCTGAACTAGTAATGGGAAGCTGACAATATCCGTGCACAATCATAAATCATATCAAGAAATATAGCAAACATAACAGAACTACAGGGGGCACTTAAGGACAATTAGTAGCAGGCTAAATACATTTCAAAAGAACCTGGACATTACATGTATCAGGGAACAGTGTAAAACTAACGAATGGGTACTATGATTGTAGTGGCCGCTAGATGGCAGCATGTAACTGAGATAGATTGGAGACTAGTTCGGTAGAAATTGGACGAAAGGAAACTAACAAAATGGGAATGGAACAAAGAGCAGGCAGGAGTAGGCGAACTGACTTAAGTCCTGAACGGGGAAAAAGTCCCGAATGGACGGTATGTAAGGACGTAAATGTGTGAACAATAGTGTTTGCACATGGATTTAGCCCGTTCGGGCAGACTCACGGTTCGAGGATTTGACTGATACAGCAAGCAAACGAATTGACCCGGAAGCTGCGGTGAGGTGAAAGGTCAGCTATGCGGCTGGAAAGTACCCAGACTCGGCGGACACAGAGGTTTGGTCAGGAAAGGCCCGGGAAGCCGGGAAGGGGTCTCATAGTGCCGGCGGGAACGAACGGTCAGTTCTGGAGAGGAGGTGAGTAATCTCTGACCGCGTGTGGCTGGAACAGCGTGATGGGAGTTGTTGGAGCAGGGAGAACTTGGTCCGATCGGCGTGGGAGTCTCTGACCACGTGTGGCTAGAACAGCATGATGGGAGTTGTAGGAGCAGGGAGAACTTGGTCCATTTGGCGTGGGAGCCACAGTAGGCCCAGACCAGCTTGTTTGGAGTTGATGACCTTTGAATCGGAAGTAGAAATGAACCCGGCAGCATCAGCCCTGTGGTGTAGGGGGCCTGAGTTTAAATATCCGGGTAACCCCTCCCACAACTTCAGGCTCCGCCTTCCAATATATATACATACATACGTATTATATGTCTGTGTGTGTGTGCATATATATATATAAATGCACACACATATACATATAATACGAATGTGTGTGTGTGTGTATATATGTATGTATTACGGTTGTTTGGCCTGTAATTGTTGAAGGGGCTTATTATACACTTACCTATTTAAAGAAGACCCCTTACCTGGCTCCATACCATTCGAGGTCAGCATTTGAACTATATCCACTTCTGGGTTCATCCAGACGCCATGTTGACAGTACCTGTGCTCCATGAGGTATTCTACTATAGCTGTGTTTTCAGAATTCAAGCCGCAAGGTTTTCCAGTTAAACAGCTTTCCAGCGACACAGATTGAGTCCTAATACTCACCAAACCGTAATCGATCAGATCATGGACAATCCCACGCATTACTACCGAGCTAAGGAGGCGACAAATCCCCTACCCAGCTACAGCAAGGAAAGCGGAACTATTTAAGCTGCTCATCAACCCGATAACATAGAGACGGGGGAAGGCACCAGTAATACCAATTCGGGTGACATCCATGCTATGTTAGCATCACTCATGAATTCCATGAGCAGATTGAACTACAGGCTGGAGAATCTCGAGTGTGTCACCACAGCCCTTACTAAGACTGGGCTTCCTGCTACATCAACTGAAACTCAATTAGTGGGTTCAGACACCTCTTCTGCTGCTCAAGACATTAACCCTGCACACATGATTCCAACCCACATTTGAAAGATATCCTGGAAGGTAAAGATGTCAACTTAGCATCATTGCAAATTGCCTCCCAGTATATTGTTGAGAATAAGACATATGCGTATGATGATGTATCTGTGGTGGTCAGATCCAGGGATTCAAGGTTAAACAGGAAACTGACCACCCCTGAGTTTGTTTTTAGCCTTTGGTATTTATAGAGATGTGATTTGTGCTGTTTACCCAAACAGAAGGGAAAAATTTGACCTATATATGCACAAGCTTTTAGACCTAGGCAACAAATATGGTGGTACAGCCTTTTATGACTACCATAGGTCTTTTTCAGCCAAAGTGTCTGGCGCTCTCTCCCAATTCGGGAACAGAACCAACTGGAGCAAACTGGATACAGAGATATTCTGCCGACACTTTCCAGGTCTTAAGACACCAGCTTGTGCATCCTGTTCTTACACTACCCACACGACCAATTTTTATCCCAACACAGCGGACGATCAAGTATACAAAGTAATCTGTGTTAACAGGCGCTTAAAACAAATTCCAAAATAAGGTGCTCTTAGTGCAGCAGCTCCCACACAAAAATAGGAACTCTCAAATCCTATTATAATACAATACAATAAATCCACTATATACACAAACAATATGTGATAGTGAGAGTGTGTAGCGCTTAGTAATTAATCACTTACTCCCCAGCAATTTCTTAAGGGTATGTAAGGTATCTGGGTAGTATTGGATCCGTTTGTTGTATGTTCCTCAAAAAAGAACAAAAAGAAAACAGGGGAAATTCGCCCTGGTGTTGAAATCCTTATAACTTTTGATATCAGAAATAAAGGTGAAGGTATTCTTCTCACCTGAATAAGAGCCTGTAACCTGGCTCTAAGTGTATTGGCCCGTGAGTCCTTTTTAGGGATGACTCCTTCCCCCTTTCAGCAGGATAGAAGATGTACCAGATGCATGTAACTCAATAAAGATTTATTCATACGAACATTTAAAATCATTTAAAATACATACAATGTCCTGGTAGCTGTCCAAAACGCGTTTCGCCGATCTCACTCGGCTTTCTCAATTGGTGACTTCCATCCTGGTTTGTTCTATTTAAATATCCCTCCTTCCGTCCGGATTGGAGGAAACGGACCGCATTCCAGCCAATCATGGACGTTCTCATGGGGGAGTGTGAAGAAATTCAGCTGAAAGTGCTCTATCCCTTATTGGTGACGTCATCGCGCACACAAGTATAATCGAGCGCGTGACGTCACTTCCGGGAATCTGAATAGTCTCTATCCATCCCACTATTCGATGATGCCTCCCTCCCGGTCACGTGGGATCCAGCATAATTTCCTGTGATGTAGATTCGTATTCAGGTTTCCACATATGCAGAGGGTGATTTCGCCATTTTGTTATAGGGCAAGGTGCTGGCAATAGTATGTCCTTAGTAATGTCCACATAAAAGTCCATATTCTTCCCTTTATTTGGATGATATGCTCATATTAGAGCATTTTAAAAACATAGATAAAGAGATAAAGATTATTAATCAATCCCAAATACATTAAAAGTCATTATATCATCTCCACCAAAAAGCAACCCAAAAAGCTGTGCAAAAAAGGGGGGGTCTTTCTATAATGGTTACTATGATGATTTCTCCACCTCAATTTGTAAGAATAAAATACAAAAATTAAAAATAGTAAATAAATAAGAAGATATTGTAATAAAAATGTATAGCCAATAATTATGTAAAAATCATGATAAATATATATACAAAATATATATTAAAGGAATTTATAAAAAGTGGCATATTTCAAAATCATCATTAAGACCATAAGGTTGCATAGTGTTCAAATTAAAAATCCATTTCATCTCTGCTTGTCCAATTAGTTTTATGGGATCCCCGCCTCTCCAATTTCCAATTACTTTTTGGATTCCCATAAATTCCATTAGATGTGGATTACTGTTGTGATAATTTTTAAAATGTAAAGATACACTATGTTTTAAAAACCCATTTTTGATATTTCTAACGTGTTCCTGAATCCTAGTTTTAAGAGTCCTAGACAGCGGACGATCACTCCAGGCACTAGCACCTCTGGTAGAACGGAGAGAACTACCAGAGACAAATTGGGTCATCCCATTATCTTTTTTGGCAAATCCCAGATTTGCAACAATTTTAATGTTGGTACATGTAGTTTCAGTGCATGTAGACTGTTGCATATACGATCTAGATGACTTCTTGATGGTCAAAGAGAACACCTTTCCTCCTAGAAGCCTCAAGGAAGCCATTAGTCTGTTTGACCACTTGGGTGTCCCAGTATCCCCTAAGAAAACAGAAGGCCCAGGCACTACCATCACATTCCTTGGCATACAACTTGACTCGGCATCCATGCAAGCAAGTTTACCACAAGACAAAATAGGGAACATTCCCTACAACATCAATCACTACCTCATGCTTGGTTCTTGCAACTGCATGGAGCTACAATTCCTACTAGGTTCCTTACATTTTGCCATGCACATCATACCACAAGGCCGTGCTTTCATATCCAGACTACTTTGCCTTTTTCCACACTTCCGACAGGACGATCATAGGCTGTCCCTAGATACGCAAGCCACGCCAGATCTGCCCATATGGAAGAATTTCTTAACCACATGGAATGGTAAAAGCATGTTCCTCCCAGGTTTGTCTGACACTTCACCAACCACATGGTCAGACGCGGCATCTACCATGGGTTTTGCAGCAATCTAAGGGAATTAATGGCTTTGGGGCAGTTGGCCTGTAGAAGTCCAGGATTTGGAAGGTTTTTCCACTACCTCAGCTCTTTTTGAGATCTACCCTATTGTGGCAGCTGCTGTGGCATGGGGTCATTTATGGTCAGAGTCATCAGTCTGTTGTTACTCAGACAACCAAGCCACGTGCCATATCATCAACAAGGGCCGATCATCATCTCTAACGATCATGAGATTTCTAAGGAAACTCATTTGGTTGGCCACATGTCACAATTTCTTTTTGGTTTGCTTTCATGTACCAGGTGTTTCTATTTTTTTTATTTTTTATTTTTTTGCTGTGCATAAGGATAGTACATACAGACCTGCGGTACCCCAATCCACAGGTTCGACAGTGTGCTAAACAATTGAGGTACATGAAAATATAAGCACAATTTTATACTTTTATATTAGCTTGACATTTGCAGAAACATGCATAATTTTAAGGTGTTGAGATTGTTAACAGGGTTACTTTATGCCTGTCTGATAAACTGCACAAGTTTATAATTATAGTGGTAGATAGCTAGGCATAACAATTATTAATGATGGCTGGTGGTGAAAATGAGTGTTGCATATGATTATTACTCAGTGCATATAAATGATAACTACTAGTGACATAAAGCTCGTCCTATGCACCGGTGGGGGTATAGCCATATTTAAACTCAGAGGCTTGTAGAGAACAAGTGAAGTTTCAGCCTATTAGTGCCTCAGGGGTTAATTGCTAGGACTACAGCTAACACGGCATATGAGTTGGTTTACAGGCTATGACACAAGAAATATTAGGGCAGATGTCACTGTGGAGATTGCCTTTAGCTCTCTCAGCCACTGACCTTGGAGAGGCATGGCCACCTAAATACCTTAGTCCAGCATGCTTGAAAAGGTCGCTCCATCAAGCCCCCGCCGTAGCCTGAGTGCAGTGCCTCTGTGAGGCCAGTCCTGACCGGTCATTTGATCTTTGGTGTGTGGGCTTTCTGTTTCTTGTAATTGCCGACTACCGGATCCTCCCAGGTAGTTTGCGGTTCGGGTAGCAGGCAGCTTGCATGGAGGTTGTGCCGTCAGGGCTGGTGCTCAGATTGCGACGTCTGTCTGCGTCTGCCCTCAGCTTTATCACCCGAGGGACACACAGTAGGGGCCACTCCATGCTTCGTTCTTCGGCAGGTTGGTACTGATGGACAGGAGGTTGTCTGCTCGTTTGTGTTTCAGCTGTGTCCAAAATTACCCGCACAGATTTCCAGCTTTTTGTGAGTGTAGGCTGTGTGCAGGCCTTCAAAGAAGTGGGCCCAGGTCCAGCGGCCATCTTGATTTGGGCCTTAGGCTTATGTAGTGGTGTGACAGTGCCTCCGTGTGCTGTTATGGGGCGAGGACCGGGATCACCCCCCCGGTCCGGCGGGGGGGAATCAGGACCGGGTCCGCCGAGGTTCCGCTTGTCTGTCGGGCTCCGTTGGGCAGGATAGTGGAGCGGCGGCCGTCCACTCCACTCACCGCCGGGCAAGGTCCCCCAAGAGACCTCACCCCCGAGGGGCTAAAACTCCAGGAGCAAGCCTCTCCTCGGCTCTGGCAGCCCTGGCACACCAAGGGTCGCAGTTGATGGTCCTTCAATTTATGAAAAGTCTTGGTTTGCAGGCTTTTTAGATCGGGGTTTGCTGGAGCTGGTCCTTCCTGCGACCGCTCAGCTCGGCGGCCCGGCCCCACCCCTGTACCAGGTGTTTCTAACATAGCCGCTGACAATTTGTCTCTATTTAAATTCCAGGCAATTTATCAAGCACTTCCTACAGCCGCTCGATCAGCCACAGCCACTCCTTCATTGCAGCATCTAATCATGGATTAGACATACTCATAGGGAACTATCCCAATTAGCACTTTCATCCAATACTCGTAGGACAAATAACAGAGCCTTCACCTTGTTTAAAAGATTCCTATTGGAACACGACATATCTCAACCTTTTGTTATAACATTTTAATTCTAAGAGGCCTTTGTGGAATAGGATCTGCCTGGGAACACTGCTGTACATTGTAACATGTGAGTTCAAAGTTACAGAGCATGCTAAGGCTCTCTGAAATTTTTAAAGTGGAAAAAAGAAGAAATAAGTCCTTAAATGAGATTTACATACTCCGCCTATTTTACTCATATGTTTGTGAGTATTTCTTAGCTTTTATCTTTTATGGTGATTTATCTTATCTATACTATTGTGGTCTCTCTATGTTTTATATATTTTAGGTTGTGCATTTTATATATTTTTATTCAACACCACATGCTAACCCTATGGCCAAACAACCATAGCTTCATGTCATCATACCAGATAAAGAACATACTCAGAGGTATTCAGAAATCAGTTTCCCCACGTACCTCACAGAGATTACCAATAGACAACCAACTTTTCCAATCCTTATCTAACCTATTAGATTCAAAACCATTTAATTCCACTACCAGTAATTAAAACTGCCATGTATATAGCCTTCTACGGCTTCCTCAGGCCAAGAGTGTTTACTACTATCACCACCACTCATACAGATCATTGTCTTCAACGATCCCACCTACGTAAACACATGGATCACTACATATTGGCTCTACCACATTCCAAAACGAGTCAACACGCACCACCAGTAGAGATAACATAATATCCTACCCACAATAAATGGTGCCCAGTTGCGGTCCTAGATTCCTACCTTCAAAATCCCAAATAACAACCATCACAGGCCTTATTTTTATTACAAGGCTCAGTGCTTACTATCTCTACCTTCAAGAAATATGTCAGGTCTCTGTTAACCCATCTAGGCCGCAATCCTTCTAACTACTCAGGTCTTGATGGTAAGGTATGTCTTTTTGCTGATGACACTAAGATATGTAACAGGGTTGATGTTCCAGGAGGGATAAGCCAAGTGGCAAATGATTTAGGTAAACTAGAAAAACGGTCAGAGTTGTGGCAACTGACATTTAATGTGGATAAGTGCAAGATAATGCATCTTGGACGTAAAAACCCAAGGGCAGAGTACAAAATATTTGATAGAGTCCTAACCTCAACATCTGAGGAAAGGGATTTAGGGGTGATTATTTCTGATGACTTAAAGGTAGGCAGACAATGTAATAGAGCAGCAGGTAATGCTAGCAGAATGCTTGGTTTTATAGGGAGGGAGGTATTAGCAGTAGAAAGGGGGAAGTGCTCATGCCATTGTACAGAACACTGATGAGACCTCACTTAGAGTATTGTACGCAGTACCAGCGACCGTATCTCCAGAAGGATATTGATACTTTAGAGAGAGTTCAGAGAAGGGCTACTAAACTGGTTCATGAATTGCAGGATAAACCTTACCAGGAAAGTTTAAAGGATCTTAACATGTATAGCTTGGAGGAAAGACGGGACAGGGGGGATATAATAGAAACATTTAAATACATAAAGGGAATCAACACAGTAAAGGAGGAGACCATATTTAAAAGAAGAAAAACTACCACAACAAGAGGACATAGTCTTAAATTAGAGGGGGCAAAGTTTTAAAAATAATTTAGGGAAGTATTACTTTACTGAGAGGGTAGTGGATGCATGGAATAGCCTTCCAGCTGAAGTGGTAGAGGTTAACACATTGAAGGAGTTTAAGCATGTGTGGGATATTCATAAGGCTATCCTAACTACAAGATAAGGTCAGGGACTAATGAAAATATTTTGAAAATTGGGCAGACTAGATGGGCCGAATGGTTCTTATCTGCCATCACATTCTATGTTTCTATGTAATGTTTTGATGCGAACTACCAGACAGGAGTCCATGTCTCAACACATTAGAGTTGTTTGGTAGCATAAGGGGGACCTATAATATATTAGGCAGGCAGTTTTAATGTTGTGGCTGATCAGTGTAACCCCATATGGTAAAAGAGTACTCAGAACTTCAAGACTCCAACATGACTTTACTGACATGAAGCTGTTTTGGGGCCTAGAGTGGTACTTTTAGGTATGCAATCTTCTTGAGGATTATAGAAATATGTGATGTAACATGTCTCTATATAATTTTTTTTGTATTCACACATGGATTTATTTCTTAAAAATGTGGATGCTGTTAATGACAAACCCAGTGAATGATGTACCACAAATTTTTAACATGATGGAGAAGAGGTATCAGTCAACTTGGGTCCTGCTATATTGACTACTTCTGCACACATGGATTGATTTAGCAACAGTAAACAGTAAACAGTAGAATGAACATCATAAAAAGATAAGTCATAAGGTAAGTCAAAACATGAAGCATGACTATCGAAATTTGTTTTCTTGAAAATGAAAAATAAAACAATTTAAACCCTCTAGATGATAAAGGACATCTGTTTGCTTATTTTAATTCAACATAAAAATTGAATAATAACCTGATTAAAGTTATGTGACAAAAGTTTACTTTTTATTTATTTTTTCCTCTTAAAGTAGAGAACATTACTTTGTAAAGAGTGATGTAAGAAACCATAAATGTTTTTTAAAAATTTATTCTTATGTTAAAAAATTATGAGGCTTATAAAATTGTGTTCCTACATTATTGTTTTGTGTCACAATCTGAGAGGATTGCATCAATTTTATGTTAAAGAACTGCTTTATAACTTTATGATTTACTATTATTATTATTGCCATTTATACAGCGCCAACAGATTCCGTAGTGCTTTACAATATTATAAGAGGGGGGATTTAGCAATAAATAGAACAATTACAAGAAAACTCACAGGAACGATAGGTTGAAGAGGACCCTGCTCAAAGGAGCTTACAGAGTGATAACATCTAGTATCATTACATGACATCTGAGGACAATAACTGCAATGCTCTTATATAATTGTGACAACATGCCAGGATTGGTTAAGTTGAATGATCATTCTTTTTTGGTAAACATCATATTATCTACCAGCTTCAATTGGAATCGTTATTGTGGTTGACAATTTAGACTCAACAGAGCATTTTAAAACTTTATATTTTTGTGGGCAATGTTCTCAGTTAATAAAAAGTCAAAAAAGGGGGTTGTGTGTGTGAGTAAGTGTGTGTGTGTGTGCGGACACGAGAATGAGAGAGCAATTGTACACAATTTTTAAACATAACACTATTCTTATTTTAAAAAAAATATATAAAAAATAAATATTTTATATTTCTGTGGTATAAACATTCCCAGATAGTTTTGGCACTGTATGTACTATTTTGTATCTGATCTTCACCCTGATTAACAACTGCAGGGGCCCAAATGTGTCCTAGTAGTATTGCACGTAGGAGTGGTCTATCTATTCTACAAGCTCATTGTGCTCAGACCTTCCATACCCCATTGCCCATAGGATATATTCCCTCTGCCCCATGACCAATAGAATGGGCTGTAACTCATGTTATCCCTTCCTAATGGAGCAGATTGAGGTCAGGTAATGAGACAAAAATTCAAGTTTTGTGCATAGGCTTATCGTAACTCTCTGCTCCATGCACGTGAAGCCCATAAACGAGCACTGCTTCATATTTTAATTGTGGTACTTTGCAAAAATCGCTGCAGTTATATGTTAAATCTCAAGATCATGCTCAACTGAACTACTAAGTGATATATAGCATTTTGCATTGGTTTCTATGAATTATTGAAATATGTGTGCAAGGTGTATTTATACATAAATTAAAATAGCTGAACAATATTTCATTGACACCTGTAACACAGAAGTGCTTTTCATACAGCACCAGTTAAAGACAATGGGAAACCAGTTCTTACTGTAAAAATTCAGCCTCATAAAAAATGGACATTGTTTAGATTTTTATATTTGTAGTCCTTTTTTGCATTTCTTATCTCAGTTTGTTCATCTTTAACATAGCAATACACAGTGAGGGAAAAAAGTATTTGATCCCCTGCTGATTTTGAACGTTTGCCCACTGACAAAAAATGCATGTCAAAAAAGTTATACATTGATTTGCATGTCAATGAGTGAAATACGTATTTGACCCCTTCGACTTGGTGTCAAAACCCTTATCGGCAATCACAGAGATCAGATGTTTCTTGTAGTTTGCCACCAGGTTTGCATACATCTTAGGAGGGATTTTGTCCCACTTGCACTTGCTTCTGTGGACAGGTGCCTTTTATACAGGTAACACGCTAAGATTAGGAGCACTCCCTTTAAGAGAGTGCTCCTAATCTCAGTTTGTTCCTTTATAAAAGACACCTGGGAGCCAGAAATATTGCTGATTGATAGGGGATCAAATACTTATTTTACTCATTGACATGCAAATCAATTTATAACTTTTTTAAAAAAAAAATTCATTCTGTCTCTCACTGTTAAAAGACACTTACCATTAAAATCATAGAATGATCATTTATTTGTCAGTGTTCAAACATTCAAAATCAGCAGGGGATCAAATACTTTTTTCTCTCACTGTAGCTTTACAATTATGTAGAAAAAAATAAATAATGTGCTTGGCAAACAGAAAACTGAAAATTGGCAATAATGGAGTTCTACTGTATAATTAAAAAAAGTATGCCTATACAAGGTGTTTAAGGAAGCAACAGATAGATACTTTTCTGACTACTATGCATTAATATACTGTATATACTAAAAAACTTTTTTTAGATAAAAAATAAACTAAAGTGAAGACTTTATTCTTAAAGCATCTTAAATTATTGATAGATTTATGTAAAGACTGTATATCTGCCTACAAACATTAAACGTATTCCCTTCTTTAAATTATACATACAGTGAAAGTTAAGTTAAAGAGACACTGTAGGCACCCAGACCACTTCTGCAAATTGGAGTGGTCTGGGTGCCTTGCCCTTCTCCCCTTAGCCCTGTTAGTCAAAACACTGAGGTTTTGAAGACAACGCAGTGTTTTGATTACAGGGCTAATACAATCTCTAGTTGCTGTCTCTCAGACAGCCGCTAGATAGTGCTTCCGTGTTCTTATAGCACGAAAAGTGTTTTAAAAGATGTTTGAGGTCCCCACGCTCTGTATGAGGATGTCGAGCATTGCCGGTGGTCTAATGTATGTCCGCGGCTATTGCTGCACATGTGCAGTAGGTTTCCCCCGCCAGCAGCGGCAGGGGAGGAGCGTGAGCGGAGCTGAGCCAGCACCAAGGGACATTGGCACTGGGCCCAGGTGTCAGGATTACTGTTTAATCCAGCACGTAGAACTGTATAGCACGGATGACAAATAAGTAACGTATTACCGTTCCTTAGAATGGCCGGATTTAATGTACAAAGAATAGTCAAAAATACTAGCCGAGGTCAGGGAACACAGAAAGGGACACAGCGATGAGGAAAGCCAGGAGTCAGGATACTAGAATATAAAGAAGTCAATAAACAAAGCCAAAGTAAAAAAACAGGTAGAAAACTATAATCAGGAACGCGCTCTCGGACAACCACAAGGGAAACCACGACAGGGCACTGAGCAGGATGAGAACTGGGCCTAAATACCCCTCCTCTAGATCTGATAGGCTGTTTTTGACCCCAAATTCAGTTACCAGGTTTCATTTGCACAATAGCTGCTCAGTATGAACCCTTCTGTGAATTAGGTTGCTGCTCGGCACAGCTTTTCCTGTGTGGACAGTAAATGTCATTAACCACATTTTTATATGCGGATGAATACGTGACACCAGGTAGGTGACTGAAGGGGTTATTAAGCATTATGCAAAGAAGTGCAAAGTTATGCAATTTGGGGTCAAGAATGCACAAGCAACTTATACCTTAAATGGTAGTGAATTAGGGATAACAACACATGAGAAGGATTTGGGAATTGTTATAGACAACAAATTAGGCAACAATGTGTGATGTCAATCAGCAGTTGCCAAGGCCAGTAAGGCATTGTCATAAATGCCATAAATAGGGGCATAAATTCTCGGGATGAAAATATAATTTTGCCTCTTTATAAATTGCTGGTAAGACCACACCTTGAATATGCTGTGCCATTTTGGGCAGCTGTTCTAAAGAAGGATGTCATGGCACTAGAAAACGTGCACAGACGAGCTACAAAACTGATACAAGGAATGGAGCATTTTAGTTATGAAGAAAGGTTAAAAAATGTAAATCTCTTTAGTTTGGAAAAAAGACACCTCAGAGGGAATATGATGACATTATACAAATCTATTTGGGGCCAGTACAAACCCTTATCTGGAAATCTATATATAAACAGGGCTATACATAGGACACAAGGTCACGCATTTAGGAAGGAGAATTAATCTAAGGCAAAGACAATGTTTTCTTACAGTAAGAACTATAAGGATGGAATTCTCTGCCTGAAGAGGTTGTTTTATCAGAGTTTAAACAGCAATTGGATAAATACTTGTAAAAACATAACATACAGGGATATAATTTCTAATTAGTGGGGTAATAGCTGCTTGATCCAAGGAGATATCTGGCTGCCATTTTGGGGTCAAGAAGGAATTTTTTCCTAGTTTGTTGCAAAATTGGAAGTGCTTCAGACTGGGTTTTTTGCCTTCTTTTGGATCAACAGCAAAAACATATGTGAGGAAGACTGAACTTGATGGATCCAAGTCACTTTTCAGCTATGTAACTATGTAATTGTATTTGATTGAAGAGTCCAAACACCTTTTTAAATATTGTGATATTTCATGTAGAATGCTCCAAACAAAGGCTGTGGAGTCTCTGCAGACAGAATAAGCAGAACATAGTGCTCATCATAAAAAAGGCATTTTATAAAAACACTGACAAAAAAAAAAAGTTAGGTATATTAGTCGTATAACTGTTGATAAATCTTAAACACGGGTAGGAAACTGCAGTGTGAATTTCACTGCAGTTTACTTTGTGAGGTTTCTCCAGTAAAGTCTGTCCTTCTCCTCTTCCTTGATAGTCAGAAACTTTGTATCTAGGTAATTCCTGGTGAAATCCCAGTAATAACTAATCATATAACCTACTCATGGAAAAAAAGAAATGCAAGGATATTGGGGGAATCTAAAGATTAACGTAGTAACAGAAAAACTGCTACACTTATAATAATAAAAATAAATAAAGCAGAATACTAAAATGATCCCGGTATTTATGACTGATTTTATTGGAGAGGGCCACATGCATGTGATGCGTTTGTTGTCAAGAAATTAGGGAACACTGGGAAATTAGGGAGCATTTAAGTGACATTTCTAAATAGTCCTATTTACTCCATATATTATACAGTTACAGTTGTACATATTTGTATCAATATCAAACTGTACAATTTTTCATTTTACAATTTCACTTGTTATATTTTATGATTTTGTCATTTCTGTGCTATATCTGACATGGCAATTTTCAGGAAAAATACATTCTTAAACTATGTTGCTAGAGTGAAGATGTGTTCAAGATTATGTCTAATATAGTGGTGATGTCAACATGAATTGTGGCCAGAAATAGTTCAGACCTGACATTTCAATGATTATTCCCATCATTACTTCCTAAATCACCCAGGCACTGTCAGTATCATTGTAAAGTTGTTTATTTTTTTTACATTAATATGGGCTAAACATTAGGTTTATAAGAATATTCTTCTTTTTTTGTGAGCTCAAGTCCTTACTTATTTACAATTTGTAATGTGTAAAAACTGTCATGATAGACTGTATACCTTTTAGGGCAAATATTCTGCAACTACAAACAAATAAGAGAAATGTGATAAAGGAACACCTCAAGCACCATAACTACTATAGCATTCTGAAGCAGTTATGGTATTATTAGTGTCCTAATGCGCCCCAATGTAGGTAGTGAAACCAATAAGCTTGCGTGGTGGTACTTACCTTATCAGGGGGCTGACTGGGGTCCTCAGCTTGAGCTTGCTCTTAAAGGGGCAGTAGGAGTCAGAGTTAGTTAAAGGATATTTAAATTTCCCTTGCCCTATCCACTTTGCCCTATCGTGGTTTCTGTTTCAGTACCCTATAGTGTGCTCCTTGATCTCTTGTGTTTGTTCTGGTATTGACCATGGCTTTGTTCCTGACAATGAGTTTATCTTTAACCCTTTCCTGTCTTGTTTGCCCCTCTGACAGATTACCATGTACCTGACTCTGGCTAATTATTGTTTTCGCTGTCTCTCTGTTACCCTGACCATGGCTCTTCTCTGATTACACTTTATCTCTGTCTGACATTTAGTCTGGCCATTCTAAGGCCCGGTAATACGTTATATCCTAGTTTTGTCCCTTGCTTTCCTAAAATCTGCATATTGGGGTATTACACCATGCCACTTTGATTCCTTACCTGATATCCCCGGAGTGCTGCTCACTTAATACATTAAAAGCCAGAAACTCCTACTAGGGTCTTCATAGGTCTACTGAGCTAATTCTGCTGTGCAGGACCAGCCCACCAGTTGAGCACATCATCTGAGCCAATCACCTACACTCTGCACCGCTAAACTTACCTCAAAGCAGAAAGCTATTGGCTTTTGTGGTGGCTGAGACTGTTACCCAGTTGACCATGGATAAGTTGTGAAACCATTAGTAAATGGGTATAATGGAAGGGGTATTGACCATGGGTAAGTTGTGAAACCATTAGTAAATGGGTATAATGGAAGGGGTAACAGGGCCCTCCTTGCACTATATCCATTACAGCACCCTGTAAGGTTTATGGCACTTGGAGCATTCCTTTAATATGTATTATTATTACTATTATTGACACTTATATAGGGCCATCTTATTCCAAAGCACTTAACAATAAATTAGACAATTACAAAATGTTACATGAACAATGAGTTTATCAAAAATGATAGTTGTGATTTGAGTATATTTCACAATGCTAGTTTTATTCCATTGATTGTTTCTTTAGGCTATACCAGTGTTGAATATTATTTGAAAAGTTCAAGTTCCTATAAGAGCATTTTACATATCATATTCTACATCAGTAGTGTAAAAAAATGGACAACAATTTTATGTGATATGAAGAACAGAATGCCCATAATTCATACAAAAATATTTACTACATTTAGTACATTGATTCTTATGTTATATATTTCGCATTATGTCTATCAACCATCTGAAAATGATGAATATAATGAAATATTAATAGACCTCCAATTTGACTTATTAATTTATATTAAGTATACTTGGATTCCTGAAATAATGTATAAATAAAGCTGTTTCATTGAACAAATAATAGATAGTGGAATTTCGGAAAGCACATTGTTAAAATTCTAGGTCATATAAAATAATTGTCTGTTAAAGCTAGTGGATCAACAAACAACAGGAGTTGTCTCCAGATTCACAGGCTAAAAGACAAAATAAGGAAAAACAGAAACAAAGGAAACAGCAACCAGCATCGATCAACTCCTATTTTCCTGCTGTTCCAGTACAGTCCAAGCATAATTCTGCAGACAGCACTAAGCCAAATGTTCTGCGGGACCATTGTATATTTAGCTGAAAATAAGTTAAATTTCTGCTTCTCTGCTCCTGCTGGTTTTGTCATATCCAGAGGCATCCATACTGCTTTAAGATACAGTATCCTGTTGAGAAAACATGAAAACACAGTATAACTTGATCCCACTTGATTTTACTTACAATATGTTCAAGTCTATATCCCTGTAATTATTTCAGGTTCAAAGTAAGGAGTAAACAAATCAATAATTATAAAAGTAGTTGTCTAATAAAAGTGAAGTTTCAAATATTTTTGTACACAGCATGTGGTATCTTTCTTGTGTTGGGCAGTGATTTTTTCTGTGCGTTTTATTGTTTTTCTTTATTAACATTAAAACGTGTACATTGAAATGCCCATGTGCATTTATCAAAACATAGAACAAACTATTTTTATAACAAAATATTTTCTGCTAATAAATTGAAAAAGATATCTTTAAATTGTATCAATTGTATAATAGAAAAGCATAATGTTATTTTTGCTTTACATAATTTTACCTGTGTTGTACGTAGGAGTGTCGCTAAGTCCCAAATATAAATGAGGCTTGAACCTAAAGCAGAATGGATGTAAGAGTATGTGAGTGCATTATGAGTGATTTTGATGAGTATCTTTATGTGTGTTGGTAATGTTAATTTTGTGTATGTGGGTAGGTGAATGTAGTAGTCATGCATGTGCAAAGTATGTATTAAAGTGCGTAACTGGGAGTATTTGGCATAGTGTATATCCTATGTTTGTGCATATAGTAGTAGCTGGACACTGATACGTCTTACGTTATCTTCACAGCATACGCATCTCACATGGAATACATAAAAAGGGGATCCAATAGTGCAACTTAATAGAACAAACCCAGCGTGTATATAAAACGAGAATAAAATGTACTCACAAACAAAGAGCTTCCAATTCAGCTCTTAGTAAGAGCTTAAAGAGCTATAATTCCCACTCAAGGATTTAGCTTGTAAAGGATGTTTCTCCATATTTTCCAATGGGTATATAGTAAAACATAGAAATAAGGAGACACCGGAGATGAACCCACTGACATTGTGGGAGGCACATAAATGTGGTAAGAGGTCACTTTATCTGCATCTGCACACAGTGTAAAACAAAAAAAATCAGCAACGCAGGATGGTGGAATGGCCCGGCAGGTGGCTCTCGAACGCCTACCGCCTACACAAAGACACCCTATCCAACAAAAAGACCTGCTAGAAAACAGACAGAACCTTTGCCAGATCCTATCTCAAGTACTGCTACACACTATCCGCAAATTACGGAGACATTTCTAAGAATACTCAAACAAATGCGGCCGCGTACTGGCCAGGATGTTTCATAAACAAAAGTAGAGAGGCGAAGGACAACACTATACAAGTCCTCAATGTGATGCATGTGGCCCAGAATACCAGCAGACAAGTCCTTCTCCTCTCTACCGATGCTGAGAAGGAGTTCAACCGGGTGGACTGGCAGTTTATGTTTGAGATTCTTTGGTGATGGGCTTTAGACCGCACATGCTCGTATGGATATCCTCCCTCTACACCAACCTTGAGCGCTAGACTACCTATCAACGGTGCCCTGTCCCCACCCTTTCATGGAAAAAATGGCACGAGGCAAGGCTGTCCCCTGTCCCCTCTCCTGTTGGCCCTCTCTCTTGAACCATTTCTGGAGGTGGGATGAGGACATTACAGGGTTCACCTGTGGCAAAAGAGAGCACAAGATTGCTGATGATATGCAGATGACCTACTCTTCTTTCTGAAGACACCCGCCGTGTCATTGCCGAACCTCCTCTCTAGGTTTCATTGATAGGGTTGAGTGGCTAACTTAAAACTCAACATGGACAAGTCAGAAGCATTCCCACACACCCTTACGGTCACAGAAGCCTCACACTTGAGCACCCAGTTCATCTTTAAATGGTGTGAAGCACAAATTAAGTATCTTAGTATATGGCTCTCCAAAGACCAGTCAAAACTATACCATGACAACTTCTTACCAATCCTCCTAACGTTATGCTCCAACATGAACGAGTGGGATAAACTCTGCATTTCATGGTTCAGAAGAATCAACGCCCTGAAACTGAACTTGCTACCGCAGCTCATATATCTCTTCCAGACCATACCAATAGAGATACCGAGGGCCTTCTTCCACTCAATCAGCCCTAACGAAGTTTGTCTTAAAGTCAGGTGCCCCTAGAGTTAGCAGAGCCCAACTGACCCTGCCAAAACACCTAGGAGGAGTGGGACGACCGTCCTTACTAATGTACTATCCACCTCCTGAGGCTCACACACTGGCACACCAAGAGCTCACACAAACTCTGGATTGAACTGTAGAGTACCCAAATTGGTGAAAGACTACCAGTTGAGTGTGGGTCATGAGCCCTTTGGGCGACAAAAGACTGAAAGACCACCCATACATCAGTGCAACACTGAAGGTCTGCACATCCACAAGGATAACACACCACCTGACAATGCTGCACTCCCCCTTAACCTCACTCACAAACAATCCAGCCAGTGGCCTCACAACAGGGGATCTGGCAGGTTTCGGAGATACAGACTCGATATATCAGAGACAATGGTGCATCGAACAACGCCAAGAACTCCTACCAGAGGGTGAAGTTGCGGGGCCTACAAAGATTCCGATACCATCAGATACTCAATGCTCACAGGAAAACACTCAGACAGAGAGCGTCTCCTAACAGTAATCACAGTCATATACTCAATGCTTCTTACCTCCACTCAGAGGGCTTAGCCGAAACATATGGCATGCTGGGAACAGGGCGCAGACACAACAGTAACTGAAAAACAATGGGAAAAAATCTACACACTGGCACTCCAAGGTAAGATAGATACAAAATTACAAGAGCTAAACTACAAACGTATGACCTGCTGGTACAGAACCCCAACATGTCTCCACCACATGAACATAGACACTACTGATACATGCTGTAGATGTGAGACCGATGTAGGAACTGACATGCACATATGGTGGTGATGCCCAAAAATCCAGCCTTTCTGGCAAAAAACACATGGAACGATTAAAGAGATCTTAGACACGGATCTGCAAAAGCAACCCCTGCCTATGCTCATACACCACCCAAAACTTCCTTTATCCGCCCACAAACATTTGCTCACTAGACACCTCTTAAACACAGCAAAAGCCTTCATCCCGACCAGGTGGCATAAAACCGATGTCCCTACTTTACAAAATTGGATGGGCAAGTTGGAAGATCTGCATGGAATGGAGACACTCACTGCCTCACTCCGCAGGACAACAGAATGATGCCCCATGGTTAGAGACTTTGTATCCAAACACACAGTGCACTCGACTTGAACCCCCCTTTTTTTGTCTCTCCTTCATCTCTCCCCCTCACCTGTGCTTCTTCTCCTGTTCCGCCCCCTTTCCTCCTACCTTCCCTGTGCGCCTGCCCCCCCCTTTCTCCACCTCTGCCCCTTATCCACACAATCCCTCTCCTGCCAAAGGAGGGCCTGCCGTGCATCTGGACTGGGGGGAGACGGGAACACGTGGTTCAGGTTCTTGTTAAACTTTACTTTTACCAAGCGAGCACCATGCGGTAGGTAAAGACCAAGACTATCAGCGACGCTTGGTGTACACTACAGCCACACATAAACGACCTCAGACAGCACAAGCCACAGACCCACACCCACATCAGTAAATGCACAAAACCAAATCTGAGTCAACGAACATGTATGCTATATACTCTATGCAAGATATATGACCATATGAATATAACATTGTTTTGATTGCTGCAAGTGACAATAGGCGAGGTACAAAGCTACCCCATAAAAAATGGAGTAGGGTTTGCTGGGAGGGGAAAGAAGTGGGGATAGCTGGAAAAAGGTTCACAGTAAGATGAAGTAATGTGCTGCAACACGTTCAATGACTGGAACATTAGTGGGTTACAGAACTGCCTGTTACAAGTTCGTTCACTATGCATGTTCTGAGTTGATTCTTATCCTTAATGAAACAATGATGTGTACTGCTCTTGCTTGTATACCCTCTGTTTAGTACTGAAAAATAAAAAAACCTAAAATAAAGATAAAAAAAAAGAAAAAAAAAGAAATAAGGAGAATAATGTTTGTTGGAATCAGCGTGGGTGGTACAATCCCCACCTGGAATATGTAAGTAGATAAAATGCAGTGCTGTCAGCAGGTATTTTCCAAAAATGATAAAATAATTAAGGATATAATTAAATAAAAAGCGGGACCAAATAAAATTGAATATATTGAATGGTAACAACAAAGGACATTGTTCATCTTCCCCAGTTAATAAACTTCTCCTAAGGCATTAATAAAACATGCCTGAATGCATATGCGGTTCAAGCATGAAAAAAAAGACGAACCGGAAGTAGACACGCATTGACGTAAGACGCTGGAACGCACATTGTGTTCCACGGAGAGGAAACATGAAACCGGAATTAAACAACGAGCGGGAGAATTAAAGAGAGGAGGATAGAGAAGACGAGTACAACCAACTGAGGAAGCTCATTTGAAAGGTCAAATGCATTTTGGACACTTACTGGACTACTTAGCCAACCAGAGGACATTATACCTGGTATCTATAATTGTTTTTAATGTTTTATTTCTTTATTTTTATAACTTTATGAATAAAGCACCTTTTTGGAATATATCTCTTGTATCCTGTGTATGCACCTCTGGGATCTTGCATTATGTGAAATACTGACCATCTTGAGGGTCAAGCAGTGAGAGCTACAGAAAAGAGAACCAGAAAAAAGGAATTAGACATCTTAAAAGTGTCCACAGGTGTTTACCATTTGAGTCATATGTGATCAATGGCTCTTGACTTGTGAGTGATACTCCTAATGTTCATATATTACATTTAATTTGTTTCAACAATATTGCACTATTGTTTAGCATTTTTATACTATTACAGATTTACACTGAACTCCTACTTAAGAAGCTCTGCCTTATGTATGTATATTGTTTGTATTTTGTAGAAGTGGTTTAGGGGATACCACCTACAGTGTATTAAGCTTATAATTTGTAACGGAGTGTCATGACACTCCTTAGTTAATATGCCCTTGTGCAGTACTCACACTCACCACTGTTTGTGTTTGGCACTGTTTCTCATTTCTTTTCGTTAAGCACTACACCTGGCCCTTGTTTAGCACCTATATATTCTGGTTTCTCCCCTCACTCCCTGTCAGATCATTATCCTTTATCCTGTACCTGCTGTCTCCTGGTTCCCGTGATACTGACTCCTGTGTCTTGTATCCTGTGTATCCTGATCCTGTGTTCCTGTTCCGATGTCCTTATGGTCCTGTGTTCTCGTCTCTGCCTGGTCCTGTGTCCTGTGCCTCCCATTCCAGTGTTTGCTTGCAGTGTTCCTGCCTAAACTCCATTTCCAGTGATTCTGACCTTGCTGCCTTATTTTCGTGTGAACTGCTTTGGGCTTTGCTCCTTGGTGTCTTTTATTTAGTGCTTGGTGACTTAGGATCTGTGCCCCACTTATATTCTGTGGTGGCTGCACTATCCTGCCTAAGGCCTTTACTTTTGCCTAAGGACTATCACATGTACTCTGCCTGCTCTATTGTATTTATATTGATTTGTTGTATATATTTATATATATTTGTGGCATTGTATATAATATCCTTTGCTTTTCTTTAATACATTTTCTTGATTGCCCCATTCATTGTGCCCTTGCATTATTTCTCTGCTAAGTTGGTTCCCACATTTAAAGGGACAGTGCTGTCACAGGGCAGCACCCTTTCATGTCATTACACGGAGCTCCCTGTACACTGGCTGGGTACCCCAGCCAAGGACTTATTTCTAGCTGGTGCTGAGGACCATAAGCACCGCACCGGACACCGTAAGCACCATAGACCCCACAAACCGCCGCAGCTTGGTTGGGGTCTCGCCATCCTCCACCCACCCTGGACCCAAGACTAGGATCCAGCTTCCAGTAGGTGAATCTCTCCTCCAAGAGAGTGTAGCAGGAAGAGCTCTTACAAGAGCTAGTAGTTATAGCTGTATAGCAGTTCCCTGCTATAAGAGACAAAACTCTAGATTGAGGGTGAAGTAAGCCTGGTTTAATTGTAGCCACACTGGCCTTTTATGCAAGTCCCCAAGCAAGGGATATGCCCACATGGACATTGTTGGGGGCAGGGACACAGAGCTTACAAACCAATCAGAACAGTAATTAAATGTACGACACTCCTACAACACAGACATTCCCTCCCCTCTGCCTGTGAGATAATTGAGTAAAGTACTGTATGTAACTCAATTATCTCCAGGGAGTAAAAAACACATATTTTATAAAGTACCATAAGTACACCAAAACACAACATATCCCCATGAAACATCCCCTGATAGCCCTGATCTGGGTTAACAACATATCCAAAAATCGCTCAGATCAGAGCAGGGGTTCAGGAAATCCCTGGAAGTCTCTTTTTGACCGCACGCATGCATGGTTTCATGCCCAAAACAGAGAATCAGGGCTTGCGGGCGGTCTAGTTTGGTAGTTTGCAAACAAACAAACTACCGAACAGAGTCAATAGTTTTACCCTGGAGCGTGTTCCCTTCATCTAGATGAATGATCCCACCGAACAGTGCCCTTCTAAGCAGAATAGAAACGAACGCAGGCGATGATGGAAGTCCAGCAGTGTTCGGGAGTTCCTGTATCCGATTTCAGTTCTATGAGATTCATGCCCAAACACCGCAGCCTGCGTACATGCGAACAAGATAGCTGCCACCTTGTGGTTGTTCAAAGGAATCGCCGCCACCCAGACGAACAATTAGAACACTGCGGTGAGAAACGTTTCAAGTTGTTAATAAGCTCCAGTTCAGGGTGGTCTCTGTTCATGCGCTTGTTCGGTAAACAATTGCACAAACAGGGCCTGTTTGAAGTATTTTAGCAAGGTCTATTGCAGGGGCCATAGTCACATGGTAAAAGGCTGGCAAGTAGTCTTCTCCAAAAACCAGTAGCGAGGTCACTTTCGACACATAATTCATTTGTTTTCTCCTTATCATGCACCTATTTGTAGATCTTTTATTATTTGTTTGGTAAAAATGTTTTATTTAAAAAAATTAACCCCTTAAGGACACATGACATGTGTGACATGTCATGATTTCCTTTTATTCCATAAGTTTGGTCCTTAAGGGGTTAAACACACTGGGTTTGTTCTATTGAGTTGAACTTTTGGATCCCCTTTTTATGTATTCCATGTGAGATGCGTATGCTGTGAAGATAACATAAGACGTACCAGTGTCCCCATAAAGACCCTGTTGTGATTCTTCACCTAATATCCTGTGACAAGGATTATATTGTCAGCATAGGCGTGCGCAGCCCATTGCATTAGGGTGTGCACCCTAAAGCACAAGCACACGCGGCGTATATATATATATATATATATATATATATATATATACACACACACACACACACAAAGCTGTGTGTGTGCTGTTAGTGTGATGTGTGTGTGAGGGTGCTGGTAGTGTACTATGTGGGTGAGGGTGTTTGTGTGTGCATGCTTGTGAGGGTGCTGTGAATGTACTGTGTGTCAGGGTGCTGTTTGTGTGTGTGTGTGCACTTGTGAGGGTGCTGTAAATGTACTGTGTGTGAGGGTGCTGTTTGTGTGTGAGGGTACTGGTAGTGTGCTGTGTGTGTGTTTGTTAGGGTCCTGTTTGTGTTTGTGAGGGTGCTGTTTGTGTAATGAGTGTGAGAGTGCTGTGTGTTTGTGAGGGTGCTGTGTGTGTTGGTGCTGTGTTTGTGTGTTGGTGCTGTGTATGTCTGTGGGTGCTGTATGTGTGTGGGTGCTGTATGTGTGTAGGTGCTGTACGTGTGTAGGTGCTGTGTATGTGTGTGGGTGCTGTGTATGTGTGTGGGTGCTGTATGTGTTTTGGTGCTGTGTATGTGTATAGGTGCTGTGTATGTGTGTGGGTGCTGTATGTGTGTGGGTGCTGTATGTGTGTGGGTGCTGTGTATGTGTGTGGGTGCTGTGTATGTGTGTGGGTGCTGTGTATGTCTGTGGGTGCTGTGTATGTCTGTGGGTGCTGTGTATGTCTGTGGGTGCTGTGTATGTGTGTGTGTGCTGTGTATGTCTATGGGTGCTGTGTATGTGTGTGGGTGCTGTATGTGTGTTGGTGCTGTGTATGTGTGTGTGGGGGTGATTGTGGGGGTGGAGGTGGGGGTACATTACTTAATATCCCCCCTCCCTTCTTACTTTATGTAGGGAGGGGGGAATCTTTCCTTGCTGCCTTCCCTGGTGGTCCAGTGGAGGTGGAGGCAGATCAGTTATCCCCCCTCCCTTCTTACCTTATGCCTGGGAGGGGGGATCCTGCTGCTGCTGCCATCCCTGGTGGTCCAGTGGAGAGTGAACTCTAGCCCCGCAGGGCTAGAGTTCACTCACGTGAGATCTGAGCGTTGCCGCGGCAACGCTCAGATCTCGCGAGAGGAACCCGGTGGAGCTGCTGGCAAGAGCTCCGCCGGTCCTCTCCTGCCTCCCTCACTGCCTGTGAGCCGGTGAGGGGAGGCTGAGAGCAGAGCCGGCGCTCGGATAGCGCCGGCTCTGCATGGACCGACAGGGGGATCCTGAGATCTCCCCTGCCGGTCTCAATACATAGCGCGTGCCGCGGGGATTAGGGTGTGCCCAGGCACACCCGGCACACCCCGTGCGCACGCCTATGATTGTCAGAAGCAGATACAATCCAACCAACAGCCAGCTCCTTGTTTGACTGTCTTTTTGTTTAACAAGGACATTCTTTGTAATTATAAATTCCAGTTACTACTATTTGCATACAACTGTATTCCTTAGCAATACCAGTACTGAGCTGTAAGCCATAATCATCGCACTTATGACAAATCACGGCTTGAACTATCTTGCTTTGCATGTAATGCGTCTATCTCATATATTAGTTTCCCTTTCTACGTTCCATTACTGAAATAAATGCACTTTTGCACGATATTCTCATTTTTTGACTATCACCTGTATGTGGATACAAAATGAAGGTTTATATGTGAAGGTTGTTCGAAGAGTGTATGGTGTATGTTTGTGTATATGGTGACTGTGATTAGCGTACAGACTGTAGTTGGCAATTTTGATAGCAAATTTCATTTCATATGCAGGTTGGGATCCTCTGTCTCACTTACCACCACCCCAAATAATAAGAGTTCATCTGTCTCCGAAAGGAAGGGGAGCGTGTTATCTAGAAATGCTGTCATAACATGCACACTTCAGAGCTGTATTGATTGATAGAAATCCCTGGTGGATATTGTTTAGGAACCCTTAACCACTAACTAGCCAAATCGAGTCAAAACCTTTTTTTTTTGCATATATTTATCAGAATGAAATCTAGTCCATAAAGCCCTCATTTAAAAGAAAATTACCTGCAGTCAGGAAAAGGGAGGAGTGAGACGACTTTATCATGGTTAGCATTACATTAGTATTCTGAAGATTGATAAACATTGTATAGCTGTTTTATTATATATATATATATATGTGATTTAACTGTATTCGCTGTATGTAGGCATTGTGCTCAAATGTAGACATTGTTTTCACAATCTGTGACCAGTTTTAGTATGCTACATTGCTAGTAATACCTTCAGAGTCCTTACAAATACCTAGACAAGGTATTTGATCATTGTAATCTATCCATTCACATCACACTTACTGTATGTGAGAAAAATAGCATTTTTGCAATTATACTAACATTTCAGACCTTGTGCGAAATATTTCACTATAAAGTACACTGTATATGTCTAAAGCTTTTCATTTTCCAAATATTTATTTTTTTAAAAGGCTGAACAAAACGTTTTTTTACATTTGTCTGCAAACCAAGCTATACACAAAATTGCTGTTATAATATGTTTATTTTCCAGCTATAGATTCCTTACTTCAAATAAATATTATGCTAATACTTTTTTTAATCAAAAAGTACTCTCTAGTACTCTCACAAAGCAGTGACATTAGCTCCTGGCAGCTAAAGCACCAGGAGCTGAAAAGGACCTACTGGAAAAGGATCATGTCAAGGGACAGGTTCAGGTAAGTAGAACTCACCTTTCCCTGCCCCCTCTGGTCACCGGCCCCAGTGGTGATGTGAATGTGGGGGGTCTTTGAAAATTATGCAAAGTCCCCAGATGGTGACAGTGTCATTTTAAGTGCTATAAGATAACAAGGAGGATGAATTGCATTTAAATAATATATCTATTTTTTAGAAATACATTGTATATTTAACCCCTTCAGGACGGGTGATGGACAAGGTCCGTCATCCTGGGGATACCCTTAACGATGGGTGACGGACCTCGTCCATCACACGGTAATATTAACCCCAGATCGCGGCGATCGCGGGGTTAATGGTGCTCCAGTCTGCCTCTGCATTAGAGGCAGACCAGGAGCACCGGATCGGGCTGTCCCAGCACATGTGCCCGCTCTGACAGCATGTCAGAGCGAGCACATTTGCTGTGTATACTCACCTTCCGCCTCCCTGCACTT
The DNA here is from genome assembly GCF_036172605.1 of Pelobates fuscus. NCBI lineage: Eukaryota > Metazoa > Chordata > Amphibia > Anura > Pelobatidae > Pelobates > Pelobates fuscus. The sequence goes on along the minus strand of NC_086318.1, from coordinate 323,504,660 downwards.
CCGGGTTCACTGTGAAGTGCAGGGAGACGGATCAGTGCTGATCCTGCCCCCTGTGTAAAAAAAAATAAAGTTTTAATAAATCCCACCCCCCTTTACCCATTTTAATAAAAAAAGAACCCATTCCCTGCCAATTGATCACTGACTACAGTGATCAATTGGCAGGGATTACATTTTACTGTCATCTGATTTTATTTTTTAACCCCTGAGGGTTAATTATTATTTTTTTAACCCTCAGGGGTTAAATTTATTTTATTAATTAATTTAAACATTTTAAAATTATATATTTAGCTAACTAGGGTGGGTGGAAGTTAGTGGGGAATTTGGGGATTTTGAGTTAGGCTAACTAGGGGTTAACATTAAAAAAAGTTTTAAAATAAGCTTTAAAAAGTTAAAAATTACTTTTTAAAAAAAGTTTTAATAACGTTTAAGTAAAAAATAAAAAGACACCCGCCTTTACCCAGTCCAAATAAAAATTAACCCATTCTCTGCCAGTCGATCACTGCCTACAGTGATCAAAATACAGATCACAGTATTATACTGTGATCTAATTTGTTTTAACCCCTGAGGATTAACTTTTATTTATTTATTAAATCTCAGGGGTTCAATTTATTTAATTAATTAATTTAAATATTTTATAATTATATATTTTGCTTGCTGGGGTGGGTTGGAGTTATGGGCAAATGGGGAATTTACAGTTAGTGCTGCTTACTGCTAGGTAGGGGTTAACGGTAAAAAAAAGCTTAGAAAAATGTTAAATCTGTAAAAAAAAAGTTTTAAGAAAGTTTAGAAAGTTTTAAAAAAATAATAAGCAAAACAAAAGTTTACAAACTAGTTTTAAAAAGTTAAAAAATACATTAAAAAATACTCATTACCACTACACCTGGAACAAACTAGAGAAAAAATGATCCCACGCTAAGGTTCAAAATATGCCTTTTGAATTACCCCAGGGAGTATTCTTTAATAAATAGTATGTGTTTGGGGGGGGGGGGGGGGGAAGTTTCAATAACCAACCATCTAAACTACTCCTAAATGGAACATGGACACAGCGTAAAACTTCAAAAATGCTTATTACCACTACACTTTGTACAAGCTAGCGGAAAAATGATCCCATGCTAAGGTTCAAAATATGCCTTTTGAAATACCCTGGGATGTCATCTTTAAGAAATTGTATGCTTTTATGGTGTAGTTGTAATATGTAGCCTGCTCAAGTGCTCCAAAGTGGAACACGGACACATCAAAACCCTCCATGAAAATTCACACTTAAAATGTAAATTTGTCACCTCTCTTTTACAGCACTGTAACTTCACAAAATATTGCCAAAGACATACAATGGGGGTGTCATTTTACTCAGAAGACTTAGCTGAGCATAATTTGGGAGGTTTGAACTTAGTGGCACATATGAAATATACAAAAGGCCCAGCAAAAATGTAATCCGTATGTAAAAAATGGCCCAAATATTTTTTTACCACATACTTTGGCATATATTGGTGAAACAATGGGGGCATGTTAAGGCACAATATGCACCATATGAGATACCCTGGAGTGTCTACTTTTACAAATGGTAGGCCTTTGTGTTTTTGTTTTTTTTTTGAACAGTCAAACTGTTATAATACCCCAAATGGAAGCATTGGCTCATTAAATCGTCTCTCAAAATTTACTGTGAATACTGAAAAGGACAGGTCTCATATATGGCACTGTAGCTTCACAAAATAGTGCCAAAAACATACAAAGGGGGTGTCATTTTACTCAGCAGGTGTAACTGAACACAAAATAAAACTTAGTAAAGCACACACCAACTTTACAAAATACACATGAGAAGTTCTTTGTTATATGTTTGTGTGCCATAAACCAAAGAAAACACATTTTTTCTCCAATATTTAGCAGAGGTTGGCGGTGAAATGGCTTCTTAGAAAGTGTCAAAACAACCTTAGGACAATAGCCTGTGATGTCTACTTTATATAAATATATACTTTTGTGTGGCAATTTTGTTTTTCTTTTATGGCTATTAAGCTTACAAGACAAACATACCAAATTCTAAAATTGCTCCACATTAAACGTTTATTTTACTCCTTGTGCTTTGTGACCTGTAACTACCAAAAAAAAACTTAAAATCCCAGACACATTATATATTCTGTAAATCAGAACAACTAAATGAATTTATTTTTAATTGCTTTCTTTAACCTGCACTAATTATGCACACATTATTATTGCAAAAACTATAAAAAAACCAATTTTTTTTTGTTGCATTTTTCTGTATTTTTTTGATAATAAATAAGCATTTATATATATATATATATATATTTATATGTTACATCAAATTAAAGCCCTTTCTGTCCTTTAAAAAACAGTATATAATATGTGTCGATGCAAATTGCAGTTGAACGCAAACAGCAAGAAAATGCAAAAATTGCTTGTGTCATTAAGCATAAGACAAGCTTCTGAAGCTGTGTCCTTAGTGGCAGAGCCACTTAGTTTTGCTAATCGAATAGCTGATCGATGTCCTCTCATCCGTTCTCTGAGATCATTAGATGTTTTTCTAATGTAGATCAGACCACACGGACATATGATCCAATATACAACATGAGTCGTGGTACAAGTTATCTTATGGCGAATGTTGTATATTTTTCCAGTTCTTGGATGAGGAAATGATTTCCCTGGTATCATATTATTACATGCCATGCAGTTTAGGCACCGGAAACATCCTAGGTTTTTATTAGGTATCTGTTCCTGTATACGTGTAAATTGATCTGTGTGTAGCAGAAAGTCTCTTAAGTTTTTACCCCTTTTGTAGCTTATCACAGAGGGTTGCCTGAATTGAATAGGGAGAGAGGGATCTTTCCTCAAGGGGGTTAAAACTAGTGGCATGTAAGATCGTATTCCGATCAGTCGGTTTTGAAAAAAGAGTGTATCCCAGTTTGTTGTTGTCGACATAGATACGTAAGTCCAAGAAATCAATTTGTTGATCATTCAATTGATGTGTGAATTTAATCGGTGATACAAGATTATTCAATTCTTCAACCATCTGATGGAGTTTTGGTTGTCCTCCTGTCCAAATAATCAGAATATCGTCAATGAAGCGAAAATATCTCTGGATGTACTGGCCGTAAACTTGCAAAATATTTTCTGTTTCATATTTGTACATATATGCGTTAGCATACATAGGGGCCATAGGTGCCCCCATCGACGTGCCAGTGTGCTGAATGTAGAACTTGGATTAGAATCTGAAATAATTCAATTTCAGACATAGTTCCAGCAATTCCTTCAGATAGTCAATAGGTGGTGTCATTTTTCACTGTGCTGCTGTAAGACTTCTTTCATGGCTTGTATGCCATCTCCAAGCGGTATCACCGTGTAAAGGCTACTCACATCAAGGGTTACTAAAATAATTCCCTCTCCAGGTAAAGTTAGGGTTTTAAGGTGTTCAATCACATCTTTAGTATCTTTCACGCAGGTGGGTAATGCCAATACCGGTGCTTTAAATTTCAAATCCAGCCATTTCGGGGATATATGGAGTGGCTGGAGTTGTTGCACCGAGGCACCAAACAAGACCGGTTAAATTGAGTGCAGGGCGCTTGGATTTTGTATACTTCAAGACCCATAAGCCAGGTCTTTACCCACGCACCAAACCCAGTGAGAGTGATTGAGCCACGGCTAAGTTTCTCATGGAGGATTTCCTCACCAAAGCGGGAGCATATGTTGAGCATGCTGAGACACTTCAATATACAGAGGAGCAAGCAGCTGCTATCTTATGGCCTCAAACAGACTCGGATCTACCGGCTACTTTTGAACCTAAGGACATTATTAGAAACTTGCAAAAATTGAAACAAAAAGAAATAGACTTGGAGCTACATGCGACCTACCTTTCAGATTATTTTCGGATAAAAAAAGATCCCTAGAGGTTTTCGCTTTAAAAACGTCCCCATGATTGGGAGAAACAATCCAGAAGTCTGCAGAAAGTTGATCGGGATCCTGAATAAGTGCTCGCTCGATTTAATGTTGGTGGTCATCGAGGAGGTAGGACGTGAGCTTAAAGTTACTAAGTTTAAAATCTCTGACTTAGAAGTTTAGCACTCTGTGACTATAGCTGCACCTAACTGTGACTCCCTTATTTAAAAACTAACAGAAGATCTGAAGCAATATAAAAGAGACCTAGTAAGGTTCAAAAGGGATAAGCTCGATAAGGTTCAATCTGATTACTCTGAACACCGGGTTTACAAGTGGCTCTCTGGGGAGAATACTAGACCTTACCAGAGGATTTATAGACCCCGTATTAGAAAACCACTTGTTTCTACAGTGGATGTAACCTCGGGTGAATCAGTGTCTGAATCTGAACTGAGTGACTTATCTAAGAAACACCAATTGAACAGAAGCGATTCGAGTACCACTTTTTAAGAACCGGGTCTAGGTCTCACTGGAGAACCTTACACCACCAGGAGGGGCCAGAAGGGGAAAAGGCACTGGAGTCAGAGGGCGACCCCCGAGAAGACAATAGATCATCCGATCATCAATCTGTCAAACAGGGTACTGACAAAAACGGAAACCGTGTTACTATCCAAAGGACTGTCCTTTATCCCTACATCAGGGATCAATAAATTTGAATGGGAGGTTGACCAGGCTGTCACTGCGATCAGAGCGCTCTGAGATTGCAGTGACAGCGATCTCAGACAGTGCAGATCGTGGTCACTGACCCCTGGGGGGCCAAGTATGTCCCCCGACTGCGTTCTGCACAGGGGAAAGCCGCCGGCCACGTGTGTCAGCCGATTTGAAATCGGCTGACACACGGAAAATACTGATCGCAGTGACAGCCTGTCACTGCGATCAGAGACAGCAGATCGCGGTCACCAGCCACAGGGGGGGTTGCCTTGGGGGCCAGGCTTCCCCCCCCCCCCCGATCGTGATCTGCAGCGGGCGATTAGCGCCGGCCACGTAGGCGGCCATTATAGCGAGGGCGTACTATTACGCCCGCCGGCATTTAGAGCCGGCTCCTGCAGTGCGTAATAGTACGCCCTCCGGATTTAAGGGGTTAAAGTGTATTAACACCTTAAGGACATAGAAAATTGTACAATTTGTAATCAAAACAAAACCTGGAATTTGAGCTATGTCTGTTCATCCATAATTCACCTCTGTCATATTTAGTGCACCCACACTTACTATATATCATTTTGTTCAGGAGAAACAGGGCACATTCATTTCACATCAAATGTGCATATATGAAACACAATTTAATATGAATATAATCAAAAACAATTGAGAAATGTTGTTATTTTTCAAGTTCTGCATGCAATTTTAACTGTAATTGTCATAATACTGTTAGCTCGTGCTGCAATAAAATAAACATATTTGTATTCAGTGATGTCTCATGAGTACAACAGTACCCCCTATGTGCAGGTTTTATGGAGTTTTTGAAGTTACAGGGTTAAATATATGTTTTTATATATTAATGTTTTTATATATTAAAATTTGCCAGATTGGTTTGCTGGAAATATGTTGCCTTTGAGACTGTATGGCAGCCCAGGAAATAAAAAATTACCCCCATCATGGCATACCATTTGAAAAAGTAGACAACCGGGGGTATTCAAAATGGGGTGTGTCCAGTCTTTTTAGTAGCCATTTAGTCACAAGGGCCAAATTTAGCTTATATTTTTTATTTATTTTTGCATTTTTCACAAATAAACTGTCCTTTCACCAATGGTATCATCAGCATTATATGTTGTATGGCTCCTAAACACTCATATTTGTATTCAATAATTTCTCACAAGTACACCTGTATACCCCATGACCATGTTTTATGGTGTTTTTGAAAGTTACAGGTTCAAATATAAGGCTTGCTCATTTCCGTTTTTGCACATTGAATTTTTCCAGATTGGTTATCTTGCATTTGAGACCGTATGGTAGTCCGTCAATGAGAATTACCACCATCATGGCATACCATTTGAAAGTGTAGGCAACCCAGGGTATATAAAATGGGGTATGTCCAGGTTTTTTTTAGCAGCCTCAAGCAGTCACAAAGGGTGGGCAAAGTTAACGTTCACATTTGATTGCTGCATTTTTCACACAAAAACTGCACTTTTACTGATGATACTAATATTTTTATTCAGTGAAGTCTCCCGAGTACAACAGTACCCCACATGTACAGGTTTTATGGTGTTTTGGAAAGTTACAGGGTTAAAGATAGGGCTTGCAAATTACATTCTCAGGACTTCCTGTCTGAGTTGTTAGGCAGGTCTCTCAAATTGTAATTAGTAAAATCACAGAATTTTGCAAAAAGATTACATAAGTATACAGGTAGAATCTAAATAAAAAAGGGAAAAAAAAAAAAAAAATATATATATATATATATATATATATATATATATATAATAAACAATACACAAGATCCAGCGCACTCTCCTATCTACTAAACAGCAACTTCAATGTTGACAGATTTTATTAGTTTTTAAAAGTTTTTTTTTAAAAAAACCTAATCTAGGCAAAAAAAATAATGGGGATTTAGTTACATTATATGATCATATATTGCATAAGCCTGCCACAACGTCAATGTACCCCATCTTTGGCAGGTCCTACTCTCACAGTCTAATGTCTGCTCTTATGAGATTAACCCACTTACTTGGGAAAAAAATCCATCTGAGGCTCTCTGCAGTACAAGGCTAATTAGGGACCTGATATGAGGCACCTGTAACAGGGAGGGGTGCAAAACCAAGGAGTTGGCTAGACTCCCAAATATATATATATATATATATATATATATATATATATATATATATATATATAAAACATGGGGGATGGTTGCACTCACCTGAACATGCTTAAATGGGGTGCTGCTGGGGGCCATATTATACAATAAACAATACACAAGATCCAGCACACTCTCCTATCTACTAAACAGCAACTTCAATGTTGACAGATTTTATTAGTTTTTAAAAGTTTTTTTTTTAAAAAACACCTAATCTAGGCAAACAAAATAATGGGGATTTAGTTACATTATATGATCATACATTGCATAAGCCTGCCACTGTATATATACAGTATCTCAGAAAAGTAAGCACACCCCTCACATTTTTGTAAATATTTTATTATATCTTTTCATGTGACAACACTGAAGAAATGACACTCTGCTACAATGTAAAATAGTAAGTGTGCAGCCTGGGTGCGCAGATTGGCTAGAGTGGTCAGCTGATGCTCTAAGCCAATTGCTAGTTCCAGGTTCATAAAAATGTTTTACTTTTTTATGAATGGGGTGCTACTGATTGGCTTAGAGCGCCAGCTGACTGCTCTAGCCAATCAGCGGCACCCCTACCCAGCGGCACTCTGTGCTTCCTGACACTCAGTAAATAAAAGTGAACACATTAACCCCTTCCCGACCGGGGACAGAAATTTTCCGTTAACCTTGTCCTTCAGTTAAGGACCGTTGATGGAAAATTTCCGTCATTTACTAAAGTTAGCCCCAGATCGCCGCAATTGCGGCGATGGCGGGGTTAACGGTGCTCCGGTCTGCCTCTGTATTAGAGGCAGACCAGGAGCTCCCGATTGGGCTATCCCAGCACCGGTGCTCGCTCTGACAGCATGTCAGAGCGGGCACATGTGCTCCACATCCTCACCTTCCACCTCCCTGCACTTCTAGGTTCTGTGTGAAGTGCAGGGAGACGGATCAGTGCTGATCCTCCTCTCCCTGTGTAAAAAAAATAAATAAAGTTAAATCCCACCCCCCCTTTCCCCTGCTTTAATAAAATTAACCCCTTCCCTGTCAATTGATCACTGACTACAGTGATCAATTGGCAGGGTATACATTTAATGTCATCTGATTATTTTTTCTAACCCCTGAGGCTTAATTATTATTTTTTTTAACCCTCAGGGGTTAAATTTATTTTATTAATTAATTTAAATATTTAAAAATTATATATTTAGCTAGCTGGGATGGGTGGAAGTTAGTGAGCAATTGGGGAATTTGGTGTTAGGCTAACTAGGGGTTAACGTTAAAAAAACTTTTAAAATAAGCTTTAAAAAGGTAAAAAAAAACTTTTGAAAAAAAAAATACCACCCCCTTTACCCAGTCTAAATAAAAATTAACCCCTTCCCTGCCAGTTGATCACTGCCTACAGTGATCAAAATACAGATCACAGTATTATACTGTGATCTAATTTTTTGTAACCCCTGAGGATTAACTTTTATTTATTTATTTTTTAACCCTCAGGGGTTCAATTTATTTAATTAGTTAATTTAAATATTTTATAATTATATATTTTGCTAGCTGGGGTGGGTGGGAGTTATGGGAAAATGGGGAATTTACGGTAAGTGCTGCTTACTGCTAGTTAGGGGTTAACGGTAAAAGAAAAGAAAAAGTGTAAAAAAAAGTTAAGATATTGTAAAATATTTAATAAGAAAAAAAAGTTTAAAAACGGGTTTTACAAAGTAAAAAAAGTTTTACAAAGTAAAAAAAATACATTTAAAAATGCTCATTACCACTACACTTGGTACAAGCTAGCGGAAAAATGATCCCACGCTAAGGTTCAAAATATGCCTTTTGAATTACCCTGGGATGTCTTCTTTAAGAAATGGTATGCCTTTATGGTGTAATTGGATTATATAGCCTTGTAAAATACTCTAAAATGGGACATGGACACAGCGTAAAAATTCAAAGTTTGAAAAAAACTGGAATGGCTGTGTCTCAAATGTGCCCCTTCAATGTCCACATATACCTGGCAAAGGTAAATACGGGGTATTGCTGTACTCAGCCAACATAGCTGAGCAACATATGAAGTAGTATACAGTTGTAGTACACATAAGGTTTGCAAAATATACTGCGCAAATTCACTTTGTATGTCAAAAAGGCAGAAAAAATGCTTATTACCACTACACTTGGTACAAGCTAGCGGAAAAATGATCCCATGCTAAGGTTCAAAATAGGCTTTTTGAAATACCCTGGGATGTCTTCTTTAAGAAATGGTATGGCTTTATGGGGTATTTGGATTATATAGCCTGTTAATTACTCTAAAATGGGACATGGGCACAGTGTAAAAATGTAAAGTTTGAAAAGAACTGGAATGGCTGAGTTCCAAATGTGCCCCTCCGATGTCCACATATATCAGGCAAAGGTACATACGGGGGTATTTCTGTACTCAGCCGACATAGCTGAGCAACATATGAAGTAGTATACAGTCGTAGTACACATAAGGTTTGCAAAATATACTGCACAAACTCACTTTGTGTGTCAAAAAGGCAGAAAAAATGCTTATTACCACTACACTTGTTACAAGCTAGCGGAAAAATGATCCCACGCTAAGGTTCAAAATAGGCGTTTTGAAATACCCTGGGATGTCTTCTTTAAGAAATGGTATGGCTTTATGGGGTATTTGGATTATATAGCCTGGTAAATTACTCTAAAATGGGACATGGGCACAGTGTAAAAATTTTAAGTTTGAAAAGAACTGGAATGGCTGTGTTCCAAATGTGCCCCTCCGATGTCCACATATACCAGGCAAAGGTACATACGGGGGTATTTCTGTACTCAGCCAACATAGCTGAGCAACATATGAAGTATTACACAGTCGTAGTACACATACGATTTGAAAAATATACTGTGCAAATTCACTTTGTGTGTCAAAAAGGCAAAAAATTACGCTTATTACCATTACACTTGGTACAAGCTAGCAGAAAAATTATCCCACGCTAAGGTTCAAAATATGCCTTTTGAAATACCCTGGGATGTGTTCTTTAATAAATGGTATGCCTTTATGGTGTAGTTGTAATATGTAGCCTGCGCAAGTGCTCTTAAAAACCTTAACTTGTTACATCTCTTTTACAGCAGTGTAACTTCACAAAATAGTGTCTAGGTCATACATTGGGCATATTGTTTTACTCAGAAGACTTAGCTGAGCATAATATGGGGGGTTTGAACTTAGTGGCACATATGAAATGTACAAAATGCCCAGCAAAAATGTAATCCGTATGTAAAAAATGCCCAAAATTATTTTTTACCACATACTTTGGCATATATTGGTGAAAAAACGGGGGCATGTTAAGGCACAATATGCACCATATGAGATACCCTGGAGTGTCTACCTTTACAAATGGTAGGCCTTTGTGGGGTTTTTTGAACAGTCAAACTGCTATATTACCCCAAATTGAAGCATAGGCCCATTAAATCCGCCTTTCAAAATTCTACTGTAAATGTTGAAACGGACAGGTCTCCTATATGGCACTGTAGCTTCACAAAATAGGGCATACAATGGGGGTATCGTTGTACTCAGCAGAAGTAACTGAACACAAAATAAAACTTTGTACAGGAATAACACACACAAACTTTACAAAATACACATGAGAAGTTCTTTGTTATGAGTTTGTGTGCCAAAAACCCCCAAAAACTAAATTTTACTCCAATATTTAGCAGAGATTGGCGGTGAAATGGCTACTTAGAAAGTGTCAAAACAACCTTAGGACAATAGCCTGTGATGTCTACTTTATATAAATATATACATTTGTGTGGCAAGTTTGTTTTCTTTTATGGCTATTAATCTTACAAGACAAACATACCAAATTCTAAAATCGCTGTGTCCTTAAGGGGTTAACACTGATATTTTTATACCTGGGGAGATGAGAAGGTCCAAAGTTTCCCTACCAGGCCCAAGTACCAAAGCCTTATGATGTGGTGTCCAGAATGTAGTGGAGGGATCACTTCACTTGTCCTTCCTGCTCCGTTCTCCTTTTCTTCTACTTTATTTGACACAGTCTTCTTTTTTTTCTGGCACTGTCTTCTCTTCTCCTTGGCTCCTTGATCTTTTTGCTACTTTCTGCTTCTTTTGCGCCCTTCTGCTCCTTTCTCTTTCTGATCCCTTTCTGCTCCTTGCAGACCCTTTCTGCTCCTTCTCCTACTTTACCTTTGTGCTCTTTGCTGCCCCTTTCTGCCCTTTCTGCTCCTTGCAGACCCTTTCTGCTCCTTCTCCTACTTTACCTTTGTGCTCTTTGTTACCCCTTTCTGCTCCTTTTCCTACTACCTTTGTGCTCCTTCTGATTTTTTCTACTCCTTTACATTTGTGTTCCTTCTGTCCCTTCCTGCTCCTTGCTGCCATTTCTGCTCCTTGCAGACCCTTCCTTCTCCTTGCAGACCCTTCCTTCTCCTTGGTGCCTATTTCTCCTTCTTCCTGCCCATTCCTGCTTCTTGCTGACCCTTCCTGCTCCTTCCTGCTCCTTCTCCTACCGTAACTTTGAGCCCCTTCTGATTCATTCTGCTCCTTTACCTTTGTGCTCCTTCTGTCCCTTCCTGCTCCTTGCTGCCACTTCCTGCTCATTTCTGCTCCTTATCATACTTTACCTTTCTGCTCCTTCTGCCCCTTCTAACTCATTGCTGACCCTTTCTGCTCCTTGATATCCCTTCCTGCTTTTTTCTGTTCCTTCTCCTTTCTGCTCCTTGATGTCCTTTCAGGCTCATTTATGTTCCTTCTCTTTTCTGCTCCTTCTCCTACTTTACCTTTATACTCCTTCTGTTCCTTTCTGCTCCTTGCTTCCCTTTCCAGCTCCCTGCTAACGCTTTCTGATCCTTGCTTCACCGTTCTGCACTTTCTCCTCCTTTACCGTTGTTATCCTCTGCCCCTTCCAGCTCCTTGCTGCCCCTTCCAGCTCCTTGCTGCCCCTTCCAGCTCCTTGCTGCCCTTTTCTGCTCCTTGCTGTCCCTTTCCAGTTTCTTTCTGCTCCTCCTACTTTACCTTTGTGCTGTTTCTGATTATTTTTTCTCCTTTACCTTTGTGTTTCTTCAGTCCTTTCTTGCTCCTTGCTGCCCTTTTCTGCTCCTTACTGCCCCTTTTCTGCTCCTTTCTGTCCCTTCCTGCTTCTTTCTGCTCCTTCTCCTACTTTACCTTTGCGCTCCTTCTGATTCTTTCTGCTCCTTTACCTTTGTGCTCCTTCTGTCCCTTCCTGCTCCTTGCTGCCCCTTTCTGCTCCTTGCAGACCCTTCCTTCTCCTTGCAGACCCTTCCTGCTCCTTGCTGCCTCTTCCTCCTTCTTGCTTCCCATTCCTGCTCCTTGCTGACCCTTCCTACTCATTTCTGCTCCTTATCCTAAATTTACCTTTCTGCTCCTTCTGCCCCTTCTAGCTCATTACTGACCCTTTATGCTCCTTTATGTCCATTCCTGCTCATTTCTGTTCCTTCTCCTTTCTGCTCATTTATGTCCATTCCTGCTCCTTTCTGTCCCTTCTCCTATCTGCTCCTTCTGTCCCTTCCTGCTCCTTCTGTCCCTTTCTGCTCCTTGCTGACTCTTTCTGCTCCTTGCTGACTCTTTCTGCTCCTTGCAGGCCCTTCCTTCTCCTTGCAGATCATTCCCACTCCTTGCTGCCCCTTACTGCTCTTAGCTGCCCCTTCCTGACCCTTACCGGAAAATTTCTGCTCCTTCCTGACCCTTGCTGCTCATTTCTGCTCCTTTCTGCTCCTTCTCCTACTTTAAGTTTGTGCTCCTTCCAGCTCATTTTGACCCTTTCTGTTCCTTGATGTCCCTTCCTGCTCATTTCTGTTCCTTCTCCTTTCTGCTCCTTGATGTCCCCTCTTGCTCATTTCTGTTCCTTCTCCTTTCTGCTCCTTCTCCTACTTTACCTTTGTGCTCATTCTGTCCCTTCCTGCTCCTTGCTGACCCTTTCTGCTCCTTTCTGTTCCTTTCTGCTCCTTCTACTTTACCTTTGTGCTGCTTTACCTTCCAGCTCTTTGCTGCCCCTTCCTGCTCCTTGCTGCCCCTTCCTGCTCCTTCTGACCCTCTATGCTCCTTGTGCACTCTTCGTGCTCCTTGCAGACCCTTTCTGCTCCTTGCTGACTCTTTCTGCTCCTTGCTGACTCTTTCTGCTCCGTGCAGGCCCTTCCTTCTCCTTGCAGATCATTCCCACTCCTTGCTGCCCCTTACTGCTCTTAGCTGCCCCTTCCTGACCCTTCCTGCAAATTTCTGCTCCTTCCTGACCCTTGCTGCTCATTTCTGCTCCTTTCTGCTCCTTCTCCTACTTTAAGTTTGTGCTCCTTCCAGCTCATTGTTGACCCTTTCTGTTCCCTGATGTCCCTTCCTGCTCATTTCTGTTCCTTCTCCTTTCTGCTCCTTGATGTCCCCTCTTGCTCATTTCTGTTCCTTCTCCTTTCTGCTCCTTCTCCTACTTTACCTTTGTGCTCATTCTGTCCCTTCCTGCTCCTTGCTGACCCTTTCTGCTCCTTTCTGTTCCTTTCTGCTCCTTCTACTTTACCTTTGTGCTGCTTTACCTTCCAGCTCTTTGCTGCCCCTTCCTGCTCCTTGCTGCCCCTTCCTGTTCCTTCTGACCCTCTATGCTCCTTGTGCACTCTTCGTGCTCCTTGCAGACCCTTCCTGCTCCTTGCTGACCCTTCCAGCTCCTTACTGAGCCTTTCTGCTCCTTAATGTCTCTTCCTGCTCATTTCTGCTCCTTCTCATTTCTGTTCCTTCTCTTACTTTAACTTCCTGCTCCTTGCTGACCCTTCCTGTAGGCTGCCACCCTATCCCTCTACTGCCTGATCTATAGGCTGTCTCCCCCCCACTATCCCTCACTTACCTGATCTGTAGGTGGATCCCCCTCATCCCTCACTTACCTGATCTGTAGGTGGATCCCCCCCATCTCTAACTTACCTGATCTGTTGGCTGCCTCTCCATCCCTCCCTTACCTGATCTGTAGGCTGCCCCATCCCTCACTTACCTGATCTGTAGGCTGCCCCTCATCTCTCACTTACCTGATCTATTCGCTGCCTCATCCCTTACTTACCTCATCTGCTAGATGCACCCATCCCTCACTTATCTGATCTGCAGGCTGAACCCCCATCCCTCACTTCTCTGATCTGTAGGATGCTCCCCCATCTCTCATTTACCTGATCTGTAGGCTGCCCCCCATGCCTCACTTACCTGATATGTAGGCTGCCCCATCCCTTACTTACCTGATCTGTAGACTGACCAGTGCCGGTATTGTAGTGTATTCTAAATCTCAAAATAAAAATACTGGCACAAGCTGAAAAATCCAGCGGGGATACATTGCATAAGCCTGCCACCGTCATATACACCATCAGCCTTCTGCCGTCACATTCTATGTTTCTATCAGCCTTATGTCTTATGTCTGCTCTTATGAGATTAACCCACATACTTGGAGAAAAAAGTAGAGAAGGACCTGCTATCGATAGATAGATAGATAGATAGATAGATAGATAGATAGATAGATTTTTTGATATAATATTGATTTTGTTCAGTGCAACATTCTTGCCTAGAATTATTCAGCAACAAATGGAAAAACATAATCTAGTGTTAACAAAATAACAATAACAACTTATCTTAGTTATATAATCCATTCATGATTTATAAGAGGAAAAAAGGCAACATCTTTAAAATGCAGTAGCATAAAATAGATCCAATACTTTTAAAAGAAAATGTCTTGGAGACTATGGTATTTTATTGGAACCCACAGTTTTTGTAAATATACCATATGTATAAGTCGTTTTGATTTGATTCCAAGCTACTTTTTTTTTTTAAATTGTTTTTCTTGCTGTGATCAACAAAACCTAGCACTTCAATTCTTCAGCTATATCATGCTGATCTGTTCTTGCCTTAAGGATGAAAGAATTACAGTTCAGTTATTTTGCTCCAGGAAGCAACGTTACTAGACCACATGTTGATATTTTATACGTAAACAGTTTGCCTATGTGGATGCCAGATTTATGAAAAGAGAACCACAACAGGATGCCAACCATAGTCATTTTATTGAAGCACTGAAAATTGTCCAAAAATATGCTTTTTGTATTACACCATGCTGAAAGAGATAAAGCTGTAGATTTCAGAACTATTTCGTTGTGGTCAAAATTGATTGTAAGATTACAAATGCATGTTTTTGGTTGATGTAAAAATATGAAAAAATAAAGTTTTGCAATCTTTGAGTATGAGATTACTTTATATTTATTTTACTTGTACAAAGGGATTATGTAAGGACATAAAAGATTTGCATTACTAAAAAAAGAGAAGAACAAAAATAATGAGTTGTATAACACGTTTTTTACATGTCATGGCACTCACTCAGCTCATAACAATAGACTTAATTTTGAGAAATGTATGCTGTTCTTATGCATCCTTTTTAGACTACCATACTAAGCACAGTTTACAGCTTGCCAGCTATTATTTTTAAACACAAGGAAAATGACGATATAATGCTATCCAAGACTCCACATCAGAATTTACACTCCACCTTTAACCAATAATAAATTATAGTACTAAAAGAAGAAGAGTAGGCATATGGTAAATGAAATTCAACATAGATAAGTGCAAAGTTATGCATTGTTGGATGAGGAACCCACATGAAACATATACCTTTAGTAGAGCTAAATTTGGGATCATTGCAAATGAGAATAATTTACAGACGAATCATAGGCAACAGACTAGGCAACAATATGCAATGTCAGTCAGCAGTTGCAAAGGCCAGTAAGATACTGTTGTGCAGAAATAGCAGTATTAAGGCATGTGATAAAATTATAATTTCACCTTTTTAAAACCATGCTAAACCCCAACAATGCATTTGTGGTGCAATTTTGGTCACCAGTTAAAAAAATTAATAATATTAAATATATGATACAATTATATACTTGCTCATTGTGGACAGCTCTCTGGTAACTTTTTCATTGTCAGGAATCCATAAAGCCTATGTAGTCCTGGATTTCATGATCCTATTGGTAAAAATTTACCAATTACTATTCACAATTTTTTTTTAGGAATACCTTTTTTACTAGAATACTAAAAAATAAGGGGAATTTGTTTATTAATATTTTCATCCTTTTAGATTGTAATAATTGGGTTCTAAGCATCTGACTTATCTTATCTATATCTTGTTTTAGACTTTCCCCTTTATAACCTTTTTTTGTAAAAATATATATATATATATATATATATATATATTTTTTTTTTATTTTTTTTTTAAGACTGTGATAAAAAAATGTTCTGAGCAATTTCTTTGCAGACTTAAACATTTTCCTTTTGGGATATTACTTAAATAAGGGTGGTGGTGACATCTAGCAACATTTATAAAACTATTTGTGTGTACTTGTTCAAAATCAGTCCATGTAATTAAAGATATGTTAAAACATAAATATTTAAATCTAAAAAAATGTTTTTTTATTATTATTTACATTTTGGGTTAATTTAATCCCTCAATGATTGGAGTTAAGGAATGTAAAAAATATGTTACACTCTTAGACGAACATGGCTCACTCGAGTGCCATTAATATTCAACCAGGAACACTTATGCGTTCATTGTTGATAACTCTACTCATAATTCCTCACAGATATGACTCCTCCTGGTCGCCTACCCTCAGCATCCCTGTATTATACTCTATATGAAAATAGTGTCCTATAATGTAAAGGGGCTAAATTCCCCAGGTAAACAGAGACTTCTCCCACAAGACTTAAAAACATGCCATTCAGACATAGCATGTATTCAGGAGACTCATTTTTGCAAGCCACATACTCCTACAGTATACAATAGTTATTTTCCCCAATCAATACCACTCCTCTCTCGATATAGACCCCCAGGTATGTTATTTTGATAGGGTTGTTCAACAATATCCAATTTACCCAGGTATTGGTATACTTTCCAAATACAGAGCTGAAACAATACCTCAAGTCTCTCCTACAAAAAAATTACGACTTTTGCCAAGGAGGTCTAATTATCTGTGGAGACGTCAATTTTATCCAGCCCCCCTCCCTAGAAACAATGGCCACCCTATCAGGATGTAGAAATAAACAAAAGTCTAGTTCCTGCAATGGCCTAATAAAATACTTGCTCTCTATGGTCTTTATGAAGGCTGGAGGACTCTCCACCACACAGAACAGGATTTTTTTTTTTTTTTTTTTTTAAGTTTCAAAATTATCTTTATTAAGTAAATATATGTTGTACATTACCAATTAAAAGGTTACAGATGAAAAGGATACATTTGGCAAGTCTAGTCAAAGGTGTGAAGACGTGTCACAAAAATTATCATAATTACATTATGTTGTTAAATATACATTGCATAACATAGAGTAAAAGACCAGATGTAGATGACTGTATTAAAGAATATAAAAAATATAAAATTATAAAATTATAAAATTATAAAATAAAATTATAAAATAAAATGTATCCACCAATTCGCCTCAAACATAGTTAAGTTGTAAAGACTTTTGAAAAGTTATATTTGCAGTCGGCGTGATGTTTCTGCGTGTTGGTCAATAGTTTGCAATTGATTTAGTGTTAGATTGCGAGACTATAGATTACAAAGTTATAGATTAAATATATTAATTAATTTAATTTAATCTAATCAGGCCCATGAATAGAAAATGTTTTCAAGAGTGTAAAAGACATCTTGTATTAGTTATTTATTTAACAGGTTTTGGACAGGAGTCCAGATTCTCGGGGTTTCCTTAGGGTAGTACCAACTGAGAAATAGGTCCTTCGGCTAGGAATGTAACCCACTTTTCCCATATCTGCATATGTGTCGTCATGTTTCTGCGATAAGCAGCCGAAATTTCCTCCATCTGCCTAATGCTTTCTACTTTGTGGATCCATTCTCTAATGGATGGGGCCTCAGCCTTTTTCCAATGGATAGGGATCATGAGATTAGCTGCTAACAACAGGTGTGTGAGTAAGTTAAGATTGAGTTTCTCCGTGGTGCTGTTTGAAGGGGGTAGCAGGAACAGCATGTGTTCTGGGGCACAAGGGTACTGTACTTTCGTAATAAGTTGGGTTAGTAAGTGGATACGTGTCCAGAATTTAGAGATGACTGAGCAGGACCACCACATATGTGATGAGTGGGCATTGGGAAGCGTACATCTCCAGCATTTATCTATGCAGTTCTTATGCATGAGGCTAAGTTTTGTTGGGGTGTAGTGCCAGCGAGTCAACCTCTTATAGTTACTTTCCTGAGTTGCTAGATTTTGAGATGAGGTGTGTACTCTATTCATAATTTGTTGCCATTGGGAATTAGACAGTGAAATCGGCAACTCCGATGACCATTTATGGATGTATGTAGGAAGTGTGTCGGGTTGTTTGGACTGGAGTAATTTATACATTATCGACAAGATTTTCTTCTTTAGTGAGTGTGATTGACATAAGCTTTCGAAATGTGTGAGGTCTCTTGCTCCCTTAGGGAGAAGAGAGAGGCGTCGGACAAAGTGGCAGATTTGGTTGTGGAACATGTAATGCGTGCTTGTTAGAGTGGAGTCAGGTAGGATGTCTCGTATGGACTTGAGCGATTCGTTTTGGGTGATATCCTGTAGAGATAGATATGAGGGTGTCTCCTGTATTTGTTGTGTCCAACGAGGGGTATCTATCGGTAGAAGTGGATTATGAGTTATTGGATATAGGGGTGAGGGAAATGGTGCTATTCTACGGCGGATTGATCCTGAAGACCACGTTTTGAGCGTGGCTGTTATGGTGGGATGTTGTTTGTGGAGTAGGAGTAACCGCCCATTTTCATGCCAGGGGACTGTGTAGATGGGAGCATTCATAGATGCTTCTTCTATTGAAACCCATTGATGAGTGGGAGTTTGTTTTGACCATTCATAAATTTCTCACTAAATGGGTGGCTTTGTGATATGTTTCTATGTCAGGAAGGCCAATACCCCCATCGCGTCTTGTATGCGTGAGGAGGGGATAAGCTAGCCTTGGGTGTGTGTCTTTCCAGAGATAGGAAGAGATGGTTTTTTTGAGGTTGACAAAGAACTTTCTGGGGATGAGAATAGGCAGGGCCTGTATAAGGTAAAGAATGCGTGGAAGGACGTTCATTTTTAGAACGTTTAGCCTGCTGAACCACCCGTGTTGCAGATTTCGCCATTTAGACAGGTCCCTATTTATGTTTGTTAATAGTGGCGGGAAGTTTAAGTGATAGGTTTGGGATAAGTGACGGGGAATTTGTATTCCAAGATATCTGATGGAGGCTGCTGCCCAAGAGAAGTGGAAGTCATTTTTGAGTTGGTTCTCCACTTCTTGCGTGGTTTGGATTGGGAGTAATTCGCATTTCGTGAGGTTGGCTTTGAAGTTAGAGAGTTCCCCATATGTTTGCATTTCCTGGAGAATGTTTGGGATGGATTGTGTGGGGTTTATGACCGAGAAAAGGATATCATCGGCAAAGGCCGATACTTTATATTCCAATTTGTCTATTCTTATTCCCTGGATTAGGGGGCTTTCTCTTATGCCTTGTAGAAAGGGTTCTAATGTTAGGATAAAGAGCAGAGGCGAGAGAGGGCACCCCTGTCTTGTGCCGTTCGTTATCGTGAAGGGGGTAGAGAGTTGACCATTAATACGCAGTCTTGCTGTTGGTGTTGAGTATATAGCTGACATCCAGTCCAGCCATCTAGGTCCAAATCCTAATTCTCTAAGTGTTGTTAACATAAAGGACCAGTCCACTCTATCAAAAGCCTTCTCGGCGTCTATTGCTAGGAGAGAACTCTGATATGTGTCTTGTTGTGCCCAGTGTATTAGATTTAGAATTTTTGTGGTGTTATTTTTTGCCTCTCTGCCTGGAACAAAGCCAGCCTGATCAGAGTGGATTAAGTTTGGGAGAAGGTTTTTGAGTCTGGATGCAAGGATTTTGGTGAATATTTTGACATCGACATTTATTAGCGATATGGGTCTATAGCTACTGCATTGAAGAGGGTCCTTCCCTGGCTTTGGAATGAGTGCAATTGTGGCCTCTAGAGTGTGTATAGGTAAGGGCGCCTTAGGGGAGATGGCATTGTAGGCGTTGAGGAACGGGGAGGCTAATACCGGGGCTAGTTGTTTATAGTATTTAATGGTGAAGCCGTCTGGGCCCGGGCTTTTACCTAGTGGAGTGTGTTTAACAGCTTGAAAAAATTCATCTTGCGTGATCGGGTCATCTAGGAATGAACTGAGATTATTGGGGAGGGTGTGTTTAATCCTAGTTTGAAGGTAGGCCTGAATCTCGGCATGTGAGGGTGGGGTGTTTCGAAGGTTGTAAAGTTGTGTATAAAAGTTTTTGAAGCCTTCAGTTATTTCAGGTAGGATATGAGTTAATGTTTCGTCTTGTTTCTTTATGCCTTGTATAAAGGTCATTTGTCTTTCTGGTTTAAGGGATTGCGCCAGCAATCTGCCACATTTGCCTCCTCGGGTATAGTATGAGTGTTTGGTTAGTTGGATTTTCTTTTTCGAGTGTAAATGTAATAGGGTGGTTAATTCCGTCTTTTTGGCTATCAAGTTTTTGTACGTCACTGGGTTGTTGTCTGTGGTATGTTGGTTCTCTAAATTTTTAATATCAGCGGTTAATGTTTTTATCTTGGCGTCCCTTTTTCTTTTTTGAATGGATGCCAGCTTGATTAGTTCCCCCCGCAATACACTTTTGTGGGCTTCCCAAATTACCTGGTGTGTCGTGTCTGGGACTGTGTTGGTGAGGAAGTATGATTTTGCTGTCTCGAGGATCTTTTCGTTAATTTCTGGCACATTCAATAAAAGATCGTTTAATTTCCATTGTGCTTTAGTCTGGGGTAGGGAGGAAATGGTCATCTCGAGAATCAGGGGAGCATGGTCCGACCAGGTGATCCCGCCATAGGATGCCGAGACTATCAACGGTAAGAATCTGTGATGTGTAAATAGCATATCAATACGTGTGTAGGTGCCTGTGGGGGGCGAGTAGAAAGAATAATCCCTACTGGATGGGTGTAATATCTGCCAGCAGTCGAATAATTGTGCGTCATATAGGGTTTGCCTAATTTTGTCTCTTGTGGATGATAGATAGGCACTAGAGGGTGCTGTAGAGTCTAGGGAACCGTCTAACGAGATGTTCATGCCCCCCCCCCCCCCCCCACCAGGAGTTGGCCTTCCTGGAAGTCAGAGAGCTTCCCCAGAATTCTGGTCAGTGTGCGGTTTTGTTTCTTGTTGGGGAGATAGAGGTTTGCAAGTGTAATTTTGGTATTACCTATAGTCCCTACGAGAAAGATATAGCGTCCTGCATCATCTGTTTCTTTCTTATGTAGTGTGAAGGGGACATGATTACCTATCAAAATTCCCACTCCTCTAGCTTTAGCTCCTGTAAAATGGCTAAAATAACCCACTGGGTAGTGCTTATTACGGAACTTTGGGGCTGAATCTTTCCGAAAGTGGGTTTCTTGCAGAAATACAATCTCCGCTCTGTGTCTATGGAAGTCTTGCAAAGCTAGAGACCTTTTTTCTGGGGTGTTAAGGCCTTTTACATTTTGTGATATAAAGCGAATGGTGGTCATGTTGTGTGTGGTGTGTAAGTGATAGTAACAGATTTCAATACAGTCAAGGTACAAAGTAGATTGTGTCACTGTGTTACAATTTTGTGATTACGACTAGTAAAGTATATAGATGAAAAACGATATTGTTATTTTCAATACCAAATAGTATCTAAGTAGTAGATGTTATAGTACAACAGGTGTCGTTAATAAGGTAAAACAATTAAAACAATATAAAACAATTCAATTCAAACAATTCAAACAATAGAGCGCTGCTCACTCCTCCTCTTCGACAAAATGGCCTGGTTGAGGCGAGAGCAGATCCGCCCCCGGGCCCGCTCCCGACAGAGGCCGCAGGACCACCAGCAGTACGCCGGGTTTGGTCACAGCCACTGCCCCGAGCCGCTCCGTTCGCGGATAAAACCTGAGGATCAAGCAAGGACCAAAGCAGAGGGCTTAAAACAAGTTAGTTATTAGATGGAATTCGGGAGTAAAGGCCTCCACTATGGTCCCGCACGTTCACCTATGCGGTGTTTTGCGTCTCCAATCTCTGTGCAGGAGATGGGGACTGTTTTCACGGGGTTTTGGACCGATTGCAATCCTTAATGGGCTTTATCAGCTATATGAAATGGTAAATATAACGGCTGACAAGACATAGGGTCTCGTCTATGTTTATTAACTTGTTGGTAATGGGAATTGGAAGGGGGGTAAGGTGGGGAGAAAAAAGGGGGGGGTGGGGGAAGGGGTAAATCTCCTAGTTGAGGTTAGTTCCCCAGAGGAAAGGATATATTTATAGTGCTAGTAAACATATTATTAAATGTTGGGTTCTCTAGCAACTGCTGTTGAACAAGGCGTTATCCGAAGTCACATTTATATCAAACAAAAATCAGGGTATATGTTTATGATTCCGACCTAGTATCTTTACAAGTCTGTAGTTTTACTTTAATGTTTATAATAGTATTGAGTAAAATAAGGGGGGGGGGGGGGAGGTAGGAAGGGGAAGGGGAGGAGGAGTGGGAACCAGCGGGTACCAAGTGGGAGGGCTGATAGAAGGGCACATCAGTGGAAACATATCTTAAGGGTGAGTTTTGTGAGACAAAGGTCAGCAATAATAATAACCAGTAAGACTCTACAATGTGACCGCCTATTATATCAGCTTAAGCAAGGTTAATGTTTCCCCCCAAAGTTGATTAATTATCTCCCATCCCTCCTCCATAACTGTGGAAGTCCATGGTGAATTATAGTATATTTATAGAAACATACGACCTGACTTTGTAGGTTGAAATAAGGACTTGTATCCATGGTACAGTGCCATCAAAGTCTCTGAGTCAATGTCCCAGACGTGGATGTCGGTCTCTTGGGCCGAGTTTCAGTCTCTGAGAGGGTAACTGTAATGTCCTACGAGTAGAAGTTGATCTTGCTTCTGTCTTAGTAATTTCGGGTGATAATGACAGGATGTTTCGTGTCCCAATAGAGTTTATGATGAATGGTAAGTGCAGATAGTCTGTCTGAAAGAGGTGGGAGGGAAGTGGGAAAAAAGGGGGGGGGGAGGGGAAGAATATATGGGTGATTAAGTACAGCGACTGGATTACTTCTGCATCAAACTGGCTATTTCTTCTCTCGCATCAGTGTCCTCATTGGGGAGGTGAGTCTTGGGTCTGTTCTTCTCTTCTTCAGTGGTGTAATCCCCTTTGAGCGGTGCAATGAGTCCTGATGCGGATAAGGGGCATACCAATCCATCACTGGCGTTTCTGGAATCTCCAGTGCTCTTAAGAACGGTGGGACGTCCAGGTGTGACGTGATTGAGTGCGTAGTTCCTTTGTGAGTTACTATTAAGGCAAAGGGGAATCCCCACCTGTATCGTATGTCACGGTTGCGTAGGTGTTCTGTTATTGGTTTCAGAGCCCGCCTCGCTTGTAGTGTGAGCCAGGACAGGTCAGGGAATATTTGTACTGCGTGTCCTCTGTATAGTAAGGGAGGATTGATATCTCTCAATGCCTTCAATAAGTTTTCTTTCTCTGTATAGTAGTGTAACCTACAGATAACATCACGTGGCAGTTCTGCTGCAGGACCTCTTGGCTTTAAAGATCTATGGGCTCTATCAATGATATATATGTTATCAGACTCTTTTCCAAGTATTAAATTGAATAAGTCAGTAAGGGTGGCTATAAGGTCTTCCCCCTGGGATTCAGGGAGCCCTCTTACCCTCAAATTATTGCGCCGTCCTCTATTATCGAGGTCGTCGATTTGTCTTTGCATGTCAGTCACAAAATGCATTTGAGAGTCTACCAGGGAGGAAAAATGTATCATTTGGGCTTGTTGTGCATCTTTCTCTTCTTCCAGATCAGTAACTCTGTGATTTATCTGTTGCAGGTTGGAGTTGATCGCGTCCAGTTTAACTTGGAAGGAAGACTCCATTTTGCTTATCATAGAGGCTATATCAGCTTTGGATGGTAAGTTTTTAATGAGTTCTCTTAGCTCCAGGTCCCTGGAGTGGTCAGCGGATCTATCGGAGGTATCCGATGTCGCTGGGCTTTGCGGTATTGAGTCTAAGGTATTGTGATTGTGAGTGTCGGTTGGCGCCGGCGCCATTTTGTGGCTTGCGGCCTCCATCTCGCGGTCCGCCGACTCGGTAAAGTAACCAGTTAATGTGCCCAATTTGTGCCCACCGGACTTCCCTGGGGTGCGCTGTGTACCTTGGTTCTTTTTGGGGTTTCCCATTTTCGCTTAGTGCCGTGGATTGAAGCGGATTGCCCGACGGATTGCAGGGAGCTGTATCAGTGCACAGCCATTCAGCTCCGCGGTCAGGCCACGCCCCGCCACAGAACAGGATTATATGTTTCACTCCCACGTACATAACACATACACCAGAATCGATACATTTTTTGTTGACAATGTGGTGCTGGCCCAACTTCATAAATATACTATTGGAAGTATCTCGTGGTCTGACCACAGTCCGGTCTACCTGGAACTAAAACACCAAACAGATTCATTACAATTCCACAAACAGATCGGATCTGGCCATTAGACTGGCTCCTCTACTGCCTTTCTTAATTAAAGAAAACAGACTTCATACTAGGAAGGCAGGGACAATACCTGAAAACTGGCTCAGGTTTTGGGATGTCTCCGGAGGCCCAGTCCAGGTGGTCTTCTGCTGGAATTGGATGCAGAGAAAGCTTTTGACTACCTGGGCTAGCCCTACATGATAAAGGTGCTTTGTACTCCTCTCCCTCAGCACAGGTGTTACAGACAGGTTTCCTCTCCTCTCCCTTCACCATCTCTAACGGGACGAGCCAGGGATTTCCCCTATCCCTGCTGTTGTATGTATTGACCCTGGAACTGCTCTTAGCGCCTATCAGAACCCATCCTAATATTTCTGGAATACAGCAGGGCGATATGGACCTGCGGGATAGCGCTTTTGCAGAAGATACTGCTACACATTTCCAAACCGCAGGAAACCTTGCCCCTAATAATGCACTTAATTGAACAAAATGGGAAGGTCTCCTACTATTCCCTTAATGCTACAAAACCCAACTTTGTGTGTAGGTATCCCTTCCCTACAACCAGACTCCCTCCGCCAGTCCTTTGAATGGTGAATGTCTAACATTAAATACTAAAGGCAATACCTTTACAAAAAATGCTGTGGATTTATATCCCACAAACTATATAAAGACATGGAACGAGTGTAGATGGCTATTGCAGAGATGGTCTCCGCTATTTCTTTCGTGGACAGAGAGGATAGCCGCCTTCAAGATGTCTATCTTGCCCAGGCTGGAATATATCTTTCGCAATCTGCCCATTCCAATCCCACTATCTTATTTTAAAACAATACAGACAGAGTTAAACAAATTAATATGGGCAGCCTGAAAAGATTTTTTTGCTGCTAATACCAATAAAAGTCGGGCTAATACTGGTAATATTCCCTCTAATATTCCAGTTAGTAAATATGTAAATAGTAACTTGAAGAATAAATCTAAGTTCTATCCCGCACATTATAAGTCTAGTGCTCTAGATATCTTTGAAAAGAAGGTAGGCAAAGACATAAGAACCTTAGAAAGTATAAAGACAAGGCCAATTTGAAGAAAAAAGAGAGACAGATTCTTAAAGATTTATATAACGACAAAACAATTGTTATCAAACCTGTGGATAAAGGCGGTGGCCTAGTTATATTATCAAAAGAGCAATATGAAGAAGAGGTCTATAAACAATTGAATGACCGCATCACCTACACTAAACTCTCTGCCAACCCCATAATTAATGTAAAAAAATAACTTAAATTATATCTTGATAAAGGATTAAATACCGGGATCCTGGATGAAAAAGAATTTCAGTATATAAATATTGCACACCCAAAAGTCCCGGTTATCTACTTTCTCCCGAAAGTCCATAAAAATCTATCAAAACCCCCTAGTACTTTTATTCAGCATTTTATTATTTTTGTTGTTAATAGTTTTCTAATTGTAATACTTATCTGGATTCCAACACCTTTTTAATTCCGGTTTACCATCCTATTCCTCGGTGGGGATTATACCACCTACGCTATACTGACGAGAGCAAGTTCTGCTCTAGCAAATGTGAGTACGGTATTTTATATTTTCCTTGATTTATTTATTTTATCAGTACGTACTGTACTATCTGGATTCTCTGTCTTTCCACATATTATCTGCCTGAGATTGCCAAGATATCTACTGCTCATACATATCCTGAGACGGGGATTGTTCCGTCCATGTGTAATAACAGCTGAGCTCTGAGTTAGCTCTGGGAAATGTGAGTGTGAACTTACTTAAGCACTCATTCACACACCTACTGTATCTATTTTACTGCACCATTATTTTTTATGTTTTTTTATTTCGAGGTCAATTGTATAGAGACCATCACCGTAACCATTGTGTACGTATATCATTTTTAAATATTATTTGGTCTAGGGCGCGGTTTCCTTCTATTTTTTTCTGTCCACTGTACTCCCATATTGTATCCCAACCTTTAATGCCAAACCTTGGCTTGAACAAGGTGTAATGCAGCTACTCTATCTATTCCACCTAGACACGCTTTTAGACTTTAAAAAAAAACATTAGCAACTAGGTACAGCCTTCCCCGGTCCTCACGCTATTTCTATATACAACTGAAGTCTAACATTACCAGTTTACATAATTTAAACGGCAGACATAAGGTTGTGATGGCTATGATAACTCCTAAATGTAAACCCAGCTCCATGTGTTGTCAATTGGTGCTTGAATACACAAGGTTCTCAGAATCCACCCCCACACAGAAATGGAACATTGATTTGGATTGTACCCTATCCAAAAATCAATGGAACTCATTAATATCAACAAAACGCTCCTGAAATTGTCCACGTTGGCGGAACAACATTACAAAACATTGTATCATTGGTATATGGTGCCAACTAGGCTTTACAAGATTTTCCCCATACATCACCCATATGTTGGAGATGTGAGATAGATGAGGCCAAAACACGGCATGAGTGTTGGCATTGTCAGACCCTTAAGGTATTCTGGAGAACATTTAACCAATCCCTCTTCAGAGACACTAGAATGTGACTACCGTTCTCACCCAAGACATACCTACTACTAACCCTCCATAACACAATGCCGAGCCATAACAGAAAACTAATTACGCATATAGTGCTGACAGCACAGAGAATCATATATCATTATTATCCTTGCTATTTTCAGAAGTAGATAAGCAGAGCTCATATGAGAGGCAATTATAAAATATATCCCTACATTCCAAAGTTGTAACACACACATGGCACTTGTGGGACACATGGAGATCAGGTAATGGAGCCGAAGGTATCACTTAACTAACAATCTTGTACTAATGTATTTTATTACAATTTCGAAGATGTGCCTAGACCTCTCGATGAACATCACTCTGAGTGGTAGTGAGACATATGTCACTGGTGCTAAGAAGCCATCACAGCCACTTCAGACGTTGGTTTCTAAAGATGAAACAACAAATACTCTGTAAAATGTTGTGAGTAATTACTCAAATGTAAGTGGGTTGTAAATGCACTGCATGTTACTGTGGTGTTATAAATTAAGAAGTTAGCAAACCTTGTGTGAAATTATCACTGCTGAACTTTACAGCTGTTATTATGTACAAAAATACAAAAGTGGTTTGTGCTTAAGGCGCTTATATGTAAAAATAAAGTGCAACGTGCGACAAAGTGGTGCAATATATATTTGAGCTGCTCAACCACAATTATAGGTACTCTCCTCTCTATTATAATATCATAGAAAATATATGTTCAGAGTGAACTAATAGTGACAAATGGTGAGTGCTAACTGGATACGAGTAGTGATGTCGCGAACATAAAATTTTCGGTTCGCAAACGGCGAACGCGAACTTCCGCAAACGTACGCGAACTTCCGCAAACGTTCGCGAACCGGCGAACCGGGCGAACCGCCATAGACTTCAATGGGCAGGCAAATTTTAAAGCCCACAGGGAGTCTTTCTGGCCACAATAGTGGGCTCCGCGCAGACTGAGCTCTGCAGGGTGGGGAAAGGCTTATAAAGCCTTGCCATGCCCTGAAATTAGGCTAAGAACACTCTGATTGGCTGGTTTAAGCCAATCAGAGTGCTTTTTGTCATTTTACACAGCGTGGGAAAATTCTAAAGAACTTTCCCACGCTGTGTAAAATGAGACAGAGCACTCTGATTGGTTAGATTCCAAGCCCACCAATCAGAGTGCTCTTTGTCATTTTACACAGTGTGGGAAAATTCTCAGTCTGCGCGGAGCCCTCCATGGGTGAAGATGGATTATATTTTTTTGCGCTCGTTTTTTTTTTTTTTTTTTTTTTTTTTAAATTGCGTTGGTTCTTATGGCTTTTTATTTGGCCTTTTTTTGGGCTGAAAAAAGATTTTAGAAAAAAGACGACGTCAAATGGTATGTTGAATTTTTCTTTAATGGTTAGTTATTTTATTCCCCCCTCACTATTTTTTAGGGTGAGGGGGGTAGGTAGGGGGTAACTTATTTTGGGGTGGGGGGGTGGGTGACTAGGGTCTTGGGGACCCCTAGTCACCTTTGATTGGGGGGGACTTTTATTTAGGGCCCCCACCAGGGCCGGACTGGGAAGAAAATTCGGCCCGGGCATTTTTTAATCACAGCGGCCCACTAAGAAGGGGGCGGGGCAGAGAGGGTGTGTGTTTTGTCATCACTAATGACAAACACGCCCCCTCTCAAAGTGAGCATGTTGGTTCAATGCTCTCCCAGGGCAGACCATGCGCAGAACTCTGCTAAAGAGCTCTAGCATGAGAAAAAAGCCCTGTATTTGTTCTGCACAGCGCAAGCAAATTTAATAACATGCTTGCACTGTGTTTCCTTGCAACTTGTCTCTGGTGTCTCTATAAATGGATACCAAGAGACAAAAATGCCAGTAAAGAGTATTGTGCATGTGTTTGGAGCCTGCTTGTGGTATTACGTGTGTGTAGAGTGAGCTGATTGTGGTGTGGCATTGTGTAATAAGGTCGGTTTTAGTCGTGTTGTGTTTGTGGTGTAATGTAATGCATATGTGGCTAGGGACTGTAGAGAATGTGTGTATAGGGGAATGTAGCAAGTGTGTGCATACAGGCTATAGTGTGTGTGTGTATAGGTGATGTAGTGTTTGTAGAGAGTGTGTGTTTAGGGGTGTAGTATGTGTTTGCTTTCAAGGAATCTGGTGTGTGTATAGGGGATCCAGAGTGTGTGTGTGTGTGTATGTATATATTTATATATATGTATAGGAGTCTAGTGTGTGTTTGAAGGACCCAGAATGTGTATAGGAGATCTAGTGAGTGTGCGTATATAACGGATTCAGAGTGTATATAGTGATCTAGTGTGTGTATGTGTGTAGATGATCCAGAGTTGGGTAAAGGATGTAGTGTGTGTCTGGAATGTAATGTGCTTAGGGGTGCAGTATGTGTGTGAGGGGTGCTGTGTGTGTGAGGGGTGCTATATTATATAAATGTTTAGAAGTATTGTGTGTGTGTGATGCAGTGTATCGGGGGGTTGTGTGTGTATGTGAGGGGTGCAGTATGTGTATGTGAGGGGTGCACTATGTGTGTGTGATGGATGCTGTATGTGATGGATGCTGTGTGTGAGGTGTGATGTGTGTGAGGTGTGATGTGTGTGAGGGTGGTGTGTGTGTGTGAGGGTGCTGTGTGTGTGTGAGGGTGCTGTGTGTGAGGGTGCTGTGTGTGAGAGTGCTGTGTGTGAGAGTGCTGTGTGTGATTGCGTGTGGGTGCGGTGTATGATGTGCTGTGTATGATGTGTGTGAGAGTGTTGTGTGTGAGAGTGTTGTGTGTGAGAGTGTTGTGTGTTAGAGTGTTGTGTGATGTGTGTGGGAGTGTTGTGTGTGATGTGTGTGAGAGTGTTGTGTGTGATGTGTGTGAGTGCTGAGTGTGATGTGTGAGAGTGCTGAGTGTGAGAGTGCTGAGTGTGAGAGTGCTGTGTATGATGTGTGATGTGTGTGAGAGTGCTGTGTGTGAGTGATGTGTGTGAGTGTGATGTGTGTGAGAGTACTGTTTTTTGATGTGTGTGTGAGAGTGCTGAGTGTGATGTGTGTGTGAGAGTGCTGAGTGTGATGTGTGTGTGAGTGCTGAGTATGATGTGTGTGTGAGAGTGCTGAGTGTAATGTGTGTGTGAGTGCAGAGTGTAATGTGTGTGTGTGAGAGTGCTGTGTGTGAGTGTGGTGTGTGTGAGAGTGCTGTGTGAAAATGTTGTGTGGGTAAATAAACAAATAAAAAACTAAGGGGGGAAAATAAACAAATAATAAAACCGGGGGGGGGGGAGGGGTAAATAAACAAAAAATAAAACTAAGGGGGGTAAATAAACAAATAAAAAGCTAAGGGGGGTAAATAAACAAATAAAAAACTAGAGGGGTAAATAAACAAATAATAAAACCGGGGGGTAAATGAACAAATAATAAAACTAAGGGGGGTAAATAAACAAATAATAAAACTAAGGGGGGTAAATAAAATAAAAAAAACTAAGGGGATAAATAAACAAATAATAAAACTAAGGGGGTAAATAAAATAAAAAAAACTAGGGGGTAAATAAACAAATAAAAAAAACTAAGGGGGTAAATAAACAAATAAAAAACTAGGGGGGTTAATAAACAATAAAACTAAGGGGGGTAAATAAACAAATAATAAAACTAAGGGGGTAAATAAACAAATAATAAAACTAGGGGGGGTAAATAAACAATAAAACTAAGGGGGGTAAATAAACAAATAATAAAACTAAGGGGGTAAATAAACAAATAATAAAACTAAGGGGGTAAATAAAATAAAAAAAACTAGGGGGTAAATAAACAAATAAAAAAAACTAAGGGGGGTAAATAAACAAATAAAAAACTAGGGGGGGTTAATAAAAAAATAATAAAACTAAGGGGGGTAAATAAACAAATAATAAAACTAAGGGGGTAAATAAACAAATAATAAAACTAAGGGGGGTAAATAAACAAATAAAAAAACTAAGGAGGTAAATAAACAAATAAAAAAACTAGGTGGGTAAATAAACAAATAATAAAACTAAGGGGGTAAATAAACAAAAAAAAATAAGGGTGTGTAAATAAACAAATAAAAAAACTAAGAAGGCATTAAATCCCCCCCCCTCCCTTCTTACCTTTAGCCTGGGGGGGGGGGGGACAGGCATTGTGGTACCTGGGAGAGGGGGACCGGCAATCGCACACGATCCCTGGTGATCCAGTGGTGAGTGAACTCTAGCCTAAGGGCTAGAGTTCACTCTCGCGAGATCGGGGGCGTTGCCATAGCAACGCTCCCGATCTCGCGAGAGGAACCCGGCGGAGCTGCAAGATAGAGCTCCGCCGGGTCCTCTCCCTCCCTCCCCAGCCGCAGGTCTATTTAAGTGGGCCGGTGAGGGAGATCTTTGATCTCCCCACCGGCCCACCATGGCACACAGCGGGGCCGGCGCTCAGATAGTGCCGGCCCTGCATAGACCGGGCATTTGCCCGGTGTGCCCGATGGCCAGTCCGTGTCACGTTTAAACATTTGTTATGAAGGAACACAACTGCAGATTTCGTATAGTTTGAATATTTATTAAAGAAAGTAAAAGGTAAAGACTTTAATTCCACTTTACAGGTACTGTAGCATTAAGTAATAAACGATAAATGAAGTCCACAGTTACATGCACTGTAGCTTTAAGGAGTAAACGGAACTGAAGCAGCAAGAGTCCTTTAGTAGTATTAGTTAATTAGATGATAAGAAGTTACAATAGCTGTTCCATAGACTTTAACTGAAGAAAGATAGATGCAGCTAACTGAGACAAGTATGTGTTGAAGTTAGCTGTAACGGTTGGCTTTAACGAAGGACTTTGGAGACAGGAAATAACAGCTTTAGATGCAACGTTTATCAGAGAAGTTTTACTTAGCTTCCGGCTTATAGAACACTGGTTCCCGAGATTCCTCAGAGGCAGATTATCCTGCATGGATAGAGTTCAGCTTTAGCCGTGGATGAGGAAAGGTGAAGGGAACTTTGCAGAGTCTTTCAGTCCGGTCTGGTAGCAGAGGCTTTCACAACGAAGTTGTAGCCGGGTTGTGAGTAAGGAACGTAGTTCAATAATCCAGCCCTGATCAGCTGGTGCAGTCAGATTAAGTAGGCAGACCGTGTCATAAAGGGGTGTGGCTAGGCTCTGTGGAACCAGGAAGTAAGAGGATACCATAGTTAAGGCATGACAGTCCGGGCCTGGCCCCCACCCACCACAATAGGTCCCCCCATCATTATTTTTATGGCCCCCACCCACCGCGCAGCGGTGGAGTCCAGGGGGGGAGGACAGTAGGTTCCCCCCTCATTATTTTTATGGCCCACCCACCGCACAGTGGTGGGGGCGGGGGGAGGACAGTAGGTCCTCCCCCCATTGTTATTTATGGCCCCCACCCACGCGCAGGGGTGGGGGCCAGGGGGAGGACAGTAGGTCCCCCACCTCATTATTTTTATGGCCCCCCACCCACCGCGCAGGAGTGGGGTCCGGGGGAGGACAGTAGGTCCTCCCCCCTCATTATTTTCATGGCCCCCACCCACTGCGCAGGGGTGGGAGCCAGGGGGGAGGACAGTAGGTCCCCCCTCATTATTTTTATGGCCCCCCACCCACCGCGCAGGGGTGGGGGCCGGGGAGGAGGACAGTAGGTCCCCCACCTCATTAATTTTATGGCCCCCACCCACCGCGCAGGTTTGGGGGCGGGGGGAGGACAGTAGGTCCCCCCCAGTGTGTATCAGGGTCCCTGAGGACAGGTGTCAATCCATATCTGCCAAGTGACCCTATGTAGGGGGAACAGTCCCTATTCTGCTCTGTGTCAGTGTGTATCAGGGGTTTTGAGGACAGGTGTCAATCCATATCTGCCAAGTGACCCTATGTAGGGGGAACAGTCCCTATTCTGCTCCGTGTCAGCGGGTTTTTAAATGCAATCTATTGCGACACCAGATAAGAGTGGCACTGTGCACTGGCAGAGGTTGGCAGAGTACACGCTGTAGGCCTGACACACACTTATGAAGGACACTGATTGCTATTATATTACAGTCAAAAACTTTTTTTGTTTTTAAATGCAAGCTATTGTGACACCACTGTACACTGGCAGAGGTTGGCAGAGTACACGCTGTAGGCCTGACACCCGCTTGAAGGACACTGACTGCTATTATATTACAGTCAAAAACGTTTTTCTGTTTTTAAATGCAAGCTATTGTGACACCAGATATGAGTGGCACTGTGCACTGGCAGAGGTTGGCAGAGTACACGCTGTAGGCCTGACACACACTTATGAAGGACACTGACTGCTATTATATTACAGTCAAAAACTTTTTTTGTTTTTAAATACACGCTATTGTGACACCAGATATGAGTGGCACTGTGCACTGGCAGAGGTTGGCAGAGTACACGCTGTAGGCCTGACACACAGACGCTTGCAGACAACTAACTGCTATTCAATCTATTACAGTGAATTATTTTTTTGTTTTTAAATGCAAGCTATTGTGACACCAGATATGAGTGGGCACTGGGCAAGTGGGCACAGTATCCACTGTGAGCCTGACACAGAATCTGGCAGGCAGGCAGGCAACTGCAATTAGATTACACAGGGAAAAAAAGCAGACTGATGTTCTAGCCCTAAAAAGGGCTTTTTGGGGTGCTGTCCTTACAGCAGAGATCAGATGAGTCCTTCAGGACTGTAGTGGACACTGAATACACTAGCCTAGCTATCCATTTCCCTATCAAATCAGCAGCAGCTACACTTTCCCTCCTCTCACTAAGAATGCAGCTTCAGAATGAATCTAAAATGGATGCTGTACAGGAGGTGGGGGGGTCTGGAAGGGAGGGTCTGCTGCTGATTGGCTGGAATGTGTCTGCTGACTGTGAGGCAAAGGGTCAAAGTTTACTCAATGATGACGAATAGGGGGCGGATCGAACTGCGCATATGTTCGCCCGCCGTGGCAAACGCGAACATGTTATATTTGCCAAGAACTATTCGCCAGCGAACCGTTCGGTACATCACTAGTGTTTACCTGTAATTTTCTGCTCTCTCATTTACGGTTCCCACACAAATTATATATTGTTTTTTTTCAGGACAAGAAGGGCTTTCTTTACATACCATTATTTGTATCATGTCATATTTTACTTTAAAAAAAATATGGTGACCCTAAACGAATCACCCCCGACGGACACGACAGATAGGAACCAAACAACGTCCCCGACGGGACTAGACACTCTAACCCTGGCTGGACTCACGACCTGACCAGACCCCCCCCCCCCCTTAACCTAAAGGCAACCCCCCACCGCGACGATATTGGTATACACAATTACTGGCTCCCAAAAGAGCGAGAATGAACGCATGGATTCCTGACCACCAATCAATACCGATACATCACTGTATACCATTGCTTGCTTTATAATATTCTTATGCGTACCCTGCGATGGTACAAATCTGAACGGATGCAAATGTTATGCCCCCACCCCAACCCTTTCCCTCTTTTCTTTTCTGTACCCCCTCTCCCGAATATTGATATGTTTATTTAAATACACAAAAAATCCGACAAATAAAGAATGATTAAAAAAAAAATATGGTGACAAATTGAAAAAAAAACATGTTTTGGACTTTTACTTGAAAAATATTTTGATTATCTACAAAAGCCAATGAAAAAGACTGCGAAATAGATTCAAAATTTTGTCCTGAGTTTATAAATACCCAGTGATTACATGCTTTTACATTGCTCTTTAGATATATATATTTTACATTTAATAATAGTGACATTGTAACACTGTTATCTGTCATAAATCCCCTAATCACACCCCACATTTACATATCTTTTTAAAGTAGACAGCCCAGGGTATTTAATATGGGGTATGTCCAGTCTTTTTTAGTAGCCACTTAGTCACAAACACTGGCCAAAGTTAGCATTTATATTTGTTTGTGTGTTAAAAATTCAAAAATCGCTAACTTTGGTCAGTGTTTGTGACTAAGTGGCTACTAAAAAAGGCTGAATATACCCCATTTGAATACCTTGGGTTGTCTTCTTTTGCAAATGGTATGCCATCATGGGGGTAATTCTCATTCCTGGGCTACCATACGCTCTCAAAGGCAACTTTACCAATCTGACAAATTTCAATGAAAAAAATTAAGCCTTATATTTGACACTGTAACTTTCAAAAGCACTATAAAACCTCTACATGTGGGGTACTGATATACTCAGGAGACTTCGCTGAACACAAATAATAGTGTTTCAGAACAGTAAAACCTATCACAGCAATATCATCATTGAAAGTGCCGTTTGTGTGTGAAAAATGCAAAAACTTTACTTTCACTGACCATATC
Organism: Pelobates fuscus; assembly: GCF_036172605.1. Taxonomy (NCBI): domain Eukaryota; kingdom Metazoa; phylum Chordata; class Amphibia; order Anura; family Pelobatidae; genus Pelobates; species Pelobates fuscus. Next base: position 323,469,649 of record NC_086318.1, on the reverse strand, counting down.
ATCGCTGTGATATGTTTTACTGTTTTGAAAGACTATTTTTTTTTGTTCAGCGACGTCTCCCGAGTAAAACATTACCCCCCATGTACAGGTTTTAGGTTGTCATAGAAAGTTACAGGGTTAAACATAGTGCTAGCAAATTAAATTCTCTGGACTTTCGGCCTGGGTTCTCAGGCATGTCCCTCAAATTGCAATCAATAAAATTACTTAATTTTCTCCAATTGAATCATAGACTTCCTACACTCAGATTTATGGCCATCGACCATGTCCCACCCAGTCCCAGAGGAGGAGACAGATCCAAACCACTACTGCAACGTGAAACTTATTGGATACATCGCCTGGACACAGTCACACCAAAAGGACTAAACGAATATATTTCATTTACTATGTTCTTATGAACTATCATCAGTAGTTAGTCAATATATTAAGTCCTGCTCTTCAGATATTGATATATTTAACTTTGAGACCACCCAGCAGTGATATTTATGAGCACAGTAATTGCAGAGTTGCATAACATTAATTATTGCTTTCTTTAGGATTTTATTTTTATTTTTATATTTTATATTGGGAAAAGGGAGATGAAACTGAATTAATTCCCAACATAATAGGTCTACCTGGAGGATTAGTCAGGTCTTTATGTAGGCGTAGTGGTACTTACCCTTTCCAGGGGCCGGCCAGGGTCCTCTATTCGAGCCGCGCGCAGTCCTGCTGCTGCACGAGCCGCGCACGGCTCATCCGACGGCTGGAACAGGAGGGCGGGCAGTGACCGTGAGAAGCGGTCACGTGTCCCGCCTGACTCTAAGAGCGCGCCGCGGATCTCGGGCGCGCTCTTAAAGGGACAGTGGGAGCCTAAATTGGAAAAGGCCTCCCATTGGTCCCTTTCATGCCACACTCCCCATACACTTACCTTTTGGGGTGTGGATATGACAGGGGCCAATCAAAATAGGTGTTTAGTTATTTATAGTCACCTTTTTCCCTTAGTTCCTTGCCCTATCATGGTTTCTGTTTCAGTTCCCTTTAGCGCTTGTTGTGTTCAGTTGTGTTCCTTCGTACTTGACCTTGGCTTTGTTTTCTGACTACGTTATCTCTTTATCCTTATCTGTTCTATTTGCCGGCTTGCTGTTTTCTGTGTACCAGACCCCGGCTAGTCCTAGTTTACGCTGTCTCTTTGTGCCGTTGACCTCGGATCGTTCCTGACTCTGTACTTCTCCTATATACGTCGAGTCCGGCCACTCTAAGGTCCGGTAGACGTATCTCCCCTCTGTGTTGTCTTCTGTTTAGCTGAATCCTGCATGTTGGGGTATATTTTCGTTACAGTAGGTTAGGCAAAACATAAATAACTGGAATACTAGGATTTTCTATTAGTAAAACATAATATTTCCCCTTTGCCAATATATTGCCAATATATTGCTCCTTAATTTTAAGCCTTGACTTACAGAGAGTCCCAATCAGGAAGTATTACCCAAGTAAGTGGATTAATCTCATAAGAGCAAGCATTAGGCTGCTAGAGTAGGACCTGACAAGAATGGGGTACATTGACATTCTTATGCAATATATGATCATATAATGTAACTAAACCCGCATTATTTTTTGCCTGGGTGAGGTGTTTATAAATAAAACTATTACAATCTCTAAGATTTGAAATCATTGTTTAGTGAATAAGCGAGTGCGCTGGATTTTGTAATTTGTGCATTTTGGTCCCAGCAGCACCCTATAATGTATGCATGTTCAGGTGAGTGAAGCCCTCTTGGTTTCATATATATATATATATATATATATATATATATATATATATATATATATATATATATATATATATATAAAGGTAGAAATCAGGAGCACTCGCTTGGATTTTCAAATGTAGATAAACTATTTAATCACACCTTCAACATCAACGTTTCGACCCTTCAGGGTCATCTTGATAAAGACCCTGAAGGGTCGAAACGTTGATGTTGAAGGTGTGATTAAATAGTTTATCTACATTTGAAAATCCAAGCGAGTGCTCCTGATTTCTACCTTTTTATCCATTGGCCTGGAGGCACCCTGGTAATATACAGTTGATATACATTTTTTCGTTGAGGTTGAGTGCCAGAGTCTGGGACATTGATATATATATATATATATATATATATATATATATATATATATATATATATACTTGCTCTTATTATAATACCGGCAGGTGTGGAAGGTTGGTACTTGCTCTTATTATAATACCGGCAGGTATGGTAGGTTGTCTGGGCGCATCCCAGGCACACCAATAAAAACAATAATCCTTATCAATGAATGAATACATTGAATATGCCTCGTGAAAGAGAGCTATATCTTTATCCAGGATAACCACCCAACCTCCCATATGGATATCCATGCTTAACCTTCTCAGATAAAAGTTTAAAATATTTAGTTCCCACAAATGGCTCCAGTCTATGTTGCATCTCTCTAATTAACTCATCAATCTCTTCTAAATTTGTATTTCTCCTTGTGATGATAATATTAATAATAGTTATTGAGACAGATTCCAAGGCAGAAGTCTAAATTCTCATAAAGCGCTTTTTGTCTAAATCGAATGTGGGAAATTTTGTAAATCTTCATCCTTTTGGGGTAATCTTATCCATTATTGTGCCTGGATTGTTTCTTTAAATAACCTACCAGTTCCCAAGGCTCTGTTCCAGTCAGAATGACCCAATTTTTCCCAAATTCTGTCCATTTGGACATAGTGTTTCGTAAATAACCCTGACGGCTGTGTTTATGGCTCTCAAATTGTAATGGTATGCAATATAGGTTATACAGGTAAATGCTTAAACTACTGAAAAAGTCAGTTACGTTACATTCCTTAGCTTCAAAGATAGCAACGCTTTTCAAAAGAAGTCATCAATATTGATGAGACTCTAGTTCACCTGACCCATTTTAACATAATTTATTAAATATATACAATAACTGCTTAGAAAGGAAATATAAAACAAATAATAACACATCCAAAGTGTGTGTGACTGGATATTACTGTATTGGATTATGTCTATGTGACTGTATGTGGCATAGTGTATGTGTGTGAGTATTTACACGTGACTGCATGTGACTGTGTGTCTTGCATGTGACTGTGTGTAGGTGTGTGTATAATTGTGTGATTTTGTAAGTTGCGATGGTGGGTGATTGTTAGTATTTGTAGGAGGCTGTGCATGTGTGGGTAACTGTGTGTGTGTACCCATCCTTGTATGCAAGTGCTTATCTGATTACATGTCTTTGTATGTATGCATGTCACTGTATATGTAAGTGAAGGAACAAAAAGGTGTAAGAGGATTAAGAAACAGACTAAAGGTAAGTGTAAGAGGGTAAAATGAGTTAAGAGACAAATAAGGTTAAGGCACACAAGAAGGGTTAGGAGGTAGAAACAAGGATGAGTTGGTGCAGAGCAACAGTTTAAAACTCGGAAGGTCAACATACATATCCACCCCAGGTGCCAAGTACCATGGTATGCCTCTGGTCCATCAGGAAGTTGCTTCGCTTCTAAAACAATTAGAAATGAATTAGTAATTTTGTCACAGTCTGCTTTCTATATTTCTAATAATGTACATATACAAGTGAGCTGCGTACAATGGGACAGCAAAATAACAATTGCTTAATAGGAGGAACTAGCATTCCCTTTAAAGATTTTCTTTCTTTGTAAGTCAGTTAGATATCGCCTTCTTTCTACTTAGCCCTTAGACCTCAGTTGTACATTTTATTGCTTATTAGTCAAATTGGGCAGACCTGTGGGAAGATTTGCACAGCTGGAGCCTGGAAGAGCAGAAAATTAAGGTGAAGAATATATTAATTATGAGAGCTGTTTTGTAACCTTCGAGGTGCATACATTTATTTGAATTATAGATTTTATTCAATGGAACTTCTTCTCCAATACTCCCTAGCTATACCGGTCTAATCCAGGAATTTGCCGATATCCTTTACCTGATATCATGTCAGAACAGGTCAAGTTTATTGGATTTTAGAATGGGGTATTCATCATAATATAATGTTTAAATGTTAAATGTTGTACGTGCTTTCATTCTGAATTTTTCTGATCTATAAAATCGATTTCTTGAAACAGGAAAAATGTTGTGACTGATTATAATACAATTATTTTACAATAATTAAAGATACTTTAACGACTTTATTTTATTGTAGTTTTTATAGTGTCTGCGGTCCTGTCTCCCCTCTAATACCCCAACTCCCTTTAGATCACTAATCAAATCAGGCCTCCAAGCTCTAGGTAAGAGAGCCATGGGTCTTAATTCATGACGACTCTCATAACATAACATACCATGATGTCACGCAAGTAAGTGCTATCACGGTCGACCATAGAGAATAATGGTATTCAATAATTCTCTATGGCGCATAACAGTGAATGCCACGCTTGCACCTAAGGATCCCATTGCTCCTCAATGAGGAGCATTGGAATGGTCAGTCATCCTGAATTCATGCCACCAGCATGACACAACCCGAGGAGGTCTCTGCAGAGTCCCTTGTATTTTTATTTAATGAGTTTTTATTTTTACATGGGAGGGGGACCTAACTGATTAGGAGCATCAGGGCTGTAGAGTTAGGAATGCAGATATGTATTTCTAATGCTACAGTGTTCCTTTAGCATAATTCAAAGGTGTTACTTAAAGGAACACTCCAAGCACTAACACCACTGTAATGACTATGAGGCCAGGAGTGCCCTAGCACCCACCTAGGATAAGTAGTCAAACATTTTAAGAACTATTTGAAATTAACTTGGGTGCCTGTCACTGCCTTCCATTGAGTTGAAAGCTCCAGCAGGGTTTTTTTGTTGTTAAAGAAACACTGTAGCATTAGGGAGACATATCTATATTCACTACAACACCACAGTCCTGATGTGGCTGTTTAGTTTAAGGCTACTCAAGGTATTATCAGTAAAAACCAATTAAATACAAATAAATACTTACCTTTTAAAGTGAATACAGTGTTCCGTTAACTCCACTGAGCTAATTTGTGTCATGTTTTGGTTGAGAGCATTTGACTACATATCTTGTGAGGGCGCCAGGGCACTCCTAGCACCATAACCCCTACACCAGAATGTAGTAGTTATGGTGCCTGTAGTGTTCCTTTAAAGATTTCAGAATTATTATTTATTCTTTTGTACAGCAAATGTTAAATGGGCCATTACTTTATAAATACATTGAAATATACATTATATTTGCATTACTTTATTTTTCTGGTATAAAAGGTGCAATGAGCAGGATGTTCTGCAACTTCCACAGTGGCATATCAGTTGTTATATTCCATTAAAACACAGTTGCATTTCAGTTTATAAAAACTAGAAATAAATGCATTTATTTCATCATGATGGACCACTGTTTATATACTCTTAAGTCTCATAAAAGGTTTCTTACTTTTTTTTTTGTTATTATTAGTAAAGGATTAACACACGTTATCATAAAAGGGTACAGTGACCTTTTTATTGTTCACTTGCATAATGTATATTGGTGAAACCTTGAAATATCTGAAAGCCAGGTGCTAAATGGGCTTTTTCAAATCTCGCCACTTGTTCCTACTTGCTTATTCAGCTGTAGCATAAAGTTAAGTGAACAAGTTCAGCCAATGGCTTAACTACCCCTTTCCTCTTTCACACACCAGCAGTTTGTTTGCTTAGATGCTCATCTTTGCTTGGTTAAGCTTATCAGCCATTTGAGAATTTTCCAATTTTATCATTTAGCTACTGTGAACTTATTTTTTAGACTTTTTCTGATGTAAGACTTTTATACATTATTTAGTAATGACCAAAGGGATTTTGTGTAAAAGGTAGACAGAAGCAAATTCTTTACTCTTACACTTTTGGCAGACGTGAGGTTTCTGAATCAGTCACTTTTTAGACTTTTTGAACTAGACTGGAAATAAACTTCTTAATGTCAAGGTCACTGTAAAATACACATATGTTATTTAAGTAATATATACTGCAAAGAGAATGTTCATTTTAGTGAATGTTTCTCTTTAACTTAATTGTTATGCTTTTAGAAAGCATATATAAAAGTCAGTAGGTTGCTTGCCAAGTAATATAATTTTTTTAAATAATCTTAATTTTTTTTATTACTGAACAACTGAAAAGGTTTTTTTTTTCATAATAATTAAATTAAATTAATATAAATTAAATTAATAATTAAAGCTAAAGTTTTTAGATATTATCATAATTGCAGCTACCTGTACTCTAATGTTATATAATGTAAGAATACGTGGAAACCTTCCCAGAAAGTAGCGATCGATTACTCTAAAACCTCAGCCTTGCCATGGAAGTTTTTGGCCTGGGCAGGAACACCACCCTTTCAAGCATGCTTGGGGAACAAAACACTGAGACAAAATGTTGTTTAAAGCGGACTTCGTCGTTTAATGGTGGAACAAAGGTTTTATACATAGAAGATGTGTCCGAGCACACAGGGCACTAAGACCCAGAGGCCCTGAAGGAGCGCCGCCGAGAGATGTAATATGCTGCTTAACTATCTTCTCCCTCAAAGAAGACATACTACAGGCGGCCCGCAATGCGGGACCCATCACCCATGAGGATCACCCTATCCAAATATTTCCGGATCTTTGCCCGGCCACATTGGGCTACCGCAGGGCTCTGAAACCCCTCACTCGAGCCCTGACAGCTCAGAAGGTGAGATACCGATGGACTTTCCCGACTGGCCTAACTGCTCACACTCCCAGCGGTCCCATGCCGGTACGCAATCAACAGGACCTGCGAGATCTCACTGTCGAGCTCCAGCTACCACCCTTAAACATGACTTGGCCTGACCCCCTAGACTTCTACACTGGCCCACTCAGGCCGGCACGAGACGACCCGCTGCCACAAAGAAAAACCAGATCCAGAATGGAGACGGCACGACCAGCCGGCAACCCCCGTTGAGTTCCGCGGCTCCTGAGAGACTCTGAGACCCACCGATCGTGGTATCTGCCTATAGACTATAACCTGCTGGGGAGCTTACCATAAGGTACCCCTCTACCCACACCGAACTACCGGACTCCCACTTTTGTTTCACTTTTGGGTGGGGGGCTTGAACGGGGGATTTGACGACCCAGCGGCTCACGCTGTGCTCCGATCACCACTCCGATAGGAACCATTCTCTTAACCAGCTGAGCCGCCGTAAGGGGACTGACTCTGCCACACCACCAAACACGGGCCACAGGGAAGTGGGGACTCGATGCCACCGACACATCTTGAGAGCACTGGCAACGGAGATATAGAGTCTTTGTCAGAGGGCCCAAAAACTCTCCCTTAGAGAAGTGGATGGGTATATAGCATGAGGAAGGGTTGACAGGAGAGGGACACAGCCACCACACACACACTTGCCGCTAGAGCTCAAGGCCACACCACGACACACCACCTAACTAGACACGCCATGAAGCTCACACACACACACGACTTATTAGGCTTGACGCCTGGTTCGCACGACACACACAAATTTTAAAATACCCCACTCACAAGATCACGGATAACTTAGGGGCTAGAGTACTCTTTGGGCGGGGCGGGTAGGGGGACGCTAGAGGGGCCTTCCACGTGGGAGTTTTTTTTTGTCACCGCTATAGGTGACCCAACGGGGAAACACCCCGTCCTTTTCTCTTTTTTTTTTCTTTTTCTCTCCCCTCTCTGAACCGGGACCCCGGAGAGGGACCGTGTATACACGAGAGGCATTTGGTAACCAGTAGGCCACGTTCCCACCTGGCCGGGGTGTCAGGAAGAAAGGCAAGGGGACTCGACCGAACCGCTAGTACGGACGGGACGACTCCACCTCGGCCTACACCCGAGCCATTACTTTGTATATTGTTGTTTATTGTTTGACTTGTGTTTATTTTATTTTATTTTATTTTGTCTCTGTACCTACTCCTAGGCACTAAAAGTCCGGCTGCGGTGTCTGCGAGGGGATTCGGGAAGGGGCCTCATCGGGGACCACCCGTCCAGGTAATACTCTCTCCCTACACCCCCGAAACGCACCTCCCCCGAACCCACCCAACACCTGGGTAGTAACACAGCCCGTAGGCCCACCACTTATCTGTCCACATTACCCCTGACAGAGAGGTCAACCGGAGTTACGTCATGCAGACCCCGAAACCGCTAGCCAGGGCGGACATCAACATTATCTCTATTAACGCCAAGGGCCTTAACCAACCTGAAAAACTATCACAGGCGCTCCGCCACTTTCACAGCCATAGAGCCCACATAGTATTTATACAGGAGACCCATTTTAAGGAAGGTCTGACACCTAGAATGACCGACAAAAGGTTCGCCCAATGCTACCTCAGCAACAACCCCTTAGGGAAATCCAAAGGTACGGCCATCCTCCTTCATAAATCCCTACATTTCACACCCACAGCAACCCTGAAAGATGACTGGGGAAGGTTTATATGCGTTAAGGGAACGATAGCCGACCGTACGTACACGCTAGCCAACCTGTATGCTCCTAACACTGCTCAACACCGTTTCATGACTAGATCGCTGAAAGCCATCATGGCCTTCACGGAGGGTTGTCTGATCATGGGGGGTGACCTTAATGTGGCCCTACAACCAAGCCTAGACACATCTGCGGGCACCTCAACGATACCCAGACATGTGTTGACTACTATCAACAAAACCCTTAGAGACCAACGCCTGACAGACTGCTGGAGGGCGATACACCCTGACGACAGAGACTTCACCTTCTATTCCAATCCAAACAAGATGTACTCCAGACTGGACTACTTTTTCCTGCAACACTACTACCTGACAGATGTTAAGTCAGTGATGATTGGAACCGCGACATGGTCGGACCATGCACCACTCACCATGATGCTGACATCTCCCCTCTACAAACCGACGTGCAGCAACTGGCGACTGAACGAAGCCTTACTTAATGACCTAACAGTAACCACGGAATCCCGAACCAAACTTGCTCAATACTTCACAGACAATGTTACCCCAGACGTGACACCCCTCTGTGTGTGGGAAGCCCACAAATGCGTTATACGAGGCTACTTCATAGCTAAAAGCGCAGCCATGAAAAAAGAAAAGGCTGCTAGAATGGCGACCATAATCGCGGAGATACAGGTGGTGGAGGCCAGGCACAAACTAACACGGCTCCAGAGCGATGGTGCTAAGTTACTGACACTACGCAGGGAACTGGCGTCCATCATGAACGCCAACCACCAAAGGGCGCACCTGCGCACCAAAGCTTTCTTTCATACACACGCCAACAAATGCGGGGCCTTGTTGGCCCGTATGATCGCCAAAAAGAGAGCTGAATCCTACATACCTAAAATTCGCGACAAAGACGGACGACTGAAACAACTCCCGGGGGACATGGCAGAGGCTATACGGGAATACTACGCGGGGCTTTATGCCATACACCCCGATAGGGAGCCACCGCGTCCAGAGACCAGAGACCAGACAATACCTACACGCACACATACAAAAACGACTTCCCCGGGAAGCCACGAATGCCCTTGACGAACCGATCACACCACACGAACTAGCCTGGGCCATAAAAGAGTCGAAATTTGGCAAATGCCCGGGCCCTGACGGTCTTCCCACTAGATACTATAAAAAGTTTGCTGACGTATTATCCCCACACCTCCTGACTGCCCTTAACGCCCTACGGGACGGAGCCAGCCTGCCCACACAGACTCTAGCGGCCAACATCTCCCTAATCCCAAAGGAAGGTAAAAACCCGGAACTCTGTGCAAGCTACAGACCTATCTCCCTACTAAATTGTGACCTTAAACTCTTCACAAAAATACTAGCCCGCAGACTACAAACCTACCTCCCTGATCTCATACATAGGGACCAGGCAGGGTTCACGCCCCAGAGAGAAGCGAGAGACAACACCATCAGGACACTCGATCTCATTCACAGGGCACAATGCAGTCGGGAAGGCCTCCTCTTGCTCTCCACACATGCGGAGAAGGCCTTCAACCACATAGATTGGGGCTACATGCTAGCGGTATTAGAAGCGGCCCACTCAGTCTGGGCCCACATATGATGAGCTGGATACACATATGATGAGCTGGATACGAGCCCTGTACTCTAAACCCACAGCAAGGGTATGCGTGAACGGGTTGTTCACGAACCCGTTCCCCATCCGGAATGGCACAAGACAGGGCTGCCCTTTGTCCCCACTGCTCTTTGTACTGGCACTGGAGCCCTTTCTTAACTCTGTCCGGGAAAACCAGGCCATAAGAGGGATGCAAGTAGGGCGGACGAGACACGTAGTGGCTGCCTTTGCAGATGATCTGCTGTTTTATGTCACCCAGCCTGAAACGTCAATGCCAGCAATCATGGCAGAGTTCCAGCTCTACGGCCAATTATCGAACTTCAAAATTAACCTCTCCAAATCTTCAGTCCTGAATGTCTCGATCCCACCCAATAGAGTAGACACCCTGAAACACACACTCCCATTCCAATGGTCTGACACCACTATAAGATACTTAGGCACCTCCATAACAAGAGACCTGTCACAGATATACACCGCAAATTTTCAACCCCTCCTGGCCGCAATACGCAGAGACCTGGAGGAATGGACTAAAGTCCGTCTTTCCTGGTTTGGACGCATTGGAGTGTTGAAAATGAACATTCTACCCAGGCTGCTCTACTTGTTCCAGACACTACCAATCCACATACCTGAGGCATACTTCTCAACTCTGCGCTCCATGGCACTAAGATTTACATGGCACAACCTGCAGGCACGGGTCAAACACGACACTCTCACGCTACCTAAACGGAAGGGTGGCCTGGCCCTCCCAGACTTCCAGGTCTATTACAAAGCGACCCATCTCCAGAGGGTGATGGAATGGTCCAAATCAGAGGTCCACAAGTTGTGGAAGGAAATAGAGTCAGACCAGATAACCAGACCGATAGGGCTCTTACCGTGGCTAGACCACCACCAGGGCAGACAGCTGGCTAACCCACACCCACTAATTAGAGCGACCTTAATGGTTTGGCATAAGGTGGGGACACCCTCCTCCCTCACCACACCCATTTCCCCACTCTTACCCCTGACACATAATGACGCCTTCCCACCCGGACTAGACGCAGGCCCGTTTCAACAACTGTTAGGAAACTCGCTACCTAGACTCTGCCACGCTATCACCAACGGCACGATACGGACTCTTGAGTCCCTGTTGCCGGAGGAGAGACCAACGTTCATGATGCAGTTCAGATACAAACAACTATTAGCCTACCTACTAATAATCACCAAGGACGTCCACGCACACAGGCCACTCACAGACTTTGAAAGGCTCTGCCATGACCCAAGCCCACTGGCCAGGGGGCTGTCCACACTCTATAGCCTCCTCATGGACGCAAAGAGACTTCCCCCACCGAGCTTCATGAGTAAATGGGAAACTGACCTGGGAACCACACTCTCGCCAACCCAGTGGGAAAAGATCTGTACCCTTTCCCTTCACTGTGCAACATCCAGTGGCATACAAGAAACGGCCTATAAGGTACTATCTCGCTGGTACCGCACGCCACTGGTCACCCATTCCTACGACCCAACCGCCACCAACAACTGTTGGAGATGTGAGAAAGCTCTAGGCACTCTCCTCCATATCTGGTGGACATGCCCCTTGATACAACCCTACTGGGCAGCAATCCACACGATCATCACAAAATTTTCTGATACTCCGCCCCACCTGGACCCAGCAGCCTTCCTCCTACACCACACCTCCGCCCGTAGCTCATCTTACAAAAAATCCCTAACGATCAGGATATTAAACACAGCCAAGAGCCTAATTCCCTTATACTGGAAACAAAAGACCCCACCACCTGTGTCTGCCTGGTTTAAACGTATGGAAGAGCTCAGGGCGCTAGAGGAACTTATCTCACACGCAGAGGGGAGAGAACAGTCGTATATGACGACCTGGACACACTGGATTCTGACTACGACGAAACCCGACTTCCAGACACTTATCACAGACTGAGTAGACATCAGTAGGAACATGGCCTGAGACGATGGGTAGAGGTGACAGGGAATGACCACAAAGACAGCGCACGTCATACATAGAGCTACCACAGACAGAGACTAACACGATGGTCTTAGCCCTGACGGGGACGAAGGGCCACACAGACCCATGGGGCAGGGATGACGCTTCCCCAAACGCCGAAGATTCCCCCCCCCCCCTGTTTTCTCATCTCCACCCCCCCCCCCCCCGACCCGGGCGAACTCGCGGGCCATGCAGCCGGACCAGGATACAGCGGACCACAGGTATGCCATCAAAGGCTTAACTATACATGCTTCAACCTGGAAACCTGTGCGTTTCCCTGCATTGCTGTACCGATGCTTAAGATTCGCTAAATACTGTACCTGATAACTTGTATGTGCCATTTACTGGAAACCTGCGTGTTTCACCGAACCACTTTTGAGACATTTACTTTTATTGTTCGAATGTATACTCTTGAAAAACTGAATAAAATTTAATTCACAAAAAAAAAAAAAAAAAAAAAGTTAAATTAAAATCCCACCGCCCTTTACCCATTTTAACTAAAAATTAACCTCTTACCTGCCGAATGATCACTGATCAATTGTCAGGGACTACATTTTACTGTGATCTGATTTTTTTTTAACCCCTGAGGGTCAACTTTTATTTTTTGTAACCCTCAGGGATTAATTTTACTTTATTAATCAATTTCAATACATTAAAATTATATATTTAACGAGCTGGGGTGGGTGGAAGTTAGTGGGGAATTGGGGAATTTGGTGTAAGGCTAGCCAGAGGTTAATGTTAAAAAAAAAGTAAAAAAAAATAAGTTTTAATAACATTAAAAAGTAAAAAACATCCCACCCTCCTTTACCGAGTCCTAATAAAAATTAACCCCTTCCCTGCCAGTTGATCACTACCTACAGTAAAGCCTTACCCCGCCCTGCAATTAGGCTCAGAGCACTCTGATTGGTTGGTTTAAGCCAATCAGAGTGCTCTTTGTCATTTTACACAGCGTGGGAAAATTCCAAAGAACTTTCCCACTCTGTGTAAAATGACACAGTGCACTATGATTGGTTAGATTTCAAGCCATCCAATCAGAGTGGTCTGTGTCATTTTACACAGCGTGGGAAAGTTCTTTTCCACAGGCTGCTCACTGTTTCACAGACATGCCCCTACTCGTGGTATAGCGAGTAGGGGCTGAATTTACTAATACTAAGTAATCTTTACTTAGTATTAGTAAATGTGACTGAAAGACCAATTTAGGTCTTTCAGCCTTTTAGTAGATAGCTCCCTGATACTGTGGGAATTAGGGAGTTATCTACTAAGTGGCTGCAAGATGCAGCCGAGGCAATGAATAGGATCGGACTTTCATTCATTCAAATGAAATTCCGATACGAACAAAGTCCCGAATTGCGTTCTAACACGAATGGAGAAACTGTTAGAACGCAATTCGGCAGTTTTGCCGGCATCCTGTCTAAGTGACAGGAAGCATCGCGGGAACAGGGAAGAAAGGTAAGGATTGTGGGGAAATTGCTGTGACCACCGGAAACGAAGCACACTTTGCTCCTCTGCTGGTCACCGCTGGTCACTGTGTAGGAAACCTCCATAAGAGAAAAAGTCCCTACTTTTTCTTAAGTTTTTTTTTTTTTTTGTAATTCTTTATTTTAATTGTGCGAGAGGATACAGACAAGTCGTCAGACGCCACAACAGTGTATATAAAGATTAACATAGATTAGACAGTGGCATTCCAATTTGCACTTTTTTTTTATATAATTTGCACACTCAACTAAGCTGTTGTATTTACCGAGTAAGAGTTAGCTAAAATAACTAGTATAAAGCGGGATGAGAGAGATACGAGCAGTTATCGACACATTGATATATATGGTTAGACGATTGGCAACAGAGAGTATCAGCTAGTGGCATACATTACTGGTCTAGTTCGCTGCATCATTTATAAAATACATAGTAATATCTAAACCTTTATAGTTATGTAATGTGCGAGTGCTAATACTTCGTTAGAGATGGATTAAAGCAAATTAAAGGATGCAAGATCGCGGCTGTCACACATTAACATATGTCCATTAGTAGAGTTGTGCTCGTGACCCGTAGCTAGTCTGAGAGCGGGGAGATCGAATGTTTATTCTTTGTTGTGAGGGGATGCCCTTACGCCTGAACACAAGAAACATGGGAAGCATAATAATAAACGCTGAGAGTGGATAGGTTAATAAGGCCCTACACTGGGTAGAGCAAGCTAGTTGGTGACAGTGAGGTACTTCAACGGACATATGTAGTAGAAGTGGTGGCAATGGATTAACAGGCACCCTATGTTTTTTGTTATAGATAACGACTTTAAATACAAGCACATTTTGAGATTAGGAAAATCTTTAGTTGAACCGTGTGGGTTCCTGCTATTGTAATTATGACGTGAGGGTGTTGAGTCCTTAGTAAAGCAACACCACGTAAGCAGCGCTTGGTACCCCATTGTAAATAATATATCAAAATGCTGATTCGTAGATCGAGTTAGTATGGGTGAGCTATTTATTTACTGACTGCGCGGCAATATGCTGATCTGTTGTTCCCTAACTACATTCGGGCTTGGAAAGCAGTAGACATACTGGTTATACCCAGTGTCATTTTCAGTGGTCAATTTGAGTGGTTATGCTTGCTGCCCCATCGGTGGGCTTAGTAGAGTAAGAGGGTTTTCGCTTGTTAGCGATGAGTGCTGGTTAGGCGGTATAGAAAAGTAACGGTCTAGTTGTAGTAGTGCGTGGCACTGGAGGCATACTGTCAGCTAAACTAGTGAGTGAGGAGCTGGTAACTATGTACAGAGTGAACTTAGGCTAGCTAGAGCTCATAAACATGGCTGAGAGTAACCGCCGGGTATAGGGGGACATGCTCCAACAAAGAGAGACCTGTTGCCTGGTGAACCCCTAGGGTTTTAAGGTATCTATGTAGGCATTAGAGAAGGGTGGTCTTGCCAACCGGGGGGGTACTCCCAGGTAGATAAGTGTTCTAGCCTGCGGTTGTGGTCATATGGGGACTAAGCGTGCAACATTCAAAATAATGTAATACAGCGTAAACTGGTAACACACAGTCCAAGTTCTGTGAGAGAAAAAAAATAAATGTTCTCGGTGGTCCATGTGGGTGTGCGACGGCTGAGTGAGTGAAGGTAACCAGTGTCCCTCTGAGGCAAGGTGTTAACTTAGGTCCTAGGTATCCAGACCATTCGATCCAGTCAATGATTAGACAGGTTTGGAGGGATAGTCATTTGCAGTGTCTCACGTGTTGGCCGCACTAGCAGGTGCTCCGGCCGGTTGTCTGGGCACAAATTCTGCTGCCCTTGTTGGGTCCCATGACGGTGGGTTCTTGGGTCTTTCTTTTTCTTAAGTTTTAAAGAAAACTAGAGCAGATAGGAAGAAATGAATAACAGATCCTGAGAGAGGGAGAGAAGAGGAATCAATTGGGGAAGGTAAGTTCGGCATGACAGTGCCGCTTTAAGAAAGTTTAGGAAAGTTTAAAAAATTAATAAGCAAAAAAAAAAGTTTAAAAACTAGTTTTAAAATGTAAAAAAGTCTAAAAAAGTAAAAAAAATACATTTAAAAATGCTCCTTACCACTACGCCTGTAACAAACTAGAGAAAAAGTGATCCCACGCTAAGGTTCAAAATACGCCTTTTGAATTACCCCAGGGTGTATTCTTTAATAAATAGTATGTGTTTGTGAAGAAGTTTCAATAACCAACCATCTAAACTACTCCAAAATGGAACATGGACACATTGTAAAACTTCAAAGTTAGAAAAAAACTGAATGGCTGCGTCTCAAATGTGCCCCTTCAACATCCACATATACCTGGCAAAGGTACATACGGGGGTATTGCTGTACTCATGCAACAGATTCTCGAAAAATTAGAATATCGTGCAAAAGTTCATTTATTTCAGTAAAGCAACGTAAAAGGGGAAACTAATATAAGAGATAGACGCATTGCATGCAAAGCAAGATAGTTCAAGCAGTGATTTTTCATAAGTGCAATAAATATGGCTTACAGCGCATGAAAACCGCAAATCCACAATCTCAGTAAATTAGAATATTACATGCAATCAATAAAACAAGGAGTGTACATAGAACAATATCGGACCTCTGAAAAGTATAAGCATGCATATGGACTCAGTACTTGGTTTGGGCTCCTTTTGCAGCAATTACTGCCTCGATGCGGCATGGCATGGAAGCTATCAGCCTGTAGCACTGCTGAGGTGTTGTGGAAGACCAGGATGCTTCAATAGCAGCCTTCAGCTCTTCTGCATTGTTTGGTCTCATGTCTCATCTTTCTCTTGGCAATGCCCCATAGATTCTCTTCGGGGTTCAGGTCAGGCGAGTTTGCTGGCCAATCAAGCACAGTAATCCCACGGTCATTGAACTAGGCTTTGGTGCTTTTGGCAGTGTGCAGATGCAAAGTTCTGCTGGAAAATGAAGTCAGCATCCCCATGAAGCTCGTCTGCGGAATGAAGCATGAAGTAATCCAAAATCACCTGGTAGACGGCTGCAGGTCTGTTTTTCTTTAGCCCAGGTAAGACGTTTCTGACGTTGTTTGTTGTTCAGGAGCGGCTTGATAAGAGGAATATGACATCTGAAGCCTATGTCCAGGATCCATCTGTGTGTGGTGGCTCTTGATGCACTGACTCCAGCCTCATTTCACTCCTTGTAAAAGTACCCAACACTTTTAAATGGCCTTTGCCTTACAATCCTCTCCAGGCTGCGGTCATCCCTGCTGCTTGTGCACCTTTTTCTTCCACACTTTTCCCTTCCACATAACTTTCTATTGATGTGCTTTGATACAGCACTTTGGGAACATCCTGCTTCCTTCGCAATTACCTTTTGAGGCTTTCCCTCCTTATGGAGGGTGTCAATTATGGTTTTCTGCACAACTGTCAGGTCAGCAGTCTTCCCCATGATTGTGATTCCTAATGAACCAGACTGAGAGACCATTTAAAGGCTCAGAAACCTTTTGCAGGTGTTATGGCTTACTTAGTTTATTACAGTGGGACACTGTGAGCCTAGAATATTGCACCTTTTCACAATATTCTAATAAACTGAGATTGTAGATTTGGGATTTTCATGAGCTGTAAGCCATAATCATCGCTAGAGATGTCCCGAATAGTTCACCTGTAAATAGTTCCTGGCGAACATAGCTTGTTCGCGTTTGCCACGGCGGGCGAACATATGCGATGTTCGGTCCGCCCCCTATTCGTCATCATTGAGTAAACTTTGACCCTGTACTTTACAGTCAGGAGACACATTCCAGCCAATCAGCAGCAGACCCTCCCTCCCAGACCCTCCCACCTCCTGGACAGCATCCATTGTAGATTCATTCGGAAGTTGCATTCTTAGTGAGAGGAGGGACAGTGTAGCTTCTGCTGATTTAATAGGGAAATCGATAGCTAGGCTAGTGTATTCAGTGTCCACTACAGACCTGAAGGACTCATCTGATCTCTGCTGTAAGGACAGCACCCCAAAAAGCCCTTTTTAGGGCTAGAACATCAGTCTGCATTTTTTTTTCCTGTGTAATCTAATTGCAGTTGCCTGACTGCCAGCGTGTGTGTCAGGCTCACAGCATATACTGTGCCCACTTGCCCAGTGCCACCACTCATATGTGGTGTCACAATAGCTTGCATTTAAAAAAAAACAAAAAAAACTTTTTTGACTGTGCAATAATAGCAGTCAGTTTCCTTCACACGTGTGCGTTTCAGGGCCTGTCAGGGCACAGTGTCACACCAGTGCAACTCATATCTGGTGTAATAGTAGTGTACATTTAAAAAATTTTTTTTGACTATAATAGATTGAATAGCAGTTAGTTGTCTGCAAGCGTGTGTGTCAGGCCTACAGCGTCTAATCTGCCAACTTCTGCCAGTGCACAGTGCCACTCATATCTGTTGTCACAGTAGCTTGCACGCATAGTACCACTAATCGAAAAAAAAATGACAGGCAGAGGCAGGCCACCCCGCAGGGGCCACCATGGTCATGGTGCTGTTATTCCCTTTGGCCCTAGAATAATGCCCAGTGTTCAGAGGCCACGTACCCTGAACTCGAAAAGTTATGAGGACATAGTTGACTGGCTAACACAGGACATCCGATCTTCTACAGCTTCCGCTCGGAACCTTGACGCACCATCCTCCTCCAGCTTAGCTTCGGGCACCTCTCAAGTTACCACTCGCCCGCCTGCCGCCACCACCAATACTAGCACCACAGCCGCTTCACTTGATCTGTCAGAGGAGTTATTTACACATCAGTTGGAAGAAATGAGTGATGTGCAACCATTATTGCCAGAGGATGTAGATAACAGGGATATGTCTCAGTCAGGCAGCATTACACACATGGACAGACGGTGTGATGATGATGATGATGTTGTACCCGCTGCTGCTTCCTTTGCTGAGTTGTCAGATACAAGTGAAGCGGTTGATGATGACGATGCGTCCGTAAATGTCACGTGCGTGCCCGCTAGAAGAGAAGAAGAACAAGGGGAAAGTTCAGATGGGGAGACAGAGAGGAGGAGGAGACGAGTTGGAAGCAGGGGGAGGTCGTAGCAAGGAGCTAGTGGCACAGTCAGACAGCATGCATCGGCACCCGGGGTCAACCAGACAGCATGCCAATCAACGCATGCTGTTGCCACCACCAGAATGCCATCATTGCAGAGCTCAGCAGTGTGGCATTTTTTGTGTGTGTCTGCCTCTGACAACAGCGATGCCATTTGAAACCTGTGCCAAAAGAGTTGTGGGAAGTCCAACACCCACCTAGGTACAACTGCTTTGCGAAGGCACATGATCGCACATCACAAACACCTATGGGATCAACACATGAGTACAAGCAGCACACAAACTCAAAGCCACCATCCTCCTCCTGGTCCTGCATCTTCAGCTACGTCAACCACTGTTGTCCTCCTTGCCCCCTCTCAACCATCCGCCACTCCGTCTCTCGCCTTGAGCAGTTCCTGCTCATCTGCCCACAGTCAGGTGTCTGTCAAGGACATGTTTGAGCGTAAGAAGCCAATGTCACAAAGTCACCCCCTTGCCCGGCATCTGACAGCTGGCTTGTCTGAACTCTTAGCCCGACAGCTTTTACCATACAAGCTGGTGGAGTCTGAGGCGTTCCAAAAAGTTGTAGCTATTGGGACACCGCAGTGGAAGGTACCCGGCCGAAATTTCTTTGCACAAAAGGCAATCCCTAACCTGTACTCGATTGTGCAAAAGGAAGTAATGGCATGTCTGGCACACAGTGTTGGGGCAAGGGTCCATCTGACCACTGATACCTGGTCTGCAAAGCATGATCAGGGCAGGTATATCACCTACACTGCGCATTGGGTAAACCTGCTGATGGCTGCCAAGCATGGAATGCATGGCTCTGCAGAGGAGTTGGTGACACTGCCACGACTTGCAGGCAGGCCTGCTGCCACCTCCTCTACTCCTCCTACTCCATCCTCTTCCATAACCTCCTTGGCTGAGTCCTCTTCTGCTGCTGCGTCTTTCTCGAAATCAACGGCACCCCCCCCCAGCTCCCCAGGTACTATTCCACATCCCGGATACGGCAGTGTCACACCGTCTTGGGGTTGACTTGCCTGAAAGCAGAGAGTCACACCGGACCAGCACTCCTGTCCGCCCTGAACGCACAGGTGGATCAGTGGCTGACTCCGCACCAACTGGAGATCGGCAAAGTGGTTTGTGACAACGGAAGAAATTTGTTGCCGGCATTGAATTTGGACAAGTTGACACATGTGCAGTGCATGGCAGTTGTGTGTAATCTGATCATACAACGCTTTGTGCATAAGTACCCAGGCTTACAGGACGTCCTGAAGCAGGCCAGGAAGGTGTGTGACCATTTCAGTCATTCCTACGCGGCCATGGCGCACTTTTCAGATATCCAGCGGCGAAACATGCCATTGAGGCGCTTGATTTGCGACAGCCCGACATTCAAACACTCCTAATGTTCGACCGCCTGCACCAACAAGAAAAAGCCATTAACGACTATTTGTGTGGCCGGGGTGCTAGGACAGCCTCTGCGGAGCTGGTAATTTTTTTGCCACGTTACTGGACGCTCATGCGCAATGCCTGTATGCTGTATGCTCATGCGTCCTTTTGAGGAGGTGAGGAGGTGACAAACCTAGTCAGTCGCACCGAAGGAACCATCAGCGACATCATACCATTTGTTTTCTTCCTGGAGCGTGCCCTGCGAAGAGTGCTGGATCAGGCCATAGATGAGCGTGAAGAGGAAGAGGAAGAGTTGTGGTCACCATCACCACCAGCAACAGCCTTATCAGCATCGCTTGCTGGACCTGCAGCAACGCTGGAAGTGGATTGTGAGGAAGAGGAGTCAGAGGAGGAATGTGGCTTTGAGGAGGAGGAGGAAGACCAACCACAAAAGGCATCTCAGGGTGCTCGTTGTCACCTATCTGGTACCTGTGGTGTTGTACGTGGCTGGGGGGAAGAACATACCTTCAGTGAGATTACTGAGGACGAGGAACGGGACATGAGTAGCTCGGCATCCAACCTTGTGCAAATGGGGTCTTTCATGCTGTCGTGCCTGTTGAGGGCCCTCGTATAAAAAGGCTGAAGGAGAACGACCTGTACTGGGTGTCCACGCTACTAGACCCCCGGTATAAGCAGAAAGGGCCTGAAATGTTACCGAATGGAAAGGATGCAGCCGTTCCAAAATAAATTAAAAAGTATGCTTTACACAGCGTATAAGGGTGATGTCACAGCACAACGGGAATCTAACAGGGGAAGAGATGAAAGTAATCCTCCTCCTCCCATGACCACGCCGGCAAGGACAGGACGCTTTACAGACGTGTTGTTGATGGAGGACATGCAGAGCTTTTTAAGTCCTACGCATCGCCACAGCCCTTCGGGGTCCACCCTCAGAGAATGACTCGACCGACAGGTAGCAGACTACCTCGCCTTAACTGCAGATATAGACACTCTGAGGAGCGATGAACCCCTTGACTACTGGGTGTGCAGGCTTGACCTGTGGACTGAGCTATCCCAATTTGCGATAGAACTTCTGGCCTGCCCCGCTTCAAGTGTCCTGTCATAAAGGACCTTTAGTGCAGCAGGAGGTATTGTCACTGAGAAGAGAAGTTGCATAGGTCAAAAAACGTCTACATTACCTAACCTTTATTAAGATGAATGAGGGATGGATCCCGAAGGGACTGACAGTGGGCGATACATTCGACTAAAAAAGGCCTGATGAGGGGGACGTAACAGGGATTAAACTCATAAGAATAGTACTACTTAACACACCACTCCTATCTGGTGGCACATTAGATTGCACGCACAGTGCCCCAAATTTGAAGTAGGAGGACCGACCAAGCATCTTTTTTGATCTCCCGGTTCCTAAAATCGATGCCATATACACGTAACAGGGATTAAACGGATAGGAATAGTACAACTTAACACACCTTATAATAACGCAGAGAGGTGTCTGAAGAAGAGGAGTCAGAGGAGGAAGGTGGCTTTGAGGAGGTGGAAGACCAAACACAGCAGGCGTCCCAGGGGTCTTGTTGTCACCTTTCAGGGACCCTTGGTGTTGTACGTGGCTGGGTGGAGGAAGAGACCTTCAATGACATCAGTGAGGACAAGGAACGGGACATGGCTAGCTTGGTATCCAACCTTGTGCAAATGGGGAGTTTGTGGTTGTGCAAATGGACTGTTTGCGGTTGTTTGCGGTGCATTAAACGGGGAGTCTGGTCTGTCACTGTGAAGTGGGCGTAACCCTTACACTGCCTGATCGATACAACATCATACCTGATGTTTTAAAGCACGTTATTCCAAACAATTTAGGAATGTTAGGTGATTTATGCCCTTTATGGATTAAAACCAGACTCTGCATCAACTATGTAATTTTCCATGGGAGTTTTGCCATGGATCCCCCTCCGGCATGCCACAGTCCAGGTGTTAGTCCCCTTGAAACAACTTTTCCATCACTATTGTGGCCAGAAAGAGTGGGTTTTAAAAATTCGCCTGCCTATTGAAGTCTATGGCGGTTCGCCTGGTTTGCCCGTTCGCGAACATTTGCGGAAATTCGCGTTCGCCGTTCGCGAACGGAAAATTTTATGTTTGCGACATTTCTAATCATCGCACTTATGACAAATCATGGCTTGAACTATCTTGCTTTGCATATACTGCTTCTATCTCATATATTAGTTTCCCCTTTTACGTTGCATTACTGAAATACATTTTTCGAGTATCACCTGTATGTAGTAGTATACAGTCGTAGCACATAAGGTTTGCAAAAAATACTGTGCAAACTCACTTTGTGTGTCAAAAAGGCAGAAAAAAATGCTTATTACCACTACACTTGGTACAAGCTAGCAGACAAATGATCCCATGCTAAGGTTCAAAATATGCCTTTTAAAATACCCTGGGAATTGTATGCCTTTATGGGGTAATTGGATTATATAGCCTGCTAAAATGGGACATGGACACAGCGTAAAAATTCAAAGTTTGAAAAAAACTGGAATGACTGTGTCTCAAATGTGCCCCTTCCATGTCCACATATACCTAGCAAAGGTACTTATGGGGGTATTGCTGTACTCAGACGACATAACAGAGAAACATATAAGGTATTATACAGTCGTAGCACGCATGAGGTTTGCAAAATATACTGTGAAACTCACTTTATGTGTCAAAAAGGCAGAAAAAAATGCTTTTTACCACTACACTTGGTACAAGCTAGCGGAAAAATGATCCCACTCTAAGCATCATAATATGCCTTTTGAAATACCCTGGAATGTCTGCTTTAAGAAATGGTATGGCTTTATGGGTTATTTGGATTATATAGCCTGGTAAAATACTCTAAAATGGGACATGGGCACAGTGTAAAAATTTAAGTGAAAAAAATGGAATGGCTGTGTCTCAAATGTGCCCCTCCGATGTCCACATATACCTGGCAAAGGGGGTATTGCTGTACTCAGCCGACATAGCTGAGCAATATATGAAGTATTATACATTCATAGCACACATACGATTTGCAAAATATACTGTGCAAACTCACTTTGTGTGTCAAAAAGTCAGAAAAAATGCTTATTACTACTACACTTGGTACAAGCTAGCAGGAAAGATTATCCCACACTAAGGTGCAAAATATGCCTTTTCAAATACCCTGGGATGTCTTCTTTAAGAAATTGTATGCCTTTATGGTGTAGTTGTAATATGTAGCCTGCTCAAGTGCTCCAAAGTGGGACATGGACACATCAAAAACCTCCATGAAAATTCACACTTTAAGGACCACTATAGGCACCCAGACCACTTCAGCTTAATGAAGTGATCTGGGTGCCAGGTCCATCTAGGATTAACCCTGCCTGCTGTAAACATAGCAGTTTCAGAGAAAAAAGGGTCTCTCTCTCTCTGTTATGTCAGCTTCATGATTAGCAAAAAATCTGGCAGGAAAAACCCATATCATGGATAGGACAAATACACTGCATAAAGATGAACATCTTGCCTAAGTTCCTGTTCCTATTCCAGGCACTACCCGTTAAGATAACCAAAGGAGACCTAGCAACCCTACAGTCCACAATAGACAACTTTATATGGCAGCGCAAATTACATAGAATAGCAAAACGATTACTATACCGCCCAAGAGATGGGGAGGGGGACTTCAGAGATTCTACCACCTGTGGCAAGTGAACACTATATTTAGCTTTGAAAGTTTATGACAGGAGACTCCACTCAATACCTCTGACTTTTTCCACTACATACAAATACACAACATTTTACACAACATTTTAACACCTCAGCAATGATGGAAAATACCACAAAGGTCTAATCTCCCATCTATACATACATCTTAGAGAAGAACCCTCAGTATGGGGAGACATGACCTATATAGATAAACGGGAAGCTGATAAAGGAGAAACTCTAGATGGCATAGAGTAGCACGAAATCCTGGAAACCGCATCCAAGGTCTCTGTATGCATCCTATCACAAGAACAAATGTATAAGATAATGTTCCGGTGCCATGTCACCCCAGTTTTCTTACACAGAGTGTAACAGATTCATGCTGGAGAATATGCGGCCAAAAGAGGACCTACTACCACATGTTGTGGTATTGCCCCAAGCTAGACAGATTCTTAAAGGGAATTAGGGAGCTAACCTCTAAGGTACTGCAGATGCCTATAACCTTGTCCCCATTGACATTCTTTCTATTGCGCCTCATAGAGAGCATGCCTAGACACTCAAAAAACTACTGAGTCTAATAGCTTTGGCAGCATGGTGAGCACTGCTAGGGGCATGGCTCAAAATTGAAGTCCCCTTCATACAAGAGGTGATTGGGAAAATTGGAGACAACCACGTTATGGTCGAGCTTACTGCCAAGGTGCAGAACTCAGAATCCAAATTCCCCAAAGTTTGGCAACACTGGATGGAATACTTAAACACACTTTACTAAGGGAATGCAGGCGGCGGTGACAAACACTCAATACTCTCTTCCCCTTTCTCTTACTCCTATTCATTATGGTACTGTCTTTTGGGCCACTTACAGACTCTGGTTCCAGCATAGCCAAGTGGAGACCAGGATGCAGAGGGGGGGAGCGGCGCCTCACCTCCAGGTATTCCCTGGGTGGGTGCTGGCTAGGGTCACGGCTCCTGGCCCACAAAGGAGCCTTGGCTGGGGGCCTTTCAGGGGATGCCCTGGGGGAAAAGAGGGGTGGCAAAGCTGCTTGGAGGACATACAGCACTCTGCAGTGGTCCAGTGCTTCTCTTCCAGAGACGCACCCCAAAGTAGAGTAACATACAGCAAACATGCTAACACATCCCAGAGGACACATCCCATTCTCAGTGGACAATAGAAATGTATCTTCTTACGCAAACCTTCTTTCTTTCTTGCCTTTAATTCTCCCTTTCTGCTTATGTTCATGCGGTTCGTTCTACGTTATATAATAAAACAAAAAAGTATTGGATGGCATGTGGTCGAAAAAAGGGCCTTAACTCACAATTTATGAAACATGTAACAACTGACATTTATTTTGTATCTGAAAGAACACAATGTCATATCTTACACTGCAACAACAAGTTATTGCATTGGTAGCTATGTCAAACCATTTCATTTGCTGTCAATACATAAATGAATACAAAAATAAAGAACATTACAATGGAAACAAAATATTTTTTTTAGTAGATAGACCACTAATGAAAATATCCATGAATTTATTGCTGCAATTTTTTATTGAGTTATATATCTAAAACAGATTGCAAAAGCTGCAGATCTCTTTTCTCCAACCATTGGAATTCCCCCTCTCTTTTCCCCACCAACTAATTGAGAAATATTTGCAAGCCAGGTTTTCTAAGTCAGTGCTCTTCAACCCTCTCCTCAAGGCACACCTATCAGTCCAAGATTTAGGCATTACCCAGATGTGTCTTAGATGTTTAGAAAAAGAAAAAAACACCTTAGAGTCTAATGTGTTTTTTTTTTTTTTTTAAACACCTTAGACACACCTGGGTAATCCCTAAATCCTGGACTGACTTAAACATAATCTCTTGATTTATTGAAGGGTTACTCTATACAACATAACTATACATCTCTCACAGCCAGGAAACTACCCTCATATTAGCAAAAAAAATGTATGCAGAAGTAATAACACTTCGCCATTATCATTGTCCATTTTCCGCAACCTGGATGGCATTCATTGCTTGAGATTGCTGTATTTTTCTAAGTTAACCCAAAACTGTCAGCCAGCTATGCCATCCAGGTAAAATTTTAAAAATTGACAATGATACTGAGAAAATTTTAGTTCTGCATTATAAATGCAGCTACTGGGCAATCTTCTGACATAGAGAAGAGCATAGGTTTTCATCAAGTCGTTCCTTAACAGTTTGAGATCAAATCGGGTGACTGGTGCCAGGGAACACTAGGCAGCATAACTACTACAGTGAGTTGTAACGAGTATGTTATTTAGAGTATCTATTTAAGATACAGAGTTCTTATAAATGACAAGTATCACTAAATATACATCTAAATTAAGCCAGGTTGACATAGCTACTATTGGCATTATTTTCTTAAACCATGTATTTTTTTTCTTCGGGAACATTCAATCATGGTCTATGTAGAAAATATTTCATCAAAGTATTAACATAAAGGAAATATTTTGTGGATGCCCGAAGCAGTTTCTTTGAGTTGTATCTTTGTTTAAAAACGCAAACGCATCCCTTTCTTTACAATTATAGAGGTATTTGAAAAAGTGGAAATTGTAACATTTAGGCAAACATAACACAAGGTTTGCTTGCTACAGCTTTTGATTGATGTTACCATCAATATGTTTTTTCTTTAAGGAATCTATTAGAACAATAGCCACAAGCCACTACAATTGCAGCACAGATGTGTGGTATAATATTTTTTAAAAATACAGGATTTTCTTCTTGATTGAGTTGTTAGAAAAGAGCCCTAGGTAGTCTCTCTAAAATATGCTGCTAGCTAATGTTTAAAAATGTTTCATTTTTTAGAGATTATATTATTGCAACATAATCATAGACAACTATATGTGATAATCAATTTACAGTTTCTAATAACATGATTAATATGTTACTGCATTATTACATTATTATACTAGCAAACAAATGCAAGCTTAATTAAGTCCCTAAATGTATAAATATATAAATAAATTCTAAAAACTCACCTTGCACTCAAACTCCCACTTCTCGTTGGCAGCTGCTATTTTGGTTTGGTTTTGGTTATACTTTGGGCTGATTAATATTACAGCAATTAATGTGAGACAAATATAGTAGGAGTTTAACAAATCACATTGCTATAATTCTGTCAATTCAAATGAATATCAAACCTTAAACTTAAAACTATGAATAGCAAGCTTGTCACTCTCACACTCCCTCCATCTACCAAGGAGACCCTTGCTGCATAAGCCTAATTCAGGTTGTGCAAGAATGAAAAGAAGGACCAACTTCACCAAACTCAGAGAAATCTCATCTGGTTGACCTCTCCCCGATTTTGAAAGGCGATCAAAGAGAATCTTGCTTAAAACAAAATGTGGTATTCCTCCAGTTACAAGAATGTACTCCTGCATATTCCCCATGCCAATTATGAAATGCAAGAAATGTATTCTTAACCATTTTTAAAAATGCAGTTAAATGTATAATTTCAATCTTGTGGAAATACCCAGATGTCCCTTCTATCAAAGTATGGTACTCCAGAGAGGAAGATATCAGGGTATGATTGCCTCATTACAAAATAAAATGCTAAACATGCAAAATGGAACATGCTAACTTGTGGTACCCCGGCTGGAAGAATATATATTTTGTCAACCCACAATGATATTGAGCAAATTGACCAAGTGATAAATCAGGACCCTCACACACTCCTTAGTACTCTCACTCTTAGGTTTCTTTTTTCAAACTACATAACCACACTTTCTTCTTCTCTTTACCTCAAGCTCCCTCTATCTCTCTATTAAAATTCTTAAAAATCACCTTAACATAATTTTAAAACACATAGGGCTATGAAATATATATATTATATTCATATTTCAGGTCTTGGTGTGTATTTAGCTTGTGTGATACACTTGGGGGTACATGAACAATTCCACATGCTAACTTTGCTGCTACAGATTGTGAATTATAGATAGTTAATGGAATGCATAACTAAACTGTATACAACATTCCTGTTTGCGTCTATTGTCCTCCCATTTCTAATTGCACTTCTCTCACCTACATGTGCTATATCGGAAAATCTTAACAAAGATTGTCAAAAGATTTTAAAATCTCTCCCACCCTCACCCCCACTAAGTATTACATTTAAAGCAATCATTAGTTAGGACTTGTCACATTGGGCACTTTACAAGTGGTCGCATATTTATTCAAATAAGAGACCTGATACGACTGAGGAGACCACAGGCGAAACACGTTTTGGATGAAGCGGATTCTTGCTGTTTGTTTTAATTGTGTTTAATGTTTTTAGCTGGAATTGTAAGTAATTCATATTTTCTTCTGATTTCTTTTGTGCTGCCATTTGGAGTTCATGGAATAAGGGGGTTTGGAGCTACCCATAATTAACACCTAAGCTGTATACATCAGGAGACAGGTTTAGTTGGTTTTCATCTTATAAGGTGAGCAAGTTTCCTATTTATGCATTGAATAATTTTAAGGAAGAAATATTTCTTCCTTAATATTATTCTACAGAATAAAAAGTAAAGAAGACAACCAAATAATGCACAATTTGGTTTCCTTCTCCATTTTTTATTCTAAAATATTGTTGATATATAAAGAAAAAGGATTTGTACCTCCAATAGAGCCAATATCGAGGGCTCTTAAAAATGTGAGTTGGATGGTTTTAGCACTTCTTTGATAATACAGCATTCTGAAGCAATATTACACAATCATTTGTTTCCATTTTTTCCTCTTTTGGGTTTTAATACTACTCATACTCCCTATGTATAAGGATGAGTGAATTCTTAAAAAAAGTTGTTTTTTTTTAGAGCTCCACTTTGGTTTCAGATATGTTTACCTCAAATTTACCATTGGATAATACAATGTGTCTAAAAAAAAAACAGTTACAAAATATTGAAGCATCACTCATTTTTGGCAGAATATTTTGCTTGTGATGCTATGTGAATATTTTACAAAATGAGCATGTACTTTACAACAGCTGGTGAGCATAAATAAGCAATTAAACACAAATACATTATGCAAACTAGAGATCTTTCATATAAAATTTTAACATTTTCACATGTTCAACTCTCTGCTAGAATTCAACATTGCCAGGGACATTTTGGGTATTTTGGTGTCCATAAATGTGTTTTAATATTAGAATTATGCATTTAGTGCATGGGATTAGTTCTGCCTAAAGAAAATATCTAGAACTAATGTTTCACTTACTCCAAAAGGTTCTGGATATAGCTCTGATACTGTAAGTAAATAGGCTATTGGTGGCAGCTTTATCATGCTTTCATGGAATTGTTGCATAGAAGTTCCCTAAGAAGTTACCATGTGAAAATTACATGTTAGCAGAGTGATCTTGAAAGGCCAACTAATTGACCCTCGACTGGTGGACTTTATCTACTAGTGTAAGCAGACTAAGGTCTCTGCATGGAGAGATCCGCCTGGTCACTATGTATAATCCAAGCAATATGAAGGCTGCAGCGCAGGGTAGATACAATTGGTCTTCCCCAATACCGAAACCAGTCAGAGAACAACACCTATTAATCAGGGACACCATTATTCAGTAATACATCACACGTAACTGGCAAAAAATCACTCATTTTTGGGGTATTAGCTGCATTAATTGTGTACAGATTATAATAATCAAAACTATGAAAGTAATTTTTTCTAAATGTCACTTTTTTCCCATTGTATCAATACTAAATGACAATTTATAAATACATATAGGGTACAAAACCAGTCCCATGGATTGTCACACTTTATACTGCTACTTTTTCATGGGAGGTTAGAGTTGACTGTATTCACACCCACTTCCTGCTTAGAAATGTTAATTAATACTCCAATGTGATTGTGTGGATGATGTTGAGGGCTCCATGGGTCCTTTATCATATTAGCTTGGGTTTTTGGGAAATTGTATTTATTTATTTATTTACTTATTCATAGTTTTAACTCTTTTTGCAGCTGACAACTAAATGCTACCACCTGACTTTTTTTACCATCATTTTCTTCATGTCAACAGGTATTTCTGACCTCGAGTGCCTGACTTGAAGAACCTGAGTGTGACAGTAGTCACCATCACTGGGGGCGGATGATGGATATTTTATGTAGGCCCCTAGATTATTCTTATGTTTTAGCCCCCCTGTGTCATTATAGGTGCAGTGTGTATATAATATAATTGTTTATAATTAAATGTTTTGTGTGCTCTGCTGTTCTGCTGTTGCTTTCAACCACCCAGGTGAATTTGTCTGTGGAGCCTGTACAGCACCAACTGCTGGTTGTAAGGATTTTAGAAAAGCTATATTCCAAGATAGCAAATAATTCAAATTTGCATATTCAGGTAGATTTGCATATTCTTCTTTTCAAATAGTTTTCATTGATACATTTTTATAAATTCTGCAGGCAGGGCATATAGTTCTTGTTAGTTATTGTCTTCCCCGCACCTTTATAAATTTGTTAATGTGTAAATATACGTTTCTTTATGTTTCCCAATATGATTTGATTATTTATATTAGATTGAGGTTGTCAGTAAGTTTAATGTAATGTGCATATAGACTTGTGCTGAGTAAAATTAAAGCTGTGTGGGTTAGTTCCATCTGGAACTGCATGCCCTTTTTTTTTTTATTTGGGTATCCAAGTAACAGAGTCTTCAGACCTGTTAACTGGCTGCTTAGTTCCTGGATCATGGAACAAGTTAAAAAGAATTAGGCCTGAGAGCCACAAGGGCCTTTTTAAAGACAGTTGCTGATCGCAGTGCAGGGCGGAGGTGTGGATACCTACCTGGGTTAGGGCGACACCTTCTTGAAAGGAGAGAGTTGCAACCTGGTCCAGGGTAGAGGAAGTTCTCAACTAGCCCATTCAAGCTTCGGTGACTGGGACTGAAGTTTACCAGGATCCCTGAAAGCAACTAAGAAGCAAACTAAGTGGTGGTACTCAGCTGGAGTATAGAAGCTCCATCACACTGACTGACTGCATTTTAATAGCTGGATCTATGCAACAAGTTGGTTATGTTTTTGCACTTACCTGATCTGGACTAACTGGGCTAGCTTTATGTTATTATACAACTTTGCAACCTACTTATTGTTGAACTATAGTCAATTAGCCTGCATTCAGTCAATCGTTACCAATAGAGTTGAGCGAACCTGAACTGTAAAGTTTGGGTTCGTACCGAACATTAGGTTTTTTGGACCCTGGACCTGAACACGGACATATCACTGTATGTTCGGGTTGGAGTTCGGTGTTCAGCGATTTAATTACGCGTTTTCAATACTGCAGGGCAGCCAATCAACAAGCGTTTGACTCGTGTGCCCTTAGAAGCTATCACAGCCATGCCTACTGGCATAGCTGTGATTGGCCAGTGCAGCATGTGAACCACCCTCTATATATAAGCTGGAGTCGCGTAGCACCGCACGCACATACGGTCTTTTTAGTGTAGGGAGAGGATGCTGCCGCTGATAGGGACAGCTTAGGAAAGAATTCTGCAATCTAGTACATTAGTGGGGTGGGGTGGGGTGCTCTTCATATCTGAGAGTCAAATAGAAACTTCAAATACCGTGGTTACATCAGAGTTTTAAAAAGTAGATTTTTTTGTGCTAAATTACATTAGTGGGCTATTACATTAGTGGGGTGCACTTCATATCTGAGAGTCAAATAGAAGCGTAAAATACTGCTTGCCTGGATACAATTCTAAAACAATTTCCATATGTCCTTTGCAGACTTTACATGCTGGAAAAACACAGGTGCCAATTGCTCGGGCTTTCTGCAGTGTGCATACCGGCAAGGAGGGCAGGGTTGAGGAGTGGGTGGAAGATGATGTGGAGGAGGATGAGTCCTAGACCCCACATGGAATCAAGGTCATGCGAGTGACGTGTGCAGTTTGGAGGAAGAGGCGCTGGTCGCACAGAGGCACCAGCACAGCATAAGAGGGAGCAGGGTGCAAAAGCGGAGCAGCCGTCCCCTAGCGCTCATCGGCACATATTAGCTCGAGAATTACCAGTTATCCAAGTAATACATGTTGCGATCAAAGGATCCATAATAGAGTTGAGAGAACCCGAACTGCAGATTTAACAATCCATTCGTAGTTTCACAGTCAGGTAGGCAGTCCTGTGACCAGGACCCAGACACTGTCTGGGTGGTGGTTGGATGACCGGGACCCAGTATGCCTGATGTTGAAGTTAGGAGTCACAGTGTTGAATGGATAAGCAGGGTCTGCTGCAGGGTAACCGCACGCCCCTGGTGTTAAAACCAGCGTTTGTGAGGCCACATACCAGGACCCTGATGCAGCTTCAGTAAAAAGAGTACTGGATACCAGAAGCCATTACCAGACTGATCCGCAACTTGGAACAGGATGTGACATTCACTGTAGCGGCTGTGCGCGCTTTTGCCGTTCTCACCCTGCTGCTGCTCGCCTGTCTGCGCTGCAGCGTAACTTCGGCCTTCCCGCTCACCGCCTCATGAGACTGTGCGAGAAGCAACAAGCGATAGTGGAGTTTCAGCTGCAGCACGCATGGGTCAGTGGCTCTGCACCAGACTTCCCTCCAATTGATCACAGTTTTAGGATTTCAAGTGGACTCATTACAATTACAGGGCCTCTAAAGAGTCCTGTATTGTTATTTGTCGTCACTGCCTTCCCGCGTCCGGAGTGGGTCATTTGCGCGCCTGCTGCCTTCCTTGCATGTGGTAGCCATTTCTCAGGGTCCCTGTACGGAATGGAACCCTGATTCCCCGTTACCCGTGGTCACCATGTTAGGCGCAGAAACTGCCATTGAAAGTTGATATGGATGACATCCGCATGCAAAGTCACTGCCACGGAGATGTGCAATTGGCCCGAGGTTCTCTAGAGTCAACAAAGTGCCTGCGCAACTATAATGTCAACAGCTACTCTGTGGAACTGTCTTTTTTTATATGTCCCATATTGGGGGCCACCCAAATAATAATATATATATATATATATATATATATATATATATATATATATATATATAACAGTGTTGGCTACCTCATCCTCCTCCTCCACCACTGCTTCCACCTACACTGCCACGGTCACTGCCTCCTCAACCTATGGGTCACTTAGTGAGCATTTCTCCATGCATCAGGACTGCAAGAAATGCACCGCAGGCCGCAAATGTTTCTTTTTTTGTATGTCCCAATATTTTGTGGGCTTCCACAATAAAAAACCCCCCATAAAAACAGTGTTGGCTACCTCCTCCTCCGCCGCTTCCACCTACATCACCACGGTCACCGCCTTCTTAACCTATGGGTCACTTAGTATAAACTATGTACACAATAGCAGAGGCTTGTGAAGGCCTTTTCTCCATGCATCAGGAGTTGAGCATTTCTCTATGCATCAGGACTGCAAGAAATGCACCGCAGGCCGCAAATGTTTCTTTTTTTGTATGTCCCAATATTTTGTGGGCTACTACAATTAAAATAAAAAATATATATATATAAAAAACAGTGTTGGTTACCTCATCCTCCACCGCTGCTTCCACCTACACCGCCACGGTCACTGCCTCCTCAACCTATGGGTCACATAGTATAAACTATGTACACAATAGCAGAGGCTTGTGAAGGCCTTTTCTCCATGCATCAGGAGTTGAGCTCAGTTTGAACAATGAAAGAGAATACCCTGCACTCCAACCCTCTCTCAAATGGATAATTCTGTTGATCCTCCTGATAGCCATGCTTTAGATTTTGATTTAGGTTCTTCCAAAGCTAAAATCAAAGATTCCATCTAGTGCTATTTTATGGCTCAGCTGTATTTTAAATTTTTATGTTATTTTAAGTGATTTCCCTATCCACATTTGTTTGCAGGGCACTTGTACTACTCTTAATTTTACTTGCTTTTGCAGCTCTCTAGCTCTTCCCAGGTGTTTTTCAGAGGCATTTTTGTGGCCAAAAGTTCGGGTCCTCATTGACTTCAATGGGGTTCGGGTTTGGGGTCAAGTTCGGGGTGAAGTTCAAGCCTGAACCCGGACGTTTTTTCAAAGTTCGGCCAAACCCGCCGGACCCGAACAACCAGGTGTCCGCTCAACTCTAGTTACCAATTGTTGGTTGTCTGTCAATATTGTGAGCATGGCTTTTAAACAAGTCCCAATATTTGTCTTAAACAGACCTCAAATGACTTCATTTCAACCATCTGTCTTCTCAAATTCAGTTGGACATTCTACTCTAGCACTGAAATAAAAATAATTTGCAATGCTGCCCACAAGCAGTTAAAAAAGCAACATATGTGTGCCAAATTATATAACATCATGATAATATAATATCCATCTGTTTATTACAATTGTGTATGCGGATGACAAAACATGACAGAGATAATATTTTTCAACCACAGAAAGAAGAAGAGAAGAAGAATCAAAACTAGCATGCACTATAATAACAGCAAACCTCATTTGATATGCAATAACAACAATAACAGATTTGTTTTATAAATTATTCAAAATATTTTTAAATACAGCATTTCAGCCTAAGTTAGAGTGACATGCCAGTTTTGTCAACTTTGGTCTTTATAAGAACCTTTGGGAAAGAAAATTATTTAGAATATACATTTTGCATAATGCAGCATAGCACAATACTTTCTATTCTTTTGTTCTATTCTCATTTGTTTTCATATGAGTTACTCATTGTCTTGCATTTTATTTCCATCTATAATGGCAAAAACTAATGGCCTAAAAGTACACCATTCAAAGGCAAATTAGCATTTTACTGATCTACTTCACCAAGTACAAATCCCCTATGCTCCCATTAAAAGCCTTAGAGCAATAGAAAAGTGCTAGTTAACTAAAATTGTGTTTCTTTTCTTAGCCCATAAATTTTTCATTTATTCTGTCTGGAATACCCTAGTGTAAGCATATGAATTTTGAAGCATTTCACTACAATGTGATGCACACTGTGTCATTGTTGCATATCTAGATTTCTTCCACATGGCTTTAATTTTGTGGTTCAGTAAGCACAACCAAGACTTTTCCATTGGGACAGAGGCTTAAAACAAACCACTATGTTCTACGTTCAGATTTTCCCTTAGTAAGGCTAAAATTAAATGGCATCATGCATTTTTTACCCATTAAATATTGATGTATTGATTCATTAATATGTTTTAATTACCAGCAACCATCAAATGACTTATTTTGTAATATTAACAATGCTTAGGAATCCAGATAAAAGCAATATAATAGTTACAGTATTTATTTATTGCATCATGTTTTTCTTCAAAGCAGTCATATACAGTACCATTCATAGTATACCAGACCAACAAGCTACACAGAGCTCCATCAGCTGCTCCACTGCCATAAGCAACAGGTAGTCTTCTGGAGGACACGATTAAGAACTTATCCTGCATAACATAATTTCACTATGTTTTAATCTTTTACTCACCCTTTAATTTCTGGGGTAGGGGGTAGTTTTTTTTTTCTTCTCTCTCTTTGCCATAACTTTGTAACTGCAACCTGTGGTAGCTATACTTTCTATCTTTTGGGCACATTGCATATTTTCTCAACTTTTGTATCTTGTCCAATATACTAAAGTTTAATTTACAAGCTATACTCCATATATTTGGATTGTTATTTAATTGTTTTATTCCCATACATGCATACCTCTCTCTTGTGTCTGTGATTTCTGCCCTCTCTCCCTCCTTTCTTTTATTAATACCTACCCAAATGTTTGTTTTGCTTGAATTACTCTCACCTATTTCTGTGTATAGATGTGTCTCAATCAATCTTTAGCGTTATTGCAGGCCTATCTAACCCTAATATATCTCTATTCTACAGCTGCCTCCCCACCCTAAACTTTATCCACCCACCCCCAAAGTAATTTCCTAATTTATAGATATAATTCTGCAGAGATGACAGCTGCTAACACATATTCTTGCAATTTCTTAACACATTTTATTACACTCTCACTCCTAATTTTATATGCCAAATCAACACTATAAATTTGTATTATTATTTTTATTTATTTTGTGTTCATCTCCACACCTCCCGTACATACCTGTAACACTCATATTCTTGGTAACCCTTGTCTTACTCCAATCATGTTCCCATCACTACCCTCATAAGCACACACCTCAAACTGAAAAATACATTCTTATACACCTTGGTCTGTTCCTATAATGTATCTCCCGAACCACGAGAGGCGGACCTTTGTCCATTCCTCCAGGTCTTTGTGTAGTGTGTTCAGGAGCGGCTGGAAGTTGGCTGTGTAGAGTTGGGTGAGATCATTTGTTATCTCCGTACCCAGGTATTTCAAGGAGGTGTCGGACCATTGGAACGGTAGTTCCCGTTGGAGGGCCATCGTCCGAGGTCGCGGAATGGAGACATTAAGGATCGTGGATTTGGTGTAGTTAATCTTGAAGTTCGACAGTGCCCTGTAGGTGGCAAACTCCTCCATTATCACCGACATGGAGGTTTCGGATTACGTCGCAAAGAATAGTAGGTCGTCGGTGTACGCCGCTACCGCATGTCTCTCTCTTCCCACCTGCAATCGTGGTATGTCTGGATTGTTCCGTATAGAATTCAAAAATTGGTTCAAGGGCCAGGATGAAGAGCAGGGGCGAAAGTGGGCAGCCTTGTCGGGTCCCATTTCGTATTGGAAAGGGGTCGGTGAAGGCCCCATTGATGCAGATCCATGCCGTGGTTGTTGAGTATAAGGCTCTGATTCAGCTCATCATGAAGGGCCCCATGCCCAGCATCTCCAGGACCCGGAGCATGAAGCCCCAATCGATCCGGTCAAAGGCCTTCTCCGCATCAATTGGAGAGCAGGAGAAGGCCCTCTAGTTGCTGCGTGGATCAGGGCAAGTGCCCTGATCGTGTTGTCCCTTGCTTCACGTTGTGGGGTAAATCCCACTTGGTCCTGATGGATCAGGTCTGGGAGGAAGGTTTGTAGCCTGTGTGATAGGATCTTGGTAAGCAATTTAAGATCGCAGTTGAGCAGCGAGATTGGTCGGTAGTTCGTGCATTGATCTGGGTCTTTTCCTTCTTTGGGTATCAGGGAGATGTTTGCCGCCAAGGTCTGTGTGGGGAATTGGTGTCCTTCCTGAAGCACATTAAGTGCGGCCAGTAGGCGGGGAGAGAGAATCTCCGTATACTGTTTGTAGTACTGTGTCGGCAGGCCATCTGGCCCCGGGCACTTACCCAACTTGAAAACAAACAGAATACTCATAGAGCTGGAGTGATCCAGACTGGCCGAGTATAGTACTGGAAATAATAAGGAGATAAGTGCAGTGTAATAGAAAAACAATTTGATAATAGATAGATAAATTTTATAGCAAAATATGTGAAATCTTGCCTTAATGGCTCACCTCTATAGATATCTAGTGATACCCTAATACCTACAAAGCTCAAAAGTTGCAACTGGCTAATGACTTTATTGTTTAAAAGAATGGTCAAGTCCAGAGCTAGGAGCGTATTGAGTAGGTGAATGTCATTCAACTGACATGGGTATCTGGAGTATGGTCACTTATTTGGAACCTAAAAGGTTCCTGTATGCCGTGTGGCTGGTGATTAGCTCTAAACTGTTAATAGTCTATAGATATGCAGTTTACAAAACAGTAGTTAAACGAGTCATAGACCAGCCTGGCATATGGGGCAGCATGTAGCAATTACCCTGTATTTAATAAAAAGGAGAGAATCTAGCATTCGGGAAGGATTCCAAATATCCCCCAGATGCTATTTCTAGACAACTGTAACGCTAAACATATATTGGTTACAGTAGATACAAGGGAGACCCCAGTCAAGTCTGTGGGATTTTACCCTCTGCAGACAGTCATATAGTGACCAAAAAGGAGAGAGAGAGGTGAAGAAACAAAGATTATAGTGACTCCATGTGCAGAACCATACTTAGGATGTTGGTTACCTGCACATGGTGATAGATAGCCCTAAGTGAAACAAAGTGAACGAAAAGGAGCCCATAGAGCCCGACGCGCGTTTCGGTGCTTGCTTAGATGCACCTTCGTCAGGGGCTGATTGGAGACTGGTTCCTAGTCTCCTTTTATATGTATTCAGATCCCAGTATCTCAGAAACTGTCCAATCAAGAAGCCAATATCGAGTGCATTCCGGCGCCAAGCTACCACGTGGGCATATGCTAATGAACTGGACTGAGCCAGCCAATCATATTCATTGTTTTCCGACGTTTACCCAAGACAGTTTAACCAGCTAAGTGCCGAGAGTGGATCAAAGACCCCCAATCTGCTGCTGCTGTGAGAGACTTCAGAAACTGTGACAGCTTAGCATAGCAACAGTTTCTACATAAAGTATCAAAAGTCCCTCACTTCAACAGTTCTCGGCATGACTGTTTCAGCCGTATTGATAGAATGTATCCGCTACCACGTGGGCATATGCTAATGAACTGCTCTACGCCAGCCAATCATGCGCATTATATTCCGACGTTTCTCCAGAGGCAATTTAACCAGCTCTGTGCCGAGAGGGGATCGAGAACCCCAATGTGCTAGTGATGTGAGATACATCAGAAACTGTGACAGCTTCGCATATCCACAGTCTCCACATAAAATATCAAATGTCTCTCACTTCAACAGTTCTCGGCATGACGATTACGGATTCCTCCGTACGGATAAAATTGTATCAGCTTGTTTTCTGTGCTGATACATACTTGTGATAGTCAAACAGTGGTAACACATATCGTATACCAATTCCATATATCGTATGGTGCTACTCTATTTATGCAGACAGAATTGCTTAGAATGCCATGGGTTACCATGGCCCTTGTCCGCTCATATTATGAGGTGTTTATGGATATTATAAACCTCTAAATGAGAGTGGAGGAGCATCAGTGTGATACAGTTTAGGCTCATCCTATTTTATTCCATCTGTGAGAGTGATGACGATATGTGATCTCCTGTCCCCTGGCATATTTACGATAATGCCTAGGTACACATAGTGCTGTGTTTGGCATATCCTATATTATAGTCTTGGATAGTGTGGAAAGGTATTCGGAATGCTATATTAAAGGACAGAAGGTCATATGACCTTGAGATACGGTGCTTCTGAGAGAAAAAAGAGAAAAAATTGTGTATTGTTATTTTATACAAATATTTACAATATATACATATTACACTCTAGTAATAGTGAATATTAGTAAAGCGTGCTTAAAATGGGCATAGAACATATGAGTCTAAGCTATCATAGAGAAATGATACAGGTCGTTGTAGTGGAAGTTTCAAACATACTACAAAATGAACTAAGGTAGAGGGGGAGACAAGCGTCTATTAGTGAGGAAGGACCCCTCACTTCTCATTATTAGTAGCATGAAAAAGGGAAAGTATTCATATAAAGGGGGTATATGAGAAGCCTCATATTTATCGTAAATATGCCAGGGGACAGGAGATCACATATCGTCATCACTCTCACAGATGGAATAAAATAGGATGAGCCTAAACTGTATCACACTGATGCTCCTCCACTCTCATTTAGAGGTTTATAATATCCATAAACACCTCATAATATGAGCAGACTAGGGCCATGGTAACCCATGGCATTCTAAGCAATTCCGTCTGCATAAATAGAGTAGCACCATACCATATATGGAATTGGTATACGATATGTGTTACCACTGTTTGACTATCACAAGTATGTATCAGCACAGAAAACAAGCTGATACAATTTTATCCGTACGGAGGAATCCGTAATCGTCATGCCGAGAACTGTTGAAGTGAGAGACATTTGATATTTTATGTGGAGACTGTGG
This sequence comes from Pelobates fuscus, assembly GCF_036172605.1. Classification (NCBI taxonomy): domain Eukaryota; kingdom Metazoa; phylum Chordata; class Amphibia; order Anura; family Pelobatidae; genus Pelobates; species Pelobates fuscus. The sequence continues at coordinate 323,430,371 of NC_086318.1, read as the reverse complement.
ATATGCGAAGCTGTCACAGTTTCTGATGTATCTCACATCACTAGCACATTGGGGTTCTCGATCCCCTCTCGGCACAGAGCTGGTTAAATTGCCTCTGGAGAAACGTCGGAACATAATGCGCATGATTGGCTGGCGTAGACTAGTTCATTAGCATATGCCCACGTGGTAGCGGATACATTCTATCAATACGGCTGAAACAGTCATGCCGAGAACTGTTGAAGTGAGGGACTTTTGATACTTTATGTAGAAACTGTTGCTATGCTAAGCTGTCACAGTTTCTGAAGTCTCTCACAGCAGCAGCAGATTGGGGGTCTTTGATCCACTCTCGGCACTTAGCTGGTTAAACTGTCTTGGGTAAACGTCGGAAAACAATGAATATGATTGGCTGGCTCAGTCCAGTTCATTAGCATATGCCCACGTGGTAGCTTGGCGCCGGAATGCACTCGATATCGGCTTCTTGATTGGACAGTTTCTGAGATACTGGGATCTGAATACATATAAAAGGAGACTAGGAACCAGTCTCCAATCAGCCCCTGGCGAAGGTGCATCTAAGCAAGCACCGAAACGCGCGTCGGGCTCTATGGGCTCCTTTTCGTTCACTTTGTTTCACTTAGGGCTATCTATCACCATGTGCAGGTAACCAACATCCTAAGTATGGTTCTGCACATGGAGTCACTATAATCTTTGTTTCTTCACCTCTCTCTCTCCTTTTTGGTCACTATATGACTGTCTGCAGAGGGTAAAATCCCACAGACTTGACTGGGGTCTCCCTTGTATCTACTGTAACCAATATATGTTTAGCGTTACAGTTGTCTAGAAATAGCATCTGGGGGATATTTGGAATCCTTCCCGAATGCTAGATTCTCTCCTTTTTATTAAATACAGGGTAATTGCTACATGCTGCCCCATATGCCAGGCTGGTCTATGACTCGTTTAACTACTGTTTTGTCTATATCTATAGACTATTAACAGTTTAGAGCTAATCACCAGCCACACGGCATACAGGAACCTTTTAGGTTCCAAATAAGCGAGCATACTCCAGATACCCATGTCAGTTGAATGACATTCACCTACTCAATACGCTCCTAGCTCTGGACTTGACCATTCTTTTACCCAATAAAGTCATTAGCCAGTTGCAACTTTTGAGCTTTGTAGGTATTAGGGTATCACTAGATATCTATAGAGGTGAGCCATTAAGGCAAGATTTCACATATTTTGCTATAAAATTTATCTATCTATTATCAAATTGTTTTTCTATTACACTGCACTTATCTCCTTATTATTTCCAGTACTATACTCGGCCAGTCTGGATCACTCCAGCTCTATGAGTATTCTGTTTGTTCTTTAGTCAATAGGGGTTAAGCCCCAGGACACCCCTGGAGTGTCCATTAAGGTGTTCTTCCACCAGTGAGACGGTTCCTATCCTCTGGACCCATCCTCACAGGTGGAATTCTTGTTTTGTTACACTTACCCAACTTGGTTGCCTTAATGACCCAAGCCATTTCATGCATATTAATCAGTTTGTCTAATTCGTCCCTTGCTTCCTGCGAAAGGCGCTTGCTGAGGCGTGAATCCAAGTATTGTAATGCATTTTTTTTCTAGACGGAGTCCCCCTCACCCCCCTGTGGCCCAAGCGAGTAGTGGTCTGCATAGTAACCTCTAATGATAGATGCCATGTCCGCTGGCATGCATTTCATCTGCCCGTCTCTGTCCCGTATCCTTGGGATGTAGGCCGACACCCTCCGTTTGGCGATCATGCGGGCTAGCAGAGCCCTGCACTTGTTCGCATTGGTGTAGAAAAAGGCTTTGGAGTGTAGGTATGCCCTTTGGTAGTTTGTATTGAGGATAGAGGAGAGCTCCCTATGGAGGGTTGCCAGCTGGGCCCAGTAAGCGGGGAGTTGGGTCTGTTTGTGTCTGTGTTCTAGTGATTGTATGTCTCCAAGTAGGGCCTTTAACCTCGCTGCCCTGGCTTTTTTTAGTGCTGTTCCTTTCACTATGAAGTGCCCTCTTATGACGCTTTTGTGGGCCTCCCATAGGCAGAGGGGAGTGACGTCAGGTGTGCTAATTCATATTTTATATATTTTATTTTATTGGGCATTTGTGCCCTAAATAAACCTACTTTTTTCAACATCTCTGAATCTGGAATCTGATTGTACCTGGAGCTATTTAAGCCTGGCAATTGTCTACCATCATCCACGGTCGAAGCGGTCCAGTACAATCCCTCAGTGGATTTCAAGGCGCTTTATCCACTTAAATCCTGTGAGTGCAACCATCATTGCAGTGTTGTATGTACTTCACTATGTACTGTTTGTTTTTCATATTGTAGTTTGTAGCTGTATCCCTATTTCCTGTTCTTTCTACAATAAGATTGGATAGCCTCCCTGAGATCACTCCCCAGATAGTGTTCCCAACCAGAATATAGACAACAACAAATATATGGGAAATGGCTTGTAAATCTGAATAGAACATAGAACAAAAATATAGTGTAATACAGTTAAATAATAGAAAAGTGCGCTATCATTGATTGCACTCACAGGATAGAAGTGTTAGTTGCGCCCAAGGGGGAAATATCCCCTCATATATTTCTTTAATTCTTGGAACGAGATGTCATAACATCCATTACACTATGATAGGTATATGTGGTTAGCTATATTAAAATAATTTGATTGTTTTATTTACTAGTACTGAAGAACATAGTGACATGGTGATTTTATATTTTATACACCTTTTTATTTACAATAAAGCTGCTGAATTCTTTACAATTCTTATTTGGAGTCCTGATTCCAAGTGGGATATACTGGATAGAGATGTGAATAGGGAGTGTGTGACAGATTGCTAATAGTTAATGGGGGTTTAACCACTAGGGGAAATGTAGAGAAAAGCAAGAACAAAAGGCAAAGTCAGAAGGGAAGAGCCAGTATTCGTCAAAACGCGCGTCGGGATTGCTAGAGCAGTGTGTGGCATGGGTAGATAACGGACGATGCTGCAGCTAATGAACACTTAATATTTCCTAGATTAGCCACCTCACTAAAAGTTTTAACTTAAAATATCGTTCATTGATATTTCGCTATTAGTTAGTTACGGGTATACTTTTAGCAAGGAGGAAGAGGTCTGAGAGCTATTTCGGCACTGTGTGATGGGGGTTGGAGACATGTGGAAATCTGATTAGCACCTATTTGGTTCTGTTGATTCTTTAGATTATTTAAGGATTATCCTCCATGGTCCCAGGTACTACACACATTTTGTACCGTTTAGACAACCCCCCCAAACACCGTTTTTATTTTATTGTATTTATAGCGATTAGACTTCTATGTTTCATAATTATGTATTAAAGGTTATGTTTTAATTTATTATAGTCTAATTGGGTTGCTTTAGCACGTTTAAGGGTTAGGTCTAGGGATTTAACGATTTATCTACCTCTGACCTTACCTTTCGTTCTTCCTTTTCTATACAAGTGGGCTAAACAGACCATGGAGTGGGATTCACAGCCTCCCAGCATCACCGGGGGAGGCACCCTTGAGTGCAACTAACACTATCGTGTGAGCGCAAACAATGATAGCACACTTTTCTATTATTTGACTGTATTACACTATATTTTTGTTCTATGTTCTATTTAGATTTAACAGTAGTTTCCCATATATTGGTTGTTGTTATTTATAAAAGGGTCAATTTTTATTGAAATCTGCACATTTTACAAAATGAAAAAAGAGGGCACACTCTTCAAACAGAAAGTTTTTCAACAAGCTTTAGGGGTCTAGAGTATCCTTTTAATTACCTAAAAATTAAATTCCAGTGTGGACCTGATCACATCCAGGCAACTGCCAAACCAGTCGCCACCTTAATCAATGAATCATTGGTGACTGGATATATACCCACGCTTTGGAAGACTGCAAGAGTACCTGTCAATAAAAGTAGTGATGAAACTTTGGTATTTAACTTTCGACTGGTATCATTTCTCCCTGTGTTGTCAAAAATCTTGGGAAAATGTGTTCACACACAACTGTGTGAGTATTATCATCAAACAATTTAACCCCTGATCAATAAGGCTTTTGTCCAAGTCATCTAACTACACCTGCCCTCTTAAAAAAGTTGCAATGACATCCAAACTAGCATTGAATAAGTGGAGCTATTTCCTTGATTTTGCCAAAGCCTTACACACATTACAAAAACTTAAAAACCTAAAGAAAAAAGGTATTGGTGATCGTCCGCTAATCTGGTTTTAGTCATATGTATCTGATCAATCGGAATATATGCCCCTTTCTGACAGTGCCTCCCTAACTGACCCAGTCAGGTGTGGTGTTCCCAAAGCCTCCATACTCTAGCTGTCTCCTATGCACATTATTCAGAAATGATCTGCCTAACTAGAACCAGAATCTCATTTTGGGAGAATGTGCGTCACAAAAAAAGTGTTTATAGTGAAATCTGTGTATAGCATCTCTGTACACTAGTGTGAATTACCCTTTATTCCACACACAATTTAACACAAAGACAAAAATTGGTATACAATATACATATACCTTAAGTGGAGCGCTATGAGGGTTTGGGGGTTGCCCCTCAAGGTCTAGATCGATCCGTGCACATCAAAGGGATATATACAAAAAATATAGAACGTACAATATAGTGCAGATTGTACAACACGGTGATAATTCAATTAAGTAGCAGAATGGATCACTCACATTTCAAAGAGCCTATAGTATTGGCTCAGTAGTGACAAATGCTTTTTAGAGCAGCATCCCACCACTATTTTCTGTTAGGGTTTCCTCCGTAAAGATAGAAATAGTAGAAGCATCCAATGTGTAGTAAAGTTGTTAAAAATACCACCATGATGTCGGGTTGGTTGGCCACTCTTGCTTGTTTGTCTGGATCTTGAAGTCCCACAGGATCTTAGCCCTGTCATTGTTGACTACCCTTTGTGGTATCTCCCATCTGGACTTAGGCAGGTCCAATCCATATTCTGTGCAGATGTTTTGGTACACAATCCCAGCAACTTGATGGTGCCTATCTGTGTATGCCGTTCCTGCTAACATATTGCATCCAGCTACTAGGTGCTGGACTGTCTCAGAGGCCTCTTTGCACAATCTGCATCTTGGGTCTTACCTGGTATGGTAGACTCCAGCTTCTATTGATCTGGTGCTGAGTGCCTGTTCCTGAGCTGCTAGGATTAGTGCCTCAGTGCTGTCTTTCAGTCCTGCCTTTTCCAACTACTGGTAGGAGTTTGCCATGTGAGCCACATCCACTATCTGCTGTTGGTACACCCCATGGAGAGGTTTGTCTTGCCAAGAAACCTCCTCTTTTTCGGCAGCAATGACCATAGTACACATCAGCCAAAATACATATAGTAAAAACCAATCACACAGCTAGGTTGCAATGCTGCTGCCCATCCCATTTGTTCCCTATTACGGGTTAATAAGCATGTAGGGATGTATATAAAAAATACCCCTTTCTGTCTCAGAGATATTTTTGCCTGAAGCTTAAGGAAGCAAGGCAAATAATTTGAGTTAGGACCCACCTAAGATGTCTGCCTTGATGTGGCAGGTGGGCATACCCTCTCATGGCCATTGGAGGTAACTAAAAACCTCCATTTGATTAAAAATACATAGGGATGTGGAAAGATGTACCGTGACATACTAAAGCAGAGCATGATCCCCCCCCCCCCCCCTACAGAGACTGGGCCGCAGGGCAGTATTCCAACAAGATAAGGACCCTAAACACACCTTCAAGAAGAGAGAACCTCTGCCTTGCTAAATAAGCTGAAGGTGATGGACTGGCCACGCATGTCTCCGGACACCAGTCAGTGCTTACTGACACTCCAAAACAATTATTTACAGTTTGAAGAAGACCAGTGGCTTTTTTTTAGGTGGCAGGCACTTCAATGGGGGCAGCGATGGCCCCCATATATGCAAATGCATACATGTATATACACTGAACAAAATTATAAATGCAACACTTTTGTTTATGCCCCCATTTTTCATGAGCTGAACTCAAAGATCTAAGACTTTTTTCTATGTACACAAAAGGCCTATTTCTCTCAAATATTGTTCACAAATCTGTCTACATCTGAGTTAGAGAACACTTCTTCTTTGCCAAGATAATCCATCCACCTCACAGGTGTGACAGATCAAGATGCTGATTAGACAGCATAATTATTGCAAAGGTGTGCCTTAGGCTGGCCACAATAAAAGGTCACTCTAAAATGTGCAGTTTTACTGTATTGGAGGGGTTGGGGGGCCTGCCATAAGGATGCTGGTGTGACACGGGGGTCTTCATTAGCAACAAAATAATGTTGTTGCTCTTGGTTGATGTATGATGTGAATTCGGGATCACTGAGGAGTGAGTTATTTAGTGCCAAGACCCCTTTCCTCTGTAGGCACAAGTTTCCGTGAGAGTGAGTGTGATGGGTGCATGGTCTGCCCAGAGCAGGTCTCCAATGGCACAGTGATGCACTTGAGAGAGCCCTGCGCTGGTTGTAAAAATATAGTCTATGTGAGAGTGTGTTTTATGAACACTGGAATAGTATTAGTAGTGTTTATCTTGTACAGTCCAACTGTTAGTAGAAGTTCATTAAAAGGGTTATAGACAGAGTGTAGAGTTTTAAACATGGGTGCGGTAGATGGGAGCGTTGTATCTAGGGTAGGTTCAAGCACATGGTTCAGGTCACCACAACAAAAAAACGTGCCCCGATGTATAGGAGAAGTTTGGGTCAGTATTTGTTGCAGAAATTGTCGTGGGTTGTCATATGGGGCATACATATTTACAATGGTATAAGTCACATTATTGAGATTACAGATTAATATAGGTAATGGCCTTTACTGTCTGTAACAACCTTGATCAGTTCAAATGTCACTGAATGGTGTATTAAAATGCTGACGCCCCTGGATTTGTTGCATACATGGAGTGGTATTGGTGTGAGTATTCTTTAAGCCCCAGAGAAGGAGCTTTAGAGTGTTTAAAATGTGTCTCCTGGAGACATACCACATCAGCTAGTTTTTTTAGGTCAGTTAGGAGCGTGTGTCTTTTTTGGGGAGTGTTGAGTCCCCTAACGTTAGGAGAATATACTTTCATTACAGGGTGTGTTGGTAGTTTTCTTTGGGTGGGTTGCCATTGAGATGCAATTGAAGGTCTGGGAGCTGTGGACTGCAAAGATAATGCCACAGAGTAGAGGCGTAGCTAGTAACTGTGTATAACTCATAGGCCATGGAGTAGGTGGTAGCCATGTCAAATAGATGTTTACTCTTAAGTGTGTGGGTGCAGTGGTGTTGATTACGTAACCATGGTTGTTTGGATAGGATACAGTTACATCATTGTGCACAAGTAAAGCTAATTTTGCATCAGCATGTAGCGAGGTGTCTTAGAATGCGGGTGGGAAAGGGAATAACCAGGGGTAGGTCAGGAGCCAAAACATAGGCTGAACTATATACAACAGTGCCCACAGGTTGAGGTTGGTACCATGGGGGAAGCGAACATATGTGTGCTCCTCTTTGTGAATGCATAATGGCAGGCAGTAGATATTCCACCAAGTAGCATGGTTAAGATAGAGTATTGGTTAGGAGGGATGGTGTCTCTGGGACAGGTCTTTGGGTTAGGCACATTGGGTGCATGGTTTCAGGTGTGTATCGAGGAGGAAAACATGCACCGTGGTTTATGAAGTATAATATGATGTAACATGGTAAAAAGACTGCAATTCCAAATCAGGTGGAGTACAAATGCATTTGTGACTAACAAGATGTACTCATCAGTATAACAACTTAGGAACAAGCAGTGGTGTAAAGCACCCTGCACAGGCAAGTGAATATGTGCAGGCCCCTCGGAAGGGGACAATGCAACATGGAAGGAACGTGTAGATAGCGACATATTATCAATACGGAATAAACATTAAAACAATATAAAAATATGCATTTTCTTTTTTATACCCCATTATGTACTCTTTCATTTTTTTTATGCTTTTCTAATATTAGCTAGGGTGATCTAAAGTTGAAAGAAAGACCCTGAACTTGTAACTTTAGGGTGCCTGGGGAAAACTATTGGAGGGGTGCGATTGGGGATACCAACTGTTATTTAACAATTGTCTTTGGTGAGTGCCATACTCATATTTAAGGCATTTGGTAATAATACAATAGGGTTAATGAGCCATTTAGGGAATGCATGTGTTCAAGTACATTACCACCCCAAATTAGATCAGCGTTGCAGACTTGCAGGTCTGATGGTGGAAGTTCATGGGGCAGACACTTTCTTCAATTTGGTGGTGAGTTTGGCAGTGTTGCGCAGTGGTTCCATCAGCAGAGGTATATGCCACTTTTAAAGCAGATTTTTTTCCGTCGGCAGGTGTTAAGATGTTTGTGAAGGTTCCGTTGCGGGTGATGAGCGTGTCTGGTAGATCCTTCTTCATTCTGCTACGTTTCAGTAGTAGTTATTTTATATGGTAATAGTGTGCACATAGTACAACTTCTTGAGGAGCTGAGTCCGGAAGGTGTCTGGGCCGTGGTACTCGATGAACAACATGTCAGCCGGGGTGTCAGGTGAGAGCACATGAAAGAATTCCTAGAGGTAAGTCGGGAGTTCAGAAGGAGTTATTGCCTCCGGGATGTCTCGAAGCCACAAATTATTTCTGCACGCCCGATCCTCAATGTCCATCAGTTTGTTCTCCATTGTGAGAATGGTAGATTGCAGGGTCTGCACATGGTCCGTCAGGCTATTATGTGCCTCCATGCATTCCTCCATTTTCTTCTCCACTTGGGAGGTACGGGTGCCTAGCTCTTCGATGTATTTTCGGATTCCGGCAATGCTGTTCATCCAGCCTGTATTTAATCTTTGTGATAGGGCTTCCAGGAGAAACTGTTTGGTGACCGTACCCTCCATAAGCTGGTCGTCTGACTCCAGTATAGTCCCACAGTTATCCGAGTCATCTCCGTCATCTTGGGATAGTGTCTGCACGGCCAATTTCACAGACTGCGGGTTATGGGCAAAAAAAATAAGCCTGGCGGCTTTAGATACTTTTTCTGCTTGGAGTGCGACATCTCTCCATTGTAGGCAGAAAAGATCATCTTAGCCACAGTAAAATCACCTTATTGAGGAGCCCAAGTGCCGAAGCAAAATCAACAAACTCACTGGTATACACATAGATGCTTACTACAGACAAGTTCACTGACATACATATGCTCACTACAGACAAGCTCACTGACATACATATGCTCACTACAGACAAGCTCACTGATATACATACACATGCTCGCTACAGGCAAACTCACTGACACACACACAAGCTCACTGTAGACAAGCTCACTGACATACATACACAGCTTGTAGTCAGGGGTGAGCTTCAGTGGCAGAAAGCTACCTCCATGCACCTTGCAGTGCTACCTCCGGTCCCCGCAGCCACAACAGCCCCCAGCACCACCCTCCGTAATTCCTTCGGATTCTCACAGTCCAAGCAGGAAATTACTTAAATGGCATTAGTTATGGGTATTAGGGCTTTCTCAAGTGCTGCAGGCCCAACCAGTGAATAGGCCACTCTCCAGTATCATTGTGTTTTAACGTGCACTACCAGATCACGCTAGACAGGCTTTTCAGAGTACATTTAATGTGTGTAGGTCCTCAAGAACTTTAGTTTCATTTTTTAGTTTTTATTTTATCTACTGTATTGTGTTACGTTACAGTTTAGTGATTTTCATATGGTGTGTTATGACTTCTTAAAGTTTGATTTTATAGTTTATAGAAATAAGTATACAAAGTAAGTGTATTTACTAATACCTCAGCAATGCATTGGAGACTGTGACTATAGCTAGTTGGAATTAAACAATGAACTAGGCTAAATAACTATTAACCCCTTAATGACCGCAAATGTACTTGGTACGCCTGACAAAAAAAAGTTTGTTAAGGATCGCGGATGTACTAGGCAAATAGGAGACCTGTACCGGCGATCTGTGGCATTCTCGGTCGGGGGGGGGGGACTGCCCGAGACCCCAGCAGTTCCCCTGCAACAGCTCCGGCCACCTTCAGGGCCATGTGATCACCATAATCACATGGCCGCAATAGGAGTCTATGGAGCTGCCAGCAGGGGGACTGTCTGAGCTGCTAAAAAAAATTATTATATATATATATATATATATATATATATATATCATATTATATGTATAATATATCATAAAAGAATTAAAGCATTTTATAACAAAGTAGTTTTTAACAAATATAAATGCTAATTTTGGCAAGGGTTTGTGACTAAGTGGCTACTAAAAAAGAATGGACATACCCTATTTTGAATACCGTGGGTTGTCTGCTTTAGCAAATGGTATGCCAAGATGGGGTTAATTTTCATTCCTGGGCTTTGATACGTCTCAAGGCCCCGCAAACCAATCTGGCAAATTTCAATGTGCAAACATGGAAATGGGGAAAGCCCTACATTTGACCCCTGTAAGATTGCATAAACCCATAAAACCTGTACATTGGGGGTACTGTTGTACTTAGGAGATGTTGCTGAATACATATTGGGGTGTTCTTTGTCAGTAACACATAATAGGAACGGAGAATCCATGTGTAAAGTACAATGTGAGAGAAAAATTATACAAAAATTACTACCCAAAAGTTTGACAAAGACTGGTGGTAGAATTATTGCATGGAAAGTTTTAAAATACCACCATCTGAAATACCCTATGTTGTCTACTTTTCAAAAATATATGGTTTGATGGGGGTAAATTGCATTGGCTGGCTTCGCAAATGTCCCAAATAGGACATGGGTGCGTAATGGCCAGCTGTGAAAATTCCAAGGTGGAAAACTGGAATGATCACCCTCCAAATAAGGTATTTAGCCCCCAGAGAACCCAACACACCTAAATATGGGTGGTGTGGCGAAAGTAACCTTGCCACTGGTTCTTGCAGGGGTCTGCTTGCCAGCCTATTGCCTCAGGACTATGGCCCATGTGTTAGACTTTGGTTCAGGCTTTGTTCGTGCCTTTTGTACTCTATAGTTCAGTATATAGGGCATGATGAATGGATCAGACTAATGCTGTTCGTATACAACGAACTGCCGAACGGACCGACCACCCAGAACAGTCGTGTGCTGCTTATTAACCCCATTGACCTCGCTAACCACAACATTCTAAGTGGTTAGCTGGGTGGCCGTCGTTCGTATATGCAACCTCATACAGTGGTGTTTGGCCATCGAGTGCATGGAACTATAATCGGACACTCAACAGTGCGAACACGGCTGGGATTCCATCTCTACATATGTTCTATTGGATTCGTATGGGACGAGTGGCGTTCGGTGGGAGCAAGCTCCCAAACAAGGGATATAGACTGAACCTACCCACAAACAGCTACTCAGTATTTCATTGTGTTTGGAGCTCCCGAAAGACCGACCGCACAGCCTGAATCTATGAAACTATTTTGGGCAGGAGCCTCGTGTGCGGTCGGTCAGAAATAAGACTTCCATAGAAATCCCGAACCCCTGCACCGATCTGGGTGATTTTTTATATATTGGTGGGGTCTATATGAGGTTTTGGGGTTGCCTGTAAAATTGTGTTTTTTTTGCCTGGAGATAATTGAGTTAGTACAGTACCTGACTCAATTATCTCTCAGGCGGAGGGGAGGGATTGTATGATTATGTATGGGAATGTCATGTACTTGAACAACTTTGTCATTGGTCTGTAACGTTGTACTGTAGTCTTCCATCAGATCCGGGTGGGAGTACCCCTTCCATGGGGATTGTCATAAAAGGCCAAGTGTGGTCCCATTAAAGTCAGTTGCTTCACCCTCAACACAGAGCCTCATCTCGTGATTGTAGGGAACAGCTACACTAGCTTCGGATTGCTACATTGGCTATAATCACTAGCTCTTGTAAGAGCTACACAGCTATACCTGCTAGACTCTCTGGAGTAGACAGGGTCCACCCACTGGAAGCTAGATCCTGGGCCTGGGTACAGGGTGGGTGGAGGACAATGAGACCCCAGCCAAGCTACGGTGGCTAAGGTGCCCAGTGCGGTGCTTACAGTACTTCAGGCTACTAGGAAGCAGCAATTGGCAGAGGCACCCAGTCGGGGTGCCAGGCGGACCGTCACAGGTGGTATCACTGTACTCAGAGGATGTTGCTGAACACATATTGGGGTATTATTTGGCAGTAACCCTTAAAGTTCTCAGTACACTTCTATAATTTCTATGTGTGTCAAAAAAATCACCAATTATTATTTTTATTTGGCATAGATTGGTGGTAAAATGGTTGCATGAAAAAGAGTACAAATACCCCAAGTTTAATACCTTAAGTTGTCTTCTTTTAAAAAATAAATAAATGGGATGGGTTATTCAGGTATTCCTGACAGATTAATTTTGAAAAAGAAAATGGTTTGGAAATAGCAAAGTGCTACTTGTACTTATTGCGCTATAACTTGCAAAATAAAAGCTAAGAACATGTTAACATTTGGTATTTCTAAATTCAGGCCAAAATGTAGAAACTATTTAGCATGGATGTTTTTTGGCAGTTGTAGATGCGTAACAGATTTTGGGGGTCAAAGTTAGAAAAAGTATGTTTTTTTAAATTTTTTTCATCATATTTTATAGTAAATTATATGAGATGATGAAAATAATGATCTTTGGAAAGACCATTTAATGGCAAGAACAACAGTATATGATATGTATGGGTACAGTAAATGAATAAGCGGAAAATTACAGCTAAACACAAACACTGCAAAAACACTAACACGGCACAACTGCCCTGGTCCTTAATGGTAAGAAAATTGAAAAACAGACTGGTCACCAAGGGGTTAATAGATAGAGAGGTTTACTTTGCTTTAAACAGAAATATCAAATCACAAAAGTATGAAACTAGCTATGATAGCTATTTGAGTAGCATAATTTTCCCCATCACACGAAAAATTCTATAATCCTAAAATAATATTTTTTAATTACAGTAATGTCAAATCTGCTTCTGAACATGAAGGCATCATTCACATATTATACTTAAATCTGTTTCTCTCCACAGGGAAACCAGCTCAGGTTTACAACTAGATTAATTGCTGACATGAAGCTGACGCATAGCAATTTAAGTCATGTTCAATAACTGCATTTTGTTTTTGCTACATTTTCACGGTTACATATGATAGTAAATTATTTAGAAACACACATTGACAAGAGCTTCAAACATTCCTGGGACATTTCATAACCTAAATAGAATCACTTGAAATTTCTAGTCCATAATAGATATTACACATTCTTATGGTATATATTGTACAGGTCAGGCTTGGGGTTCAGTAGATAAAATAATCATATGCAATTTATGGAATGGATAACTTATAGAATTAAGAACACAGTATACTCACCTACATAACCAGTAAAGAAAGTTTATGAATGATTTTTATCATGGATTATCAAACGCACATTTCAATTCAAGTAATTTAGTGAATACATATCAATACAAGTATTATGTTAAAGGAAACTTTTTTTTTTTTTTTTTTTTTTAATGATTTCAAACTTATCCTAAAATTGATGTTCTTAGTAGGAGCCAATCTAATCAAACCCTTTGGGTAAAAGCACTATAAAGACCAAATCTTTTGCTTTCATCATTCAAGTTATAGTTTTGCAATTAAATATAGGCATGCTGTGGAATGCTAAAGATTTTAAAGCAATTAGTTCTTATTTTTTAACAAAATCTTTCAAGAAGATTTTTTTTTATTTTGTGCCGGCAATAAAATGAAAACTCCACATTAAATGTTGTAATACATCTATATGAAATTGAATTAAATAATTAATTAATTAAACTAATAAGCTTAAAAAATATAGTACATGCTTTGGTACTTACAACACAAGTTCCCAAAGCCAAGTAACACAGCAAAATAATTTAAATATATAATATATTTTATAGAATAGTATGAATATCCATTCATGAGGAGATAACCAATTAATTTATTTTCTAATAATGGAGTTTTACATGCTAACATGTTAAGACAAATTATATACAACTCAAGTGCAACACAATTTAGGATTTAATAGCCCTTAAACACAAACAACTCAATTTACTTGAGACCACTGGGAAGGAAAACTTCCACGCTAAAATTATGTTTTACAGTGTGAGCTTCTCATCCACTATACCAGTGATGACAAACCTTTTTGACCCTGAGTGCCAAACTGCAACACAGAACTAAATTATTTATCTCAAAGGGCCAACACTGCAATTAAACATGAAATACTAGTGTTCTGCTTTGCGGAAAAAAAACACTAGACATGTGCAATTCTTTTCGGTACAAATATGAATTCAGATGAATTTCGGGCAATTCGGACATTCGGATACTTCCAAATGTCCGAATTGCCGAAGTGCTGAATTGCCGAGGTCCTGAAGTGCCGAAGCACAGTATTGCCTAAGTACTAATAAACTTACCCAGTGAAAGAAAAAGAATGTTACATTGTATACAATTTTAAATAAAAAGTATACAAACATAGCCAGGATTCAGCTGTAAGCATTTGCAACACCTGAGCGGTGGGTGGGGGCCCTAAATACTAATAAGGGGGGGGACCTAATGTTCTCCCCCCTGGCCCTCACCCCTTTGCGGTGGGTGGGGGCCCTACAGTAAAATAAGGGGGGAGGACCTAATGTCCTCCACCTGTGCTCCACCCCTGAGCGGTGGGTGGGGGCCCTAAATTGGAATAAGGGGGCACACCTAATTTCCTCCCCCCTGACCCCCACCCCTGAGTGGTATATATTATAATTCCCATAGACAAACCTAGATGTTTCTATCACAGTTTACAGGGTCCATAGTCTGTGGGTAGGAGTCTGGCAAGCAGGCCCCTCCAAGAACTCGTGACAAACTTACTTGAAAACCCTAACCCTACCCCTAACCATACCCCTAACCCTGTCATTCATGTAATTTTCCCTCCCTCTCTTGTTTTGCCACTTTTCAGAAATCCGAAGCACTTCGGCACTTCAAAATTCAGCACTTATGCAATTCAGCACGTTGGCAATTCTGTTCGGTACTTCAGCAATTCGGCACTTCTACACTTCGGACATTCAGAAGCATCCGCATGTCCAAATTGCCCGAAATTCATCCAAATTCACAATTGGAACTAAACAAATTGCACATGTCTACTTTCTTTCAGGCCTCCCCTTGTCCTTTTTGTCATTGGTTGCACTCTTGCACACCTTAGGCATAGAGGATGTTGGTTCAACATACTCAGGGTCTAAGCCTGTCTCCATCACACCACTACAAGTGCAGAAAATTAATTTTGTAAAGACACATAGTGTGCAGTATGCCTTTTATCCACATCTCTAAATCTACCAAATCCTACAGTAATCCATCTGCTATTCCTAGGAAATCTCTGCAACAGTTCCAGCCTGAGTTTGCTTAAAAGGTAATTTACAAATATCAGACTTAAAAATTACAATCTCCTGCCACAATATAGAGGACTGTCTACATATTAGACAGCATCCAAACCTCCAAAAAGTGGAGCGTGAAACAAATGCACAACAACTATTACACTGAACTAAGTCTGCCATTTTAATGAGATGAGAAATTTAAATAAAACAAATATTATTTTTCTGTGTACATTAGATTACCTCCAGTTTATCTCCAAATGCACTTTATAACATCATTTAGAAGCAGCAACAAAGCTAATTTAGCCAAGCTAATGTATTGGAAGAAGAAACAAATGGGTAAGCGAAAAGGTCTGAGTGACTTTGACAAGGACTAAGTAGTGATGGTTTGATGATTGGATTAGAGCATCTTTAAAACGGCAAGTCTCGGGGGGGGGGAGGGGAGGGGGTTCGGTATGCAGTGGTTAGTATCTACCAAATGTGGTACAAGGAAGTGTAACCGGTGAACTGGTGTCAGGGTCATGGGTGCCCAAGGCTCATTGATTTACATAGGAAGCAAAGACCAGCCTCTCTGGTCTGATCACAGTGAAGAATTACTGTAACTTTAATTACTGACAAATGTAATGCTGGCCCTAATAGGAAGGTGTCAGGACATACAGGACATCACCGTTTGCGGTGTATGGGGCTGTGTAGCTGCAGATCAGTCAGAGTGTCTAATGACCCCTGTCCACTGTCATAAGTTCATTCAATGTGGACGTGAGCGTCAGAACTGGACCATGACAAAATGGAAGAAGGTTGCTTGGTCTGATGAATCATTTAAATCAGGTGAATGGTCGAGTGCATGTGCATTGTTTACCTGGAGAAGAGATGGCAGCAGGATGCACTATGGGAAAAAGACAGGCTGGTGGAGGTGCAGTTAAACTCTGGGCAATTTTCTGCTGGAAAAACTTGGGTACTGGCATTCATGTGGATGTAACTTTGACACTTACCTCCTACCTGGAGATTGCTGCAGACCTGCACATCCCTTCATGACAATGGTGTTCTCAAATGGCAGTGGCCTCTTTGCACCCTGCCACACTGCCATAAAATTGTTCAGGAATATGACAAAGAGTTCAAGGTTATATACATGCAAAATACATAGTAAGCGCTCAACTAAAGTTCTGATAACGCAGTGTTATTATCATTGTTATAATTGTTGGCATTTATATAGCGCCAACATATTGTGCAGCACTTTACAATGTTATAATGTTATTACATGCACTAATCAAGACAGGGTGCTGTAACAAACCACCTCTTTTACCGGTAGGATTTTGTCACAGTTCTTACAGTAACCACAGCCTTCTATGGTAATCAAAGTCCAGGACACATCCAGCTCAGTTTTTTCTGATTTACAGGTGCTTCAAAATAAAATAAACAAAACTAAATTCCTTGCTCTTGTTTAAGCACTTACTAAACACAGCAATCACTATCTGGAATTGAGTGGCTTTCCCACTTACCAATTACCAATTACAAATTACCAATTACCAATTACCAATTTACCATAACAAAATATAGCTGCAAGACACACCATTCCTCTAGGCCAGGGGTAGGCAACCTTCGGCTCTACAGATGTTGTGGACTACATCTCCCTTGATGCTTTGCCAGCAATATGGCTGTAAAAGCATTATGGGAGATGTAGTCCAAAACATCTGTAGAGCCGAAGGTTGCCTACCCCTGCTCTAGGCTCTTTCTCCCTCACTCTGCAGCAGGTTGATCCCTTCTTTTAAAAGCCTGCCTGCTAATTGACCAGTATCAATTAGTTCACATCTCTGGAACTTCTAAGGTATATACAAGATTTTGTCTGGCTGTTATATAGCAACTAGTGCTATTGGAGCACTGGCCCACCCTGTTCTCCAAATGCTCCGCCCCAGGGACTCTTACCATGGTTTTCAGAGTACCAACAATGTATCTTGCAAACCTGATATCTCTCCCTGGGGCATTTAATTGAGAAACCTCAGGCTGCTGTTTAGTAAAGCAGGCCTAATATATCTTCCCTCAACAACCATTCCACATTTTCACTCACAGTGCTAAACATGTGAAGAATAAAGTCCTGTTACCATACCATTGGCACACCAATTCATGACAAAACAAAGATTTGATTTAATTATTTGGTACACCAAGCAGTTAATATAAGTGCATAACCCCTTAGATGTATACACCATAAATGAACATGGATAAAGTGCAATCTGATTACCACTAGATGCTCTATCATATGTACTGACCTAGGGCTGGAGACCAAAACTCCCCAACATTTTGGCTGTTGCTTTCTTCCCAGGGATCTTACTGACCTATGGTCTCAGGCATCTTATATGCCTAAGTGAAAAAAGGAGCAATTAGATATAAATGTATTATATATATATATATATATATATATATATATATATATATATGTTTTAAGGCCGTAAGGCCTGTATTTGTGGGAGGAGTTAAGCGTTCCATATAAACGCTACTCCCCCCCTTCCTACCTGCCGTACGCACGCTGTTCACTCAGTGACAGCCAGACTTCCGGTCCTCGCTCAGGCTCCTCCGGTCCTCGCCTCTTCCGGTCCTCGCCTCTTCCGGTCCGGCTTCCTCTCCGTTCCCCCCGCTCCTCCTTTCGGGCAACTAACATGCGAAGGCAAGGTAATCAGCAAATAGCCGTGCTCGGGCTATTTGCTGTTCGACAAACCTCCAGCCGTACTATCAGCGGTCCGGCTTGCCTGCTAACCGTGAGTCTCATTCCGGTCCCCTCCACATCGCTGTGGTCTCATGGGGGACCGGAACACACATGTCGGGGATATGATTGCTGGGAGCAATTCTCTTGCACTCTTTAGGACAATGTATTTATTATTTCAATTTATATTTTTTATCTGTTGGTGAGCCTGAAGTTCTTTGGTCCTTAATTGGGATTATGGGAGTTGTAGTTTATCCATGTGATCGTTTTGCAGAGTCTCAGTTGATTACCCGTGTAATAGATCCTATTGGTTAATTTGGCGGTACTGCAGTGTATCAAAGACCGGAACACAGTACCACACACATAGTATTGCCATTAGTTATCTTTGAAATGCAGATTTGGTCAAATGATGTCATGCGATGTATTTATTACAGCGGAGGTTTCCATGACACCGAGGTGTAACTGTGGACCTGATTTGTGAATAATATCTGCTTTTCATCTCACCTCTACATATTCTGTGTATATTTTAATTCACATAATTCTTAATGCGTTTTGTGAGATCACTGTGGGTATGAGCATTGCCAGAACTTCCCAAGGTCACAGCTAGGTGGTACTGGACTGCATACCGGCGCTTCGTCCTGAGCCCAGAGCCTTGTGTCAGCTCACACTGCCTGTACTGATATTACTGGGGTACAGCCCAGAATGGCACTCTGCAAGCGAATATAGTGGCACATTAAATCTTCCCAGGGACCACCCACGCTCCCCTCTCGCCAGCACCTAGGCGGTCACTTTCAATCACCCGTCTGGGGGGTCGGGGTCCTACACCCCCCTCACCCCCTCACCCCTTCACGGACTCATTAATTTCCGGTCCAAACGTTAATCTTGCTATGGTTATATATATATTAATCCACTTGGGTTCAGACTGATGTTGTTATAGTGGCTATGCTTTTCTACGGAGGGGGTAAAGGAAGGGACGCCAGTAATTTTATTATATCATGCACGACATATTGGCTACGTAAGTTTTCACTCCTACTTTCCATAATGTTTTTCGTATATCAGCGCAATATTTCTAAATCGGAGGTTTTGGGCATACTTTCCATTATGTTTTAATGTATCAGTGCAAAGTCCTAGTCATTCGGCTGGTATCTCCACCTAGTGGTTTGATGGTATTTGCTGTTTTATTCTGTATAATGTGTAGCTTCTCTGCCGTCCTGTTTTCAGGTTGTTAATGGTGTTTCTTCTATTGGTGCATCCCATGTAATACCACTAAATGCCTGACGCTATGCATGTACTGTTTTATTGGGTCAAGTTAATCTAACTAACTAAACACTGTGTATATGTTGGATTTGTTTTATCTCCCAGATTACGCTTACAATTATGCAACTCCTGTTATACATGCATCGAATTACCTCAGGTTCAGGCGTAACCGCCATTTGACATTCCCCGCTGATCTCTATTAATGTTGCATACTGTCATTTGTTACCATTAGACAATCACTAGGTCGCTATTATCGCCTATTTCTATCAGGTACAATTTTGTTTCATCCACACTTCAAACAACTGCCTCGACAAGGCCACGTTGTTACACGATGAGGTATCGAACCGACAATCACAGTTACTATTTGTTTCATTTTGTCATCTGCTAGCAGTAGACAATTACTGGTTCACTATTGCCGCCTGTTTCTATCTGGTATAAATGTGTTTTCGTTCACATTTCCTACAATTGTTACACAATTGGCCTTTGTTAAACGATTATCACCTGTTTCTATCAGGTTTGGTTTCATTGTGTTTCCTAACAACTGCCTCTACTAGGCCACGTTGTTACATGTTTGGGGTACGGGGGCTTGATTCCTGCCTTGCCTCGTCAGGCCACGGCTCCACTCCACAACTCTTCATTCGTACTCACTACCCGTAACAATCGTTTTGTTACTCACTACCTTGCTAATTTCACCCTCCTCTCTCCGTCAGCTGCTACGACGTTTTCTCGGCACAACGCCTTCATTTCATCTCCTTTCAGGTTTATATAGTAACCATCACGAGAATCTTCAGCACCCTCAGGGTCTATCGATACTGCACTATCAGCTATATCTCCATAGTACTTCACTATACTGCACATTATTTTCCTTCCCTCGACTTCAGTTCCTTCTTCTTTCTTCCTCCTTTCTCTCCCTTCGTTTCCTCTGTCTCTATCTGGGAATATCCGGGTATCTATCATTTACTACAACTTGGGTTTCCAAGCACGTTACGTTACCCCCTTATCAAGCCCCCGTCTAGGGTCAGAGAACTGGATATCTAGGGTTAGGAGCTGGCCTTAGCTGTACACCGTAGCTGGTCCCGCGAGGCCAACTCCCCAATCTCAACACAGAGATTTTCGCCCCTCGGCCCAAATCATAGTTAGTGCCTCGCATTCACCCACCTATCGGGTTTATAGTTAGGGCCTCACCTGACACGGCCACACGTTTTTGGATCTTTACTGTCACCGAGAGGCCACCACCCCGCCACCACGCTAGTGGCTCGAGCCCCACGCCCAAATCATAGGTAGAGCCTCTCACCAGCCGCTTGGCTACTAGCAGGGCCTCACTTGTCACGGGGTAGTGAGCTTTTCGCTTCGGCACTAGTTAGCCAGCCAGTTCTATTTTACTTAACCATATTGTTGTTGTTTGAGTTCATTGTTGTTGTCATGTTCTTTTTCAGGATGTCCTACAAACGCAACGTCAGACGAGGGATTGCAGCATTTTCGTGTCTATTAGGGCCGACTATCCACGAGTCGCTCAGTCTCGTACCTCACCCAACTCACATCTCTCAGGCATAATCTGCATTTTGGCATCCCCTTCCGGTCACTCGGCTGTTGGGGCTCGACACAAGTTATCATCTAGTACATTATTCGTTTGCTCTAAGATACATATAACAGAATCGTGACATTCTTCCAAGAATCAGTGGAGCAGGACTTCCACAGGCATACTGATCACCCTGTAGTCTTTTCTACTTTTTTGCCACCTTTTATTCAAACCTTCATACGTACATGATCGCACTATTCCGAACTGACATACACGTTTCCGACAAGCCTTTCAAACCATACCCCATTTTTTACACAAGATATCAAAGATAATTGGTTTATCGCTTCACAGTAACGTACGTACACAGATGGGAATACCGGGCAGTATCAGACTCCCAAAAAACAGCATTCGCGCCACACAACCAGGTCTTAAATCTATGTGCCTGCAACCATACAAGGGTTCGGGAACCCTACAACTCCACGATCACAACTAATCAGACAGGTAAGTCATGTCTCCCCAAGGAAAATTTAAGAAGGTACAAACACTACACCGCGTCACGTCAACATTCGAACCAGACAATCGAGACACTTGACCTACTAATCACTCCCTATCTACTTCTAAATACGATTCTACATTCACATTCCGTCATTAGAGTAAGTAGGACCACTGGCTGCTATTTTCACATCCATTCTATAAGAACGACATCCAGTAGCAGTACGCCGGAACAAACATTAGAGGCACTAGGAATCGGCTATATATTATACAGGAACATTCCCAACGCAGGAGTAGCAAGACATGGATTTTATATAGTGCTATAAGTGTGTTTTTCTGGCATTTCCTTTTGCCCTCTTTTTCAGGCCTACCCTCTACGTCGGTTCCGGCACACCACACCGACTTAATTCCAATCACAAGGTACTTCACTATACGATATTATCCGACCACAAGTTTTAAGGCCGTAAGGCCTGTATTTGTGGGAGGAGTTAAGCATTCCATATAAACGCTACTCCCCCCCTTCCTACCTGCCGTACGCACGCTGTTCACCCCACCCACCTCTCCCTCTTATACAATTCATTCAGGGGGGCCCTCTTTTTCAGGCCTACCCTCTACGTCGGTTCCGGCACACCACACCGACTTAATTCCAATCACAAGGTACTTCACTATACGATATTAACCGACCACAAATATATATATATATATATGAAATGAAGACAGTTCATATGTAAGAGCTAGCTTTATAGTGCATGGCATACCGAAAAGCCTAAGGATAATAATTTTCCATTGTACACCATAGATACATTTGCTATATTCAGGAAGGAGGTTCCTGGTGAGGGAAGAGTCATTTCAGCATTGTCCTAGAAATAAGAAAAAAAAAAAAAAAACAAGACATGGCAACACCCCTGTCTTGAAAAACATTTGCCTTACTGGAGGTCATCATGAAGACATGTGGTTTCTTCAAAAAAATGGTAACGGTGCCTTAGAGATATCATGATAGCATCATACTAATATATTCAGGGCCAATAAAAAACATTGTCTGGAAAGTTATTCATAAACAGTACAATACATAGGGCATGAGGTCACACATTGAGACTGAAATAAGGAGATTTAGTCTAAGGCAAAGGAAAGGTTTTTTTTTTACAGTAAGAAAAACAAGGATGTGGAATTTTCTGCCTGAAAAGGTGGTTTTATCAAAATGTATACAGATGTTTACACCACAATTGGATACATACTTGCAAAAACCTAATAAACAGGGATAATTTTTTTTTTTTATTAGTAGGGTAATAGCTTCTTGATCAAAGGAAATATCTAACTGCCATTCTGGGGCCAATCTGGGGATTTTTTTTCCTAGTTTCTTGCACTTCAGACTATTTTGTTTGCCTTCTTTTGGATCAACAGCAAAAACAAATGTGGGAAAGGTTGAATTTGATGGACGTCTGTCTCTTTTCTGCTTGTAACTATGTAAAGTTGTGCTCAAAAGTTTGCATACCCTTGGAGAATTGGTAATATATGTACCATTTTTAAAGAAAACATGTGTGAGTAGGCAAAACACATTTCTTTTATTTGTTATGGGATTCATATTCAACTGTAGGTTGTAACAGAATGGCACAATAATAAAACAAAACATGGCAACAAAGAAAATAAAGAAATGACCCTGTTCAAAAGTCTAAATACACTTAGTTCTTAATACTGTGTATACCCCCCTTTAGCATCAATGACAGCATGAAGTCTTTAGCAATGCTTTTTTTGTAATGTTAGATCCCTAATTCTTGCAGGTGGTATAGTTGCCCATTCATCTTGGCAATAGTCTCCAGGTCATACAAAGTCTTTGATTGCCTTGCATGAGCCGCATGTTTAAGATCTCCCCAGAGTGGATCGATGATATTAAGGTCAGGAAACTGTGATGGCCACTCCAGAACCTTCATCTTTTTCTGCTGTTACCACTGGAGAGTCAACTGGAGAGTCAACTTGACCTAGTGCTTATTATCATGCTGGAAAGTCCAGGAGCGTCCCATGAGCAGCCTTCGTGAAGTATTTTCTGATATCATGTTGCATTCATCTTGCCATCAATATTCACAAGATTCCACATGCCTTTAGAGCTCACACACCCTTAAAACATCATTGAGACACCACTATGCTTCACAGTGGGGATGGTATTATTTGCACTATAGGTCTTGTTAACCCCTTTCCAAACTTAGCACTTATGGTTGTGATCATGAAGCTCTATTTTGGTTTTGTCACTCCAAATTACAGTGTGCCAGAAGCTGTGAGGCATGTCAAGGTGTTGTCGGGCATATTGTAACAGGGCTTTTTTTATGGATTTGGTGCAGTAAAGGTTTCTTTTCGGCAACTCGACCATGCATTTCATTTTTGTTCAAGTATCGTCGTATTGTTCTCCTTGAAACAACCACACCGTCTTTTTCTAGAGCAACCTGTATTTCTCCTAAGGTTACCTGTGTTTTTTTCTTTGTATCCCAAACAATTCTTCTGACAATTGTGGCTAAAATTTTTCTTGACCTTGGCTTGGTATCAAGAGATCCCCGAATTTTCCACTTCTTAATAATTGATTGAACAGTACTGACTGGTACTTTCAAGGCTTTGGATATCTTTTATATCTTTTTCCATCTTTATCTAGTTCCATTACCTTATTACACAGGTTTTTTGACAGTTCTTATCTGCTCCTCATGGCTCAGTATCTAGCCTATTTAACCATTGACTATTTATACACAGACACTAATTGCACTTTAAAAAGCCAAAGATGCGGGGAATTAACCTTTAATTGATATTTTAACCTGTGTATGTCACTTTGTGGGTCTGTAACAAGGTTCAAAATTCAAGGATATGTAAACTTTTGATCAGGCTCATTTGGGTGATTTCAGTTATCATTATGTGTTTAAAAGGAGCCAAACAAAAATGTGATGATAAATGGCTTTATATGATCACTATCCTTTAATAAAATATTTTTTTTTGCATGATCAGTCATATTTTCAAAATCAATGCCAAAATTTCACATTTTCTGACAGGGTATGCAAACTTCTGAGCACAACTGTAACTATGTAAGTTGAAAACCAATTTGCAAACGTTAAGCCAAAACATAAATGTAACTCTCCCATTTAGCCATTTGTTTTTTAAATGATATACTTCTAACTAAGTTTGTATAACTGTCTACAGGATTCTAAACCTTTCTCACTTATCAATCAGCATTCTAAGATTTTAGCCAAAATCCTAGCCAAACGCGTAAACCCCTTTCTACAATGACTTATTCATGTGGACCAAATGGGATTCATCCCAGGCTGTCAACTGTTTGAAAATACCAGATGAAACATCAACATCATATGGCAACAAGCCAAGCTGGGGGAGCCATCCTTGATCCTGTCACTTGATGCCGAGAAGGCATTCGACAGGGTCAGGTGGCCATTCCTGTTTGCTCTCCTCATGCATCTGTGGTTCCCTTAACCCTATGTCAAAGCAATCAGAGCATATATTCAGAGAATATATTTAAACACTAGAGCACAAGTTAGAATAATCGGAGCCCAAAACATCCCCTTTTAATTGGGAAATGGGACTTGGCAAGGCTGCTCCCATTCACCATTGCTATTCGTAGGGGGACAACAAATTGTGGTCTCAGGGTCTGCAGATGACATTTTGCTTATGGAGTCGACAAACCTCCCACTTAAAGGACCACTATAGTGCCAGGAAAACATCCTTGTTTTCCTGGCTCTATAGGGTCCTTGGGTCCCCCTCACCCTCTGGGTCCCCCTCCCACCGGGCTCTAGGTTAAGGAAGGGGTTAAATTCCTACCTTTTTCCAGCGCCGGGCTCCCTCAGCGCTGGGGAATCTCCTGCTTCTTCTGCCGTCATCGGCTGAATGCGCGCGCATTCAGCCAGTCTCATAGGAAAGCATTCTCAATTCTCAATGCTTTCCTATGGAGGCTGGCGTCTTCTCACTGTGAAAATCACAGTGAGAAGCGTGGAAGCGCCTGTAGCGGCTGTCAATGAGACAGCCACTAGAGGCTGGATTAACCCATTTGTAAACATTTGTAAACATAGCAGTTTCTCTGAAACTGCTATGTTTACAGCATGCAGGGTTAATCCTAGATGGACCTGGCACCCAGACCACTTCATTGAGCTGAAGTGGTCTGGGTGCCTATAGTGGTCCTTCTGACCCAAAGCACCTATTTCAATTTAAAAAAAAGCACTCCACTGTTTAAATTGTTAATAGACGACCTGGAAAAATAGGTAGATAAACCCATATTTTGTATCGGCAGGATCAATTCAATAAAAATGAACATCCTCCCTCCTATATTATTTTAGTTCCAGGTACTACCAATCACAATTACTAAAGCAGATCTAGCCGCTCTACAAAAATCAATAGGAACATTTATATGGTATAGCAAAAGGCACAAAAGAGTCTCATGCACTATCCTGTACCATTCAAAAGTAGCAAGTGGCCAAGATTGCCACATTTATTCTACCAGCTTACATAATAGCATTATGGCACTCCCCTCCAGATGAGAGGAGATGGGTCGACTTAGAATCATTGATAATGGGCTCTGACCTTCCCCAATTCTACATATGGATACCAAAAGACCAAAAGAGTACCCATCCACCATTGATGCTGATACTCAGAAACCAAGCCTTTCCCCCAGGGATGAGAGCTTGAGATTTCAAAATTCTAGAATATGCTGGGCTGAAAAGAATTCCGCACATATAATAGAGGTACAAAAAGAGAAGTCCTGCGCTTAAGCAGCAAGGACTACAACACACATCAGCCCCAATATATAGTAAAAACCAAAGAAAAGAAAATGTTACTTGCGCTTTCTCCTTAATCCCTATGTATATTTAGACAAATGGAGGTCATTTAGTTGCTCCAATGACCATTTGAGGGAATGCCCGCCTGCCAACGTCAAGGCAGACCCCCCTAAGCGGGTCCTAACACTGACCCTTCAGCCTGCTTCCTTGAGCTTCTGGCAAAGATATCTCTAATGAGACAGAAAGGGGTATTTTTTATATACACCCCTATACTTATTAACCCTTAATAGGGAACACATGGGATGGGTAGCAGCATTGTAACCAGGCTGTGTGATGCAAAGTAAATACAAATACAAAAAGAGAAGTCCTGCGCTTAAGCAGCAAGGACTACAACACACATCAGCCCCAATATATAGTAAAAACCAAAGAAAAGAAAATGTTACTTGCGCTTTCTCCTTAATCCCTATGTATATTTAGACAAATGGAGGTCATTTAGTTGCTCCAATGGCAATTGGAGGGAATGCCCGCCTGCCAACGTCAAGGCAGACCCCCCTAAGCGGGTCCTAACACTGACCCTTCAGCCTGCTTCCTTGAGCTTCTGGCAAAGATATCTCTAATGAGACAGAAAGGGGTATTTTTTATATACACCCCTATACTTATTAACCCTTAATAGGGAACATTTGTCTAAATATACATAGGGATTAAGGAGAAAGTGCAAGTAACATTTTCTTTTCTTTGGTTTTTACTATATATTGGGGCTGATGTGTGTTGTAGTCCTTGCTGCTTAAGCGCAGGACTTCTCTTTTTGTATTTGTATTTACTTTGCATCACACAGCCTGGTTACAATGCTGCTACCCATCCCATGTGTTCCCTATTAAGGGTTAATAAGTATAGGGGTGTATATAAAAAATACCCCTTTCTGTCTCATTAGAGATATCTTTGCCAGAAGCTCAAGGAAGCAGGCTGAAGGGTCAGTGTTAGGACCCGCTTAGGGGGGTCTGCCTTGACGTTGGCAGGCGGGCATTCCCTCCAATGGCCATTGGAGCAACTAAATGACCTCCATTTGTCTAAATATACATAAGGATTAAGGAGAAAGCGCAAGTAACATTTTCTTTTCTTTGGTTTTTACTATATATTGGGGCTGATGTGTGTTGTAGTCCTTGCTGCTTAAGCGCAGGACTTCTCTTTTTGTATTTGTATTTACTTTGCATCACACAGCCTGGTTACAATGCTGCTACCCATCCCATGTGTTCCCTATTAAGGGTTAATAAGTATAGGGGTGTATATAAAAAATACCCCTTTCTGTCTCATTAGAGATATCTTTGCCAGAAGCTCAAGGAAGCAGGCTGAAGGGTCAGTGTTAGGACCCGCTTAGGGGGGTCTGCCTTGACGTTGGCAGGCGGGCATTCCCTCCAATGGCCATTGGAGCAACATATAATAGAGGCTTAATAACATCAATATATGCATACCTTAGCTCCACGACAGGAGAATGGGGCAAGCTAAAACACACTGATCACTGGAAGAAGAGCTAGAAGGAATTCAATGGCAAGATATTTGGGAGGCAAATAAAACAATGTCACTTTGCACTACTATTCAAGAACAATCTTATAAGATGATGTTCCCGCTGGTACACTACTCTGGTCAAACTATACCACATGCAGAGAACCCCAAATGATCTATGTTGGTGAGGATGTGGACTCGATGCACATATAACTACATGTGGTGGGCCTGCCCAAAGGTTGAAACCTTCTGGAAAGAGATAGGGAATTTGATAGCACAGCTGTTCCAGTGCAATGTAGAAATAGGCCTGTGGGTGTTCCTGTTATCTAGACCTTAACATGAGTGGAGAAAAATGGATCAGGGACTGTTAAGCAAAATAACTTTAGTCACCAGATGAGCCTTCGCACAAACCTGGCTGCAACTGGAAATCCCCTCCCTCGACCTGACCATACATAAAATTAATGACACATGCCTGATGGACAAAATAACAGCACAGGTCAGATGTAACCTTAAAAATGTCCATAAAGTCTGGGACACATGGATCGCTAACAACCAGGATGTTTCTGCTGCTCCGCCTTGATGGATGGTCCAGCCAGTACAAATATTCCACCTACAGACCCTGACCGATAAATAGCGAGATCATAAACACACCCCAACCCAAAACCATACACATTGGACATTAACCCTTTAAGTCCGGCGGACGTATATTTACGTCCTTTTAAAAGTGGCTCTAAACGCTGCAGGACGTAAATATACGCCCGCCGTTTTTTTTTACTTACCCGGTCGCCGGTGGTCACACGCCGGCGATCGCGGTTGGGGGGACTCCCAGGGAGCCCCCCCGCGGCAGATCTTCCTCCTCCGGTCCCTCCCGGTCATGTGAGAGTGAGGTCCTTGCGAGGACCTCACAATCACATGGCCGGTATAGCTGGCTCAGGCATTGCCAGCAGGGGGACCAACTGTAATGACAGTTGGTCCCCCTGCTGGCTGAAAATAAAATAAAATAATGTTAAAAGTGTAAAAAAAATATATATATATACTTAGATCATATATATATATATTATATATATATGATCTAAGTATATATATACACATATACACACATACACATACACCGTCTAGGTGTATTTTAATATTAATATATATATAATTATATATATATATATATATTAATATCAAATTACACGTAGACTGATACTGATTAAATATATATATATAATTATTGTTATATATATATTTATAAATAATATAAAATAAATAAATATGTAAATACGTAAAAAAATTAAATAAAAAAATAATTAAAAATAAAATATTAAAAAATATATAGATGTGTTTTATTTCGTTCTAACTGTATTGTGATATTAATATATATATATATATTTATATCAAAATACACGTAGAACGAAATAATATATATATCTATATACATAAATATATACGTATATATCACTATATATATACCTATATATAAATAAAAATATTTTAAAATATATATATATATATACGTATATATACACATATGTATATATATACATATATTAATTCTACACATATATTTATGTAATAATTTTACATAATTAGTTATATTAATTAATTACAATTAGCGGGACCTGCCTGACAACCCATGCCGAAAGTATAAGGAATTTAATTTGCTAGCACTATATTTAACCCTATAACTTTCCAAGACACCATAAAACCTGTACATGGGGGGTACTGTTTTACTCGGGAGACTTCGCTGAACACAAATATTAGTGTTTCAAAACAGTAAAATGTATTACAACGATGATATCGCCAGTAAAAGTGACGTTTTTTGCATTTTTCACTCACAAACAGCACTTGCACGGACGATATTACTGCTGCAATACTTTTTACTGTTTTGAAACACAAATATTTTTGTTCAGCGAAGTCTCCCGAGTACAACAGTACCCCTCATGTACAGGATTGATGGTGTTTTAAAAAATTACAGCGTCAAATATAAGGCTTGTGTTTCATTTTTTTCACATTAAAATTCGCCAGATTGCTTACGTTGCCTTTATGACCCTATGGTAGCCCAAGAATGAAAATTACCCCTATGATGGCATACTATTTGCAATAGTAGACAACCCAAGGTATTGCAAATGGGGTATGTCCAGTCTTTTTTAGTAGCCACTTAGTCACAAACACTGGGCAAAATTGGCGTTTTTTGCATTTTTCACACACAAACAAATACTAACACTAACTTTGGCCAGTATTTGTGACCAAATGGCTACTAAAAAAGACTGGACATACCCCATTTGCAATACCTTGGGTCGTCTACTATTGCAAATGGTATGCCATTATGGGTGTAAATTTATTTCCTGGGCTACTATACAGTCTCAAAGGCAACATAACCAATCTGACGAATTTCAATTTCAAATGTAACACGCTATATTTGACCCTGTAACTTCCCAAAACACCATAAAACCTGTACATAGGGGGTACTGTTTTACACGTGAGACTTTGCTGAATACAAATATGTGTATTTTATTGCAGTAAAAGCAAACAGTATTATGACATTGACAGTTAAAATGTCACGTAGAACTAAAAAAATAAAAAAAAATCGTATTTTCTCCCATGTTTTTCATATTAAATTATGTTTCATAGCTAATTATTTGATATTAAATGAAAGCCCTGTTTCCCCTGAATAAAATGATATATAATAAGGGGGGGTGCATTTAATATGAAAGAGGTGAATTACGGTTGGACAGACATATAGTGCAAATGCCAGGTTTTGTTTACATTTTGTTTCGTTCACAACTTGTACATTTGGCTGCGGTGTTAAGGGGTTAATCTTTGTGCATATAGCCATATTTGTTTGTGATTATCTATACCTGTGTAACTATAACTAATTGGATCAGGTGTTGCATTACCATGATTCACATTCTGCTATGCCTGGATACTCTTTATATTATCAAGTTGCCATACTTTGCTGATACAAATAAAAATAATTTATAAAAAAAAAAAAAAAAAAAATGGAAGCCCTAGGTAATAAGTTTATGTTGGGCCAGAGCTAATTTGAGTTAGTAAAATACAGATTTCAGATTCAGATTCAGCTTTATTGTTATTGTACCATGTACAAACGGGGGCATTGAAACACAGTTTGGGCAATGAAACACAGTTTGTTAAAACAGAAAATTCAAAACTATAAACTATAAACTATAAAATTGTATAATAATGCTGTATATTTATTGTTGTGAAGGTAACAAAGTAGAAAACATTCTGACTAACAAGCTAGAACACAGAAGATGGCAAAGGAAGACAGAGAACATAGTAGAGAATAATAAAACCAAAATGACATCAAAAGGAATAGGGAATGCTTTCACAGAGGAAATGTGCTCAGTTGTACACTATAGAAGATAACAATGCAGCTGCTTCCAAATCAATTCAAAATATAAGGAAATATATACCTAAACAGTAACTAAAGTTACAGTGGAAGAATTTGCAGAATTGAATACTGCATTCCAACTAATAGACTAAAAAAGCTATTATGGACTGGAAAAATGACCCTATGACCCTAAAAATAATAACTCTGTTTTGCCCTGTGTTAACTTTGAGGAAAATAACCCATGTTGGTATTTTATGAAAACATAAGGGCTGAATGTTCTTAAGCTATTATTTTACCAATAAAAAATAGGATAGCCAAGTTATAAAGCAAACTATAGGTGACTATTAATGATAAACAAAGGTAACAAATTGTAAATTGGATACCTCTAACCACTCGTCAATCTTATTTATGTTTGCAAATTTAGTTATTTATATAACAATTTTACATTTTACTTCTCAATTGTTTTTTAATGTTATAAACTGGATCTGCTTTTTGCATGTGTTGTTATCTAACGGCAGCTGACGTTTTATGCTGTCATTTGACTTTAAGATTATTTACAGCAGCATCTTTTTAAATTATTATTTTCTAGCTGTATTTTTTTTTTTATTGTACACTTATTTAGTAGATCAAAGTAGTATGTGTCAAAAACACAAGAATGTGAGAGCCATAATTTAGAAATAAACAGCTTTTTTGTACAGTACGCATATGATGTATTATAGGTTGAAACATAACTATGACAAAAAAAAAAAGAATCTGTAGTTATCCTGCAAAGAAAAATTTAATAAAATGAAAACTGGATAATACATATTTCATGACTGACACTTTCCCTTTCAATCTCTGCAATTATCTAACAGCAAAAGTATAGGGTTAAATTGTGCGTCCTAAAAGTATATCTCAGAATAATCCAGAATGAGTATCTAAATAAAAATGGTTAACTGTCTCATTGGCATAAGGTCTCAAAGTAGTGCAAAACTATTAACTCAACCAAATTTATTTGGCAATGGTAGCTCATGTCTCTCTCTCATGGCCCACACCTATGCAGGAGGTGCTAGCCCTTCAGCCTATGCCTTGGACACATTGGATGCAGTCTGAGCCAGGTATACTCTGATGTCTTGAAATGCACCTTCAGAACTATGTTCCTGGCTTTAGAATGATGCTCCAAGTATTTGCTTTCTTAGAAGTCACTGGGAACTCCAGGTGTGCTAACTTAAGTATCCGTCACGGTAAAACAGCAATCCACTCTGTTAAGGTAAATCACTGGTGTGATCCAGCCTTTGGCTCCTCACTGATATCTGGCCTCTCTTCTATACACTCAGGCACTAATCTAGAGAACAACCCTAGAAGTAGGTTTCATGGACCTGCAAATCTGTGCTCCAAGAGATTCCACCCTTCGAGATCCCATTCCCAGCAAGGTGTCACTAACCTGCACATATTTATTGATTGAAGACAGAGAAATATCTGCTCAGGAAGCTTTGCTGCTTTAGGCACTCAGCCATGACAGACCATGTAAATGCCCCAAACCTTTTTATGAAAATATACACTAATCAATGATTTATATGTTGTTAATAAGTCAACACGTTAAAAACATCAAAAATGTCTTTAAAACACAATGTATTACATTTGCAAAATGGACATAGGCATGAACAGGAGCTATTCTGGATGTGTCAAAGAACGCATTACTGCATGGTCGTAGTGTTGTCCGTTTAGATCTTTATGGGTTTAATTGTGCCTTTGAATAATATAATTGTGACTATTTCTGCATTGCCTGGTTGTTTCTGAACAAAAATATTAGAATTGTTTACTTTATTTAAAAAAAACATTTTCAGTAAATGTTAATTGTATCTAGGTGCACATAGTAATGGGTGCATAAAAACTGAACTTGTGAATTTCACCCTTAGAAAAAGAAAATAGAAAACGTGATAAGGGAAGTGCATTTCTTAAAAACCCAAAGTAACACCAGTAATGGTTTCTGTCACTTTAAGAGGTCTCCTCTGAGTTTTCACATAAAAAGTAGACAAGCCAAACACAGAATAGTGCAATATTGACAATATATAAAAAATACCAAAATAAACTCTATTGGAATATTTTTCAAATTTTAATGAGCTTGAAGACCAGCTCTGAGTCAGTAATGGGCTTGTAATGGGATTTGTGTTGCTTCCCTTTAAGAGCTTTAGTAGTCGGTCAGTTGTAGTCTTTCAATTTTCTTACAAGAAAAAAAACAGAAACAGAGAGCACCCTCTAATGCAGATTATCCCAAGGAGGCTAATTCATTTTGTGTTACCTCATGTATGTGAGGTAACGCACTCACTTGGAAAAGGAATATTCACATGTAGCGCCGTACATCTAAAATTCAGTAATTAAGACACCTGTATTGTCAAACTAGTTTTCCATTTACTGGCATCACAAGAAAAAAGTACCTTAAAAATATAAAAGCATATATAGCAGCTAATGACAATAGCATATGCTGAATCTCATGTCTGTGCTTGGAAAACAGTCCACTCTCCAGTGTACAGAAAGGTGGAAACTTTCTTCTAACTCACGTGGGATGCCTGACGTTACATGTTTCACCTCTTAATTGGGCTTCCTCACATGTAACGTAAGCTATCCCATGTGAGTTACGAAAGACGTACCTACCTTTCTGTATACTGGAGAGTGGTCTGTTTTCTAAGAGCAGACTTGAGATTCTACATGCTGTTGTCTCATACTATGTTATATGGAGGGGTGTTTCTTTGGTTTTGTTTTTTTTAAGAAAAGCTCTCCACGTTCATGTTTTCTAATATGATGAGCTAAGCTATGAAAATTGAGAACATTTTAATTTGCAAAATTAACAAAACAAATACGAAGAGAAAAAGATGACTTGAAAATAGGAGTTCTCACTCTAGCAGGAAGTAAGGCAACACATTGTTTTAGCTTAAAGTGACTGACAAATATAATAAACAATAATGAACAAAAATAAAATGTGACTTTTAACAGTAAAAAATAATATTAAGTTTCAGTAAGACATATGAATGAAATTAAAGCTTTTAACTTTGTCAATATCTGGACACGACAACCTGTTACAAATGTAACTAGTGATCCCAGCTCTTTAGAAAGGAATTCTTACAAGAGAAGACGATTTGTGTCATTGTTCACATGTATTGTCTGCCATTTGTGAAATAATTAAGCAATGCTCATTTCATTATAACTTCTAAACCACATTTCAATAGAATGAAAGCCATTTTTTGTGTTTAAATCACACATTTTTCAGAATAATGGCATATATTATTATAAGTATTACGGACATTCAAAATCACATTGGAAAATATTTTTCACAGAACAGAAAAAAATATAAGAGTAAAGAGTAAATTTGTGGAATAAAATTATAAAAAGAACCCTATAACATAAAAATGCAGCATACAACAATGCAATAAGTGGCAACAAATATTAATCTCACGTACTACATAATGAACATTTTAAATTTCAGACAAATTGTTATTTT
The DNA here is from genome assembly GCF_036172605.1 of Pelobates fuscus. Classification (NCBI taxonomy): domain Eukaryota; kingdom Metazoa; phylum Chordata; class Amphibia; order Anura; family Pelobatidae; genus Pelobates; species Pelobates fuscus. The sequence continues at coordinate 323,396,050 of NC_086318.1, read as the reverse complement.
ATTTTAGCAAGGTTGTTTTGTTTAAATAAATGTTATTTTTCTTTTTTGGCAGAAGCAAAATCCTTTAGCAATACTTCAAAGTCAGTCTCCAGAGCTGTGCGATTCTCAATGGAAATTATGGCAACTCCCACTAGCTGTTCTTTTGACGTTGAAGTACACAGGTAATTCTTTATGATTTTCAGCTTTGAAAATGTTCTCTCACCTGTGGCAATGTTGACTAATAAGGTGAACATAATGCAAAGTGCAATTAGAACATTCAGAGCCAAAGCATTCCTCACTGCATGGGTCAAAACTTCAACAGGTTTCAACATTGATTTTAGCAAGGACCAGGACAGCAAATTATTCACACAGTTGCATTCTATCTACATCAGATTCATGTGATTTCACATCAGTCAAAACATCTTGTAATTTCATGCAATGCTTTCCGAATTGTTATTTTTTACGTACCTTAGTTTCCTAACATCAATTTTTTTTTTTTTTTTTAATTGCACATCTAGTAAACAGCTAAGAGGTGAAATATCTAAAGTTCCCTTTGGAGTATTTTTGCTGCAGGCAGAAGCAATTTTTGGGGAGTTTTCTGTCGGTTAATAAATTATATTTTGGCAAACTTTGCAGTAATGCCAAAAATAAAATAAAAAATGTGCTGGGCTCTAGTCATTTATCTTGATTAGGACTACTCTCATTTCAATTTAAATGCATTTCAAAAATACGAAACGAAAAAAAAAATAGAAGTACACCGCCTTTCTAAAAATCCACTTTGAGTACCACACTTTTCCACTTCAGTTAGTAGGTGGTAATAACATTTTTATAAAGTTATCTTGGCTTGGTGATGTTACAATTTCGAATGACCAGGTTCTCAAAAAATGATTAGCTCCAAGTGTTATTGTGTCTATATTGGTTTTTCTTCTTCTTTGCTAGATAGAATGAGAGAATCAAATAAAATTAAAAAAATAATAGGAAATGTCATTTATTTAGGGTCATCAATCTTCTTTGGCCATTTGGTGTTTAATCATTTACTCAAGCTCTGCTATCATTTTGTTAAAACGAGAAATATAATATAGGCAATACAATATTCAAAACAAAAACATAGAATATCTATATAGTTTTTTTCAGAGTTAGCAAAAATAATAAATCTTTATGACAGCAAGGATAAAACAAGATTCTTCTTCTTTCAGTATCTACATCGTGAGTTAGATTGCTTGCAGATCTGCTGAAATTAGATGTCAGTGTAAATTATGGTTAAGTCAGCCTTACTAGCCACAGCTATGAAGGGAAGACACATAAAAACAAGATGCCATTGAAGGTAATTGCTTTTGATCTTAAACTTCTTCCGTGATAAAATTGGTGCTGATATGCTATTTGCATCTAAACTCTATTTTAATTGGCAGTGACTGGATTTGCCCCTCCTTCCTCTACTCACATTCCTCACCAGACATACAAACATGTGTTTCATTTTCTCTGTGTGTTCTTACTATAAGAAATAGAAATGAGCATCAGATACATGCTTCCATAATGAAGCAATTTCAAATATATTATAAACAAAAAATAAATGATTGTTGTTGTTTACATAAAAAGCACAAAGTCACATACAGTAAATGTAGTTTATTGTCACCTACTTGCCTTCCTTTTATCCTTGGCAGCTATTAAGTACCACTGAAAAATTGAGCCAAATAGGATCTTTTAAAGTGTGCAAAGAGGTGATAGCATGAAGTCTGTATGGAAACGACCCCCCAGACCCGGACTGTTCAAGAACCATTCAGGAGATGAAAGGTCGCACAATGATATATAAAGATGTAGAACTAGATGAAATAATAAAATGTATTATGCTGGCTCAACGTATAAAAACAAATAAAAGTAATACAACAAACAAAATACAGGAGAAGGTAGCTATGGTCTCCAGAGCATGTTGTTACTGAGTCCAGCCTTGTGGATAATTAATATTAATTCATCCTTTCTCGGTTACATGACACAAGCTTGAGATGTGTTTCACACTGATTGTGCTTCCTCCAGTCATGACAAATCTCCTTTTCTATTCAGTCAACTTATATATTACCCGGTCCAAACTGGAACTGTACTGGGGGGTTAGGTAGGGGCAGTCATGGGATTAGGACCTGTAGTCGAGGGTTAGATGATTAAGTGGGGTATTAGGGGCAGTCGGTAAGGGCCAGTGGGGGGAACTGCTATCACTGGAGAATATGGCTTAGATTTAGAGTAGGGGGTAGACACAGAACCAGTCAGGGAGATCTTTTCATCTCCCTACCAGTGTGTTCAGCAATGTCCCTCCAGATGCATTAGGGTGTGTCTAGACACACCCAGCACACCCCATGCACATGTCTATTGTGCAGATGTAAACTATGCTCAACATTATTTTTCATGGATTTTACTTTTGTTTTTTGTTAACAAAATCATGACACGGTTATATGTCATGTGTTGTTGTTCATCTGAGGTTGTATTTACCTAACATTAAGACTAAGGAACAGATGATTGTTATTATGTCCTGATATGTAAAACCATAGAATTCAAAGAAAGTGTATTTTCTTTTTCTCATGATATATAAGTATATATACTTATGTGTTTCTGCATATAGTCCATATATATATAGTCAATTTTCACTACATGCCTGCAGTTAGCCAGTACCTTTGCATCTAAATCGCCTACTATTTTCGTAGCAGTGTCCTTTAACAGGAATATTTGGTTGCTGTCTGTCAGGGTACCTTATGTGCTGGCACAGGCTATGCCACACACTGAAGCCCTCCGGCCGGAGGTTGGGGACCTTTCCAGTAGTCCCTCTCCTGTTTTCAGCAGTTCTCACGCCGGCCATGATAGCCCCACCCCTTTTTATGACACGACGCAAGCCGACGTCATGACGCTAATGATGCCACAGCCCGCCAAAATGTTTGAATTGGAATGTTTTGGGGGCGTGGTTACAAATGAAAGGAACCCAGTATATAAGGGGAATTCAGGACATGGCTCATTGCCCTGTTGTGGCTCTGTATGGTCCCAATGGCACGTTTATACTGTGTATTTCTCTTGGTTCTGACTTTGGCTACGTTTGACTATTATACCTTCTGTATTTCTTTGACTCGGCTGTTGTGTTCTTGCTGTTCCTGATTTCTGTCCTTGTGACATTAGCCCGGCCATTCTAGGGTCTGGTATACATTATTATTCTACTACACTCTGCGTGTTGGATCTCCATATATTCCTGACACCATCCAGTTGCAATTTATTTGAGCTATTTTCAAACTAATTTCATTGCAGCAATGAGATCCATTTAAGAATAGAAGAGATCCATTTTCAGTGTAGTTGACTCTGAATAAATCAAATCTCATTAAAATATCAACAGCAAAAATGAAAACAATTGTGCCAAAGTAAAAGTGTCAGACTTGCACTTTAAATATAGTTTGAGATATGCTCTGTAAAGGGTTGATAAACTGTCTTAGTTAAAGGCTGGCTACAGACTTTTTCAGGGTTCCTATGATGATGGCAACCGTGAAAAAAAGAAAAATAAGTAGAGCAACTGATCTATAAAAAAACAAAATAATTGTGTTGTATTTTTGTGATGGAAAAAGCTCAACATTGTACTTTCAAATGTTTTTCACTCCTGTGTATATTGAAATATTCTTTCATTAATTTGATTTTCAGTGTATGGATAGAGTAGCTTCTCTAGGTAAAGTAATTGTCAGCAGGGGTACAATTATAGCTTTATTGCAATGGTCAATTGACCATATGTGTACATTCAGTCTTGAATTAAGATGTAGCAGTCAGCCCCAACTGAAATGTTTCTTTTTATATGTTGCTTTCTTTCCAAAAATAATATTTTTAAATGATACCTTTCCTGATCAAAATAATAGGACACTTGGGAAACACATTTTTCAAAAGTAGTACAAAATGGAATTAATTTGGGATGAGTTGTGCAACCCACAAAATGAATAGAAATAATAAAACAAAATGTGTTTAACCATCAATGTGTATCACAGAAGTTATGTTGATAGACAAGGGCCTTCAGAGTACACAAATAAATTAAAGAGGGAAGCAAATTACACCAATGAAACGTCAAACTGTTTTACACATAACAATGTGGTTTATTTTGAGCATTGTCCTGATAATAAATCTTCACCTGGATTATTATGCATTAATTTACCTTGTTTGAATGAGCAGTTTAATAGATTTCTTGTATTATGTTTTTATACATTGTGCATTTGTTGTTATAAGTATATCTCTACATTATCTTTAGTTCTTTAGACTAACTGCAGACACTGATGGTTACTGCATGCTCCTCCATAATATATATCCATAAAACATGAAATCATATCAAGCTTTATTTGTGTATATGCTGAACAAATGTATATGTCTGGAATATTATTGGTTGTTCTTGCAATACTGATTGTAGGCAACTAAGTTTGTTACCCAGCTATTAAAAGTTAAAAGTTTTCACTAACACTATGCTACACATTTGACATTATTTAGTGTACCTCTGCTGCTGACAATTTTGAGTAATAACTCTGTGTATGATCTATGTTTCTGAATTAGTGGCTGGTAGCCTTATAGCTTTGTTAAGATGCTTTTAGTTAGAGAGGGTGAGGTAGGGAAATTGTAAAATTTAGTCTGGATGTCACATGGTGGTATCCTGTAATCGAGGGCTGTAAATTTCTACAACAGTTCTTTTCTGCTCCCCATGGCTCAGTATCTAGCCTATTCAGTGCATCCACATGAGAGCTAACAAACTCAGTTTAGCTGACCTATCCTCTTTCTCTTACTTACTCCTCTCTTTATAACTGGACAACTATCTCCACTAATGTTTTACCTACCATGTTTCTCTTTATGTGTATGCTGATTTAACAGTGAAAAAATGAAATTTTGTTGGAAACCTTATTAAGAATTAGGGTAAGCAGTATATCCAAATATATTCAGGAGGATAGTACATGTTTGGCTGATAATAGGCAGGGAGGCACCACATGTTTAACTAATATACATTTACTTCTTCCCTACAGAGGAAGTGCACAATAAAGACCAAGAAAGGGAGTGTACTTGAGGTCTAAGATATAGCTGCAGTAGGTGCTTGTATCTACTGTGTTCAGAAACCTCTATGTAAGCGACTAAGGGTGTTTGTACATAGAACAATGGGAGAGTATAATATATATTTAATTTCCTTTTAGGCTGAAATTTGTCTTTTTATATGAAACAGTATTGACTAGTAGCATTGCTATAATTGATCTACATTATACAGGGACTATCCCATATATTGGGGACTTCTCTTATTTTTTTAGGATTATTGAGGGTTAAACCGCCTTACAGTTAGGAATAACCTGGCACTTTAGACATGCAGATTTATATACCTGCATGTACTTTTAAAGGGACACTGTAGGCACCCAGACCACTTCAGCTTATTGAAGTGGTCTGGGTGCCAACTTCCATCACCCTTAACCTTGCAAGTTTAACTATTGCAGTTTTTTAAAACTTCAATAATTATCTTGCAGCATTAAGTCCTCCTCTAGTGGCTGTCTACCAGACATGCGGGCATGCGGCCGTTGCCACGCATGCGGATTAGGTCTCCCCCACCAGCGGATGTTGACAGGGAAGGAGCATGGGCAGAGCCTGACCCAGCACCTAGGGACATCAGCGATGGATTCAGGTAAGTGTCTGAAAGGGTTTTTAACCCCTTCAGCGACGTGGGAAGGGGGTACTCCAATATACTCTAGTGTTCTGGAAAATGGGTTTGTTTTACTGGCACTGGAGAATCTCTTTAAATTACTATAATGTCTTCCATTGCCCTTATTAATTTCGTAGCTCAGCTGTTCACTTTTTCTAGTTCTGCAATATCCTTCTTTAAAACAGGTGTTCAAATTTCCACCACAGATTTAAAGTGTGGCCTTACTATTAATTTATCAAGAGGTTAAATTAGAAATTGATCACCTGAATCTATATCCCTTTTTAAACATGACAGTACCTTATTATCCTTTCCAATGGCAGACTAGAATTGCACATGGTTGCCTAATCTGTTATATATAATTGTCATTTTCCTTTAAAATTGTCCCCAATTCAACCCCATTTAATACAAAGTTGCTTCTGGGTTCCTTGTTCCAAGATGCATGACTTGCATTTATCGGTATTGAAAATCATGTGCTACTTGCCTCACAAGTTATCCACATTCCTATGTAGAGAAGTTATACAGTTATGCTCAGAAGTTTGTATATCCTTGGAGAATTTGAAATATATGTACCATTTTTAAAGAAAACATGAGTGAGCAGGCAAAATATTTTTTTTTTTTATTTCTTATGGGATTCATATTCAACTGTAGATTATAACAGAATGGCACAATTATAAAACAAAACATGGCAACAAAGAAAAATATGAAATGACCCCTGTAACGGCTACCCAGGTTGTGTGAGGGTATCAGCCGTTGGAGACGTCCTTTTTCCCGGCAAGTTGCTGTATAGTAATGAAGTTGGTTATTCCCATCCACGAGATCCAAGAGGAGAGTCAGGTTCAGCTGTTAAAAAATAAAGTAATCATGCAGTAAAATCCCCTTCCAAGAACGAGACGAGGCTACGTTTTGAAGGGTCAAGAAGAACTGAGGTTTAATGACAGGGATTCTCCTTTTATGCAGTGCTCCCATGCAAGGGAGACGCCCACAACCAAATAGACGTTAACCAATCAAACAGTGGTTACAACCCACATATTCCCTCCCCTCTGCTTGGGAGATAATTGAGTTTCTTACTGTATCTACTCAATTATCTCCAAGCTAAAACTTATATTGTTTATGCATTTTTATAACTTCCCCATTTTACATGGTACATAAATAAAACTTACATTATGAACAATATAAATTGTGGAACAACATATTCAAAATTCGTGAGAATCCGTCCAGTGGTTCCAGAGATATTAAAAAGTCTCTTTGGACCGACCGCACGCATGTTTGCATGCCCAAAAACAGTTCCACAGATTCAGGCTGTACGGTCGGTCTAATTCTGCCTTGAAAATAGCAAAGTCCCATCCAAAGGCGGCGTTCGAATCATCGAACTCACTTCGACTTTAGTCGAAGTGTAACCGAGGCGCGTTTTAGCAGTGTTCCATAGTCTAATGTAGGTCCATTTTACTCCAAAATGACAAAGTCCCGGTCGCACGGGTGTTCGAATCTTCGAACGGGACTTAGCCTCCAGCCGCAGTGTCGAAGGGTAGGGGAAGTTATAAGTCACCGATAGTGTTGTCGCGAACCCGAAATTTTCGGTCCGTGAATGGCGAACGAGAACTTCCGCAAATGTTCGCGAACCGGCGAACCGCGCGAACCGCCATTGACTTCAATGGGCAGACGAATTTTAAAACCAATAGGGACTCTTTCTGGCCACAAAAGTGATGGAAAAGGTGTTTCAAGGGGACTAACACCTGGACTGTGGCATGCCGGAGGGGGATCCATGGCAAAACTCCCATGGAAAATTGCACAGTTGATGCAGAGTCTGCTTTTAATCCATAAAGGGCAGAAATCACCTAACATTGACAACTGTCCTCAAAGCCCTGCCCTGATACACACTGACACAGAGCAGAATAGAGACTGTTCCCCGTCCTCAGAGACCATGATACACATAGGTGTGTTAGCCCTACATAGGGTCACTTGGCAGATATGGCAGGGTCGTGGGAGGGGGAGGATAACTTTCACCTCTTCCCCTGTTACATTCCCGTTGTGCTGTGACATCACCCTTATACGCTGTGTAAAGCATACTATTTAATTTGATCAGCATGGCCATTTGAGTTTTTATAGTTTTCACGCTGCTTGTAGTTTATATATGGTTCACAAAAATCAAACAAACGATAAAGTAAACGTGTAAGGATTCAGAATATTCTTTCAAACCCTTACACATTGTGTGTACGTATTTTTTGTCTTAAGTTTGTGGCTTTAACCCCTTAAGAACACATGGCATGTGTGACATGTCATGATTCCCTTTTATTCCAGAAGTTTGGTCCTTAAGGGGATAAAGAGGTTTATGTTGTTTCTATGATGTGCATAACATGTTCTTGTAAATGTTTGTTACATTTTTCCTGGAATTGTAATTTTTCAATCTGAATAAAGATAGTCAAATCCCTGATACACACTGACACAGAGCAGAATAGGGACTGTTCCCCCTACATAGGATCACTTGGCAGATATGGATTGACACCTATCCTAATGATCCCTGATACACACTGACACAGAGCAGAATAGAGACTGTTCCCCCTACATAGGGTCACTTGGCAGATATGGATTGACACCTGTCCTCAAAACCCCTGATACACACTGACACAGAGCAGAATAGGGACTGTTCCCCCTACATAGGGTCACTTGGCAGATATGGATTGACACCTGTCCTCAAAACCCCTGATACACACTGACAAAGAGCAGAATAGGGACTGTTCCTCCTACATAGGGTCACTTGGCAGATATGGATTGACACCTGTCCTCAAAACCCCTGATACACACTGACACAGAGCAGAATAGGGACTGTTCCCCCTACATAGGGTAACTTGGCAGATATGGATTGACACCTGTCCTCAAAACCCCTGATACTGACACAGAGCAGAATAGGGACTGTTCCCCCTACATAGGGTCACTTGGCAGATATGGATTGACACCTGTCCTCAAAACCCCTGATACACACTGACACAGAGCAGAATAGAGACTGTTCCCTGTCCACAGAGACCATGATACACACTGACACAGAGCAGAATAGAGACTGTTCACCGTCCACAGAGACCATGATACACACTGACACAGAGCAGAATAGAGACTGTTCCCCGTCCACAGAGACCATGATACACACTGACACAGAGCAGAATAGAGACTGTTCCCCGTCCACAGAGACCATGATACACACTGACACAGAGCAGAATAGAGACTGTTCCCCGTCCACAGAGTCCATGATACACACTGACACAGAGCAGAATAGAGACTGTTCCCCGTCCACAGAGACCATGATACACACTGACAAAGAGCAGAATAGAGACTGTTCCCCGTCCACAGAGACCATGATACACATTGACACAGAGCAGAATAGAGACTGTCCCCCGTCCACAGAGTCCATGATACACACTGACACAGAGCAGAATAGAGACTGTTCCCCATCCACAGAGACCATGATACACACTGACACAGAGCAGAATAGGGACTGTTCCTCCTACATAGGGTCACTTGGCAGATATGGATTGACACCTGTCCTCAAAACCCCTGATACACACTGACACAGAGCAGAATAGGGACTGTTCCCCCTACATAGGGTCACTTGGCAGATATGGATTGACACCTGTCCTCAAAACCCCTGATACACACTGACAAAGAGCAGAAGAGGGACTGTTCCCCCTACATAGGGTCACTTGGCAGATATGGATTGACACCTGTCCTCAAAACCCCTGATACACACTGACACAGAGCAGAATAGAGACTGTTCCCTGTCCACAGAGACCATGATACACACTGACACAGAGCAGAATAGAGACTGTTCACCGTCCACAGAGACCATGATACACACTGACACAGAGCAGAATAGAGACTGTTCCCCGTCCAGAGAGACCATGATACACACTGACACAGAGCAGAATAGAGACTGTTCCCCGTCCACAGAGACCATGATACACACTGACACAGAGCAGAATAGGGACTGTTACCCCTACATAGGGTCACTTGGCAGGTATGGATTGACACCTGTCCTCAAAGCCCCTGATACACACTGACACAGAGCAGAATAGGGACTGTTCCTCCTACATAGGGTCACTTGGCAGATATTGATTGACACCTGTCCTCAAAACCCCTGATACACACTGACACAGAGCAGAATAGGGACTGTTCCCCCTACATAGGGTCACTTGGCAGATATGGATTGACACCTGTCCTCAAAACCCCTGATACACACTGACACAGAGCAGAATAGGGACTGTTCCCCCTACATAGGGTCACTTGGCAGATATGGATTGACACCTGTCCTCAAAACCCCTGATACACACTGACACAGAGCAGAATAGAGACTGTTCCCTGTCCACAGAGACCATGATACACACTGACACAGAGCAGAATAGAGACTGTTCACCGTCCACAGAGACCATGATAAACACTGACACAGAGCAGAATAGAGACTGTTCCTCGTCCACAGAGACCATGATACACACTGACACAGAGCAGAATAGAGACTGTTCCCCGTCCACAGAGACCATGATACACACTGACACAGAGCAGAATAGAGACTGTTCCCCGTCCACAGAGTCCATGATACACACTAACACAGAGCAGAATAGAGACTGTTCCCCATCCACAGAGACCATGATACACACTGACAAAGAGCAGAATAGAGACTGTTCCCCGTCCACAGAGACCGTGATACACACTGACACAGAGCAGAATAGAGACTGTTCCCCGTCCACAGAGACCATGATACACACTGACACAGAGCAGAATAGAGACTGTTCCCCGTCCACAGAGACCATGATACACACTGACACAGAGCAGAATAGAGACTGTTCCCCGTCCACAGAGTCCATGATACACACTGACACAGAGCAGAATAGAGACTGTTCCCCGTCCACAGAGACCATGATACACACTGACACAGAGCAGAATAGAGACTGTTCCCCGTCCACAGAGACCATGATACACACTGACACAGAGCAGAATAGGGACTGTTACCCCTACATAGGGTCACTTGGCAGGTATGGATTGACACCTGTCCTCAAAGCCCCTGATACACACTGACACAGAGCAGAATAGGGACTGTTCCTCCTACATAGGGTCACTTGGCAGATATGGATTGACACCTGTCCTCAAAACCCCTGATACACACTGACACAGAGCAGAATAGGGACTGTTCCCCCTACATAGGGTCACTTGGCAGATATGGATTGACACCTGTCCTCAAAACCCCTGATACACACTGACACAGAGCAGAATAGAGACTGTTCACCGTCCACAGAGATCATGATACACACTGACACAGAGCAGAATAGAGACTGTTCCCCGTCCACAGAGACCATGATACACACTGACACAGAGCAGAATAGAGACTGTTCCCCGTCCACAGAAACCATGATACACACTGACACAGAGCAGAATAGAGACTGTTCCCCGTCCACAGAGTCCATGATACACACTGACACAGAGCAGAATAGAGACTGTTCCCCGTCCACAGAGACCATGATACACACTGACAAAGAGCAGAATAGAGACTGTTCCCCGTCCACAGAGACCATGATACACACTGACACAGAGCAGAATAGAGACTGTTCCCCGTCCACAGAGACCATGATACACACTGACACAGAGCAGAATAGAGACTGTTCCCCGTCCACAGAGACCATGATACACACTGACACAGAGCAGAATAGAGACTGTTCCCCGTCCACAGAGTCCATGATACACACTGACACAGAGCAGAATAGAGACTGTTCCCCGTCCACAGAGACCATGATACACACTGACACAGAGCAGAATAGAGACTGTTCCCCGTCCACAGAGACCATGATACACACTGACACAGAGCAGAATAGGGACTGTTACCCCTACATAGGGTCACTTGGCAGGTATGGATTGACACCTGTCCTCAAAGCCCATGATATACACTGGGGGGAGCTACTGTCCTCCCCAACCCCTGCGCGGTGGGTGGGGGCCATAAATCACAATGGGGGGACCTACTGTCCTCCCCCCCTCGGCCCCCACCCCTGCGCGGTGGGTGGGGGCCATAAATCACAATGGGGGGGCCTACTTTCCTCCCCCCCGGCCCCCATCCCTGCGCGGTGGGTGGGGGGCATAAATCACAATGGGACGGACCTACTGATAGGAGTGGAGTATTGTTCATATCAGTTTAATACCTTCCGCGTCTCCTATCAGTGGACGTGTATATGGCAGCCATTTTAGGAACCGCACACCTGGGACCCGAGCAAGGTCACCTCGTTCAAGCTGCTCTGGTTCCTTGATGAGCCAGCTGCCCGTGAGTTAACATGTCCCGTGGAGAAGCACTCTGTCCTGTAAAGCCTCACCACAAAAAAATTAAATAAATAACAGCACTCGGAGTGGTGAGTTTAGTAAATGTTCATATCAGTTTAATACCTTCCGCGTCTCCTATCAGTGGACGTGTATATGGCAGCCATTTTAGGAACCGCACACCTGGGACCCGAGCAAGGTCACCTCTTTCAACAGGCGACATGATTTGGCCCTGTAAAACTATCCTGGATATTCTCTACAATTTCTATGGATATGGCATTGATTTATGTAACAGGGAGATGGAAGAAGATGCTTGGTCGGTCCTCTTACTTGAAATTTGGGGCACTGCGCGGGCAAGCTAATGTGCCACCAGATAGGAGTGGTGAGTTTAGTATTGTTCATATCAGTTTAATACCTTCCGCGTCTCCTATCAGTGGACGTGTAAATGGCAGAGATTTTTAATTGTTGAATCACCTCCCCTTTTTAGGCCAAGGTGGGAAGATGCTTAGACCACTTGTATATTGGTGCCATCTTGGAGGATTTGTTTTTGGTTTGGTTTTTGAAGCCACAGTGCTGCACCAGTGGGCCTAAAAATTAGGCATGTACACATGCCTGAAAAATTTGGTATTGTTGCCGCCGCTGCTGTAGCAGAGGCCAGAAAAATTGATGGTTGTTTCACAGGCAGAAAGTGCCCTAAAACATGGCGGCTTGAACCCTAGTTGGTGGCGGATAAGTCACGCAAGTCAAACGTCATTCAGAGCTAAAATACAGCAGCGTGTGGACCATTTTTAGCCCAAGGCAGCTCATCTCATCAGGCCTTTTTTAATCGAATGTATCGCCCAGTGTCAGTCCCTTCGGGATCCATCCCTCATTCATCTTAATAAAGGTGAGGTAATCTAGACTTTTTTGACCTAGGCGACTTCTCTTCTCAGTGACAATACCTCCTGCTGCACTGAAGGTCCTTTCTGACAGGACACTTGAAGCGGGGCAGGCCAGAAGTTCTATCGCAAATTGGGATAGCTCAGGCCACAGGTCAAGCCTGCACACCCAGTAGTCAAGGGGTTCATCGCTCCTGTCGAGTGTCGATATCTGCAGTTAAGGCGAGGTAGTCTGCTACCTGACGGTCGAGTCGCTCTCTGAGGCTGGATCCCGAAGGGCTGTGGCAATGCATAGGACTTAAAAAGGTCCGCATGTCCTCCATCAACAACATGTCTTTAAAGCGTCCTGTCCTTGCCGGCGTGGTCGTGGGAGGAGGAGGAGGAGGATGACTTCCACCTCTCCCCCTGTTAGATTCCCATTGTGCTGTGACATCACCCTTATACGCTGTGTAAAGCATACTTTTTAATTTATTTTGCAAATGCTGCATCCTTTCCGACTTGTTGTAATTCGGTAACATTTCCGCCACTTTCTGCTTATACCGGGGGTCTAGTAGCGTGGACACCCAGTACAGGTCGTTCTCCTTCAGCCTTTTTATACGAGGGTCCCTCAACAGGCAGGACAGCATGAAAGACCCCATTTGCACAAGGTTGGATGCCGAGCTACTCATTTCCCGTTCCTCCTCCTCACTGATGTCATTGAAGGTATGTTCTTCCCCCCAGCCACGTACAACACCACGGGTACCAGATAGGTGACAACGAGCACCCTGGGATGCCTGTTGTGTTTGGTCTTGCTCCTCCTCCTCAAAGCTAAAATCCTCCTCTGACTCCTCTTCCTCACAATCCTCTTCCAGCGTTGCCGCAGGTCCAGCAAGCGATGCTGATAAGGCTGTTTCTGGTGGTGATGGTGACCACAACTCTTCCTCTTCCTCTTCATGCTCATCTACAGCCTGATCCAGCACTCTTCGCAGGGCACGCTCCTGGAAGAAAACAAATGGTATGATGTCGCTGATGGTGCCTTCGTTGCGACTGACTAGGTTTGTCACCTCCTCAAAAGGACGCATGAGCCTACAGGCATTGCGCATGAGCGTCCAGTAACGTGGCAAAAAAAATCCCAGCTCCCCAGAGGCTGTCCTAGCACCCCGGTCATACAAATATTCATTAACAGCTTTTTCTTGTTGGAGCAGGCGGTCGAACATTAGGAGTGTTGAATTCCAACGTGTAGGGCTGTCGCAAATCAAGCGCCTCACTGGCATGTTGTTTCGCCGCTGGATATCGACAAAGTGAGCCATGGCCGTGTAGGAACGCCTGAAATGGCCACACACCTTCCTGGCCTGCTTCAGGACATCCTGTAAGCCTGTGTACTTATGCACAAAGCGTTGTACGATCAGATTACACACATGTGCCATGCACGGCACATGTGTCAACTTGCCCAACTTCAATGCCGCTATCAAATTTTTTCCGTTGTCACACACCACTTTGCCGATATCCAGTTGCTGCGGAGTCAGCCACTTTTCCACCTGTGCGTTCAGGGCGGACAGGAGTGCTTGTCCGGTGTGACTCTCTGCTTTCAAGCAAGTCAAACCCAAGACGGCGTGACACTGCCGTATCCGTGATGTGGAATAGTACCTGGGGAGCTGGGGGGGTGCCGTTGATGTGGAGCAAGACGCAGCAGCACAAGAGGACTCAGCCGAGGAGGTTATGGAAGAGGATGGAGTAGGAGGAGTAGAGGAGGTGGCAGCAGGACTGCCTGCAATTCGTGGCGGTGTCACCAACTCCTCTGCAATGCCACGCATTCCTTGCTTGTCAGTCGTCAGCAGGTTTACCCAATGCGCAGTGTAGGTGATATACCTGCCCTTACCATGCTTTGCAGACCAGGTATCAGTGGTCAGATGGACCCTTGCCCCAACACTGTGTGCCAGACATGCCATGACTTCCTTTTGCACAATCGAGTACAAGTTGGGGATTGCCTTTTGTGAAAAGAAATTCCGGCCGGGTACCTTCCACTGCGGTGTCCCAATAGCTACAAATTTTTTGAACGCCTCAGACTCAACCAGATTGTATGGTAAAAGCTGGCGGGCTAATAGTTCGGACAAGCCAGCTGTCAGACGCTGGGCAAGGGGGTGACTTGGTGACATTGGCTTCTTACGCTCAAACATGTCCTTGACAGACACATGACTGTGGGCAGATGAGCGGGAACTGCTCAAGGCGGGAGACGGAGTGGCGGATGGTTGAGAGGGGGCAAGAAGGACAGCAGTGGTTGACGTGGCTGAAGATGCTAGACCAGGAGGAGGATGGCGACTTAGAGTAGGCGTGCTGCTTGTACTCATGTGTTGATCCCATAGGCGTTTGTGATGTGAGATCATGTGCCTATGCAAAGCAGTTGTACCTAGGTGGGTGTTGGACCTCCCACGACTCAGTTTCCTTTGGCACAGGTTGCAAATGGCATCGCTGTTGTCCGAGGCAGACACACAAAAAAAATGCCACACTGCTGAGCTCTGCAATGACGGCATTCTGGTTTTGGACACAGCATGCGTTGATTGGCATGCTGTCGGGCTGACCCCGGGTGCCAATGCATGCTGTCTGACTGTGCCACTAGCTCCTTGCGACGACCCCCCCCCGCTTCCAACTCGTCTCCTCCTCCTCTCTGTCTCCCCATCTGAACTTTCGCCCTGTTCTTCTTCTTGCCGAGCGGGCACCCACGTGACATCCATGGACGCATCGTCATCATCAACCGCTTCGCTTGTATCTGACAACTCAGAAAAGGAAGAAGCATCGGGTACAACATCATCATCATCACACCGTACCTCCATGTGTTTAATGCTGCCTGCCTGAGACATATCCCTGTTATCTACATCCTCTAGCAATAATGGTTGCGCATCACTCATTTCTTCAAACGGGTGTGTGAATAACTCCTCTGACATACCAAGTAAAGCGGCTGTGGTGATAGTTTTGGTGGTGGCGGCAGGCGGGTGAGTGGTATCTTGAGAGGTGCCTGAAGCTAAGCTGGAGGAGGATGGTGCGTCAAGGTTCCGAGCGGAGGCTGTACAAGATTGGGTGTCCTGTGTTAGCCAGTCAACTATGTCCTCAGAACTTTTCAAGTTCAGGGTACGTGGCTTCTGAAAACTGGGCTTTATTTTGCACTGGAACAGTTCTGCAGAGCACACGCTGAAGGAAGGACTGACAGAGCCGCTTGAAGGACACTGACTGGCTGCTATTAGCTTACACTAGAAACCTTTTTTCTTTGTAAAAGCACGCTATAGAGACACCAGATATGATTGGCAATGTGCACTTGAACAGTTCTGCAGAGCACACACTGTAGGCCTGACACACCCGCTTGAAGACAAGTAACTGCTATTCAATCTATAACAGTGAAAAATAAATTTTGTTTATAAAAGCACGCTATAGAGACACCAGATATGATTGGCAATGTGCACTTGAACAGTTCTGCAGAGCACACACTGTAGGCCTGGCACACCCGCTTGAAGACAAGTAACTGCTATTCAATCTATAACAGTGAAAAATAAATTTTGGTTTTAAAAGCACGCTATAGAGACACCAGATATGATTGGCAATGTGCACTGGAACAGTTCTGCAGAGCACACGCTGAAGGAAGGACTGACAGAGCCGCTTGAAGGACACTGACTGGCTGCTATTAGCTTACACTAGAAACCTTTTTTCTTTGTAAAAGCACGCTATAGAGACACCAGATATGATTGGCAATGTGCATTTGGGTGGCCTGCCTCTGCCTGTCATTTTTTTGGGGATTAGTGGTACTATGCGTGCAAGCTACTGTGAGACCAGATATGATTGGCAATGTGAACTGTAACAGTTCTGCAGAGCACACACTGTAGGCCTGACACACCCGCTTGAAGACAAGTAACTGCTATTCAATCTATAACAGTGAAAAACAAATTTTGGTTTTAAAAGCACGCTATAGAGACACCAGATATGATTGGCAACTGTCAAAGCACGCTGGCACAGGTCTGCAGAGCACACGCTCAAGGAAGGACTGACAGAGCCGCTTGAAGGACACTGACTGGCTGCTATTAGCTTACACTAGAAACCTTTTTTCTTTGTAAAAGCACGCTATAGAGACACCAGATATGATTGGCAATGTGCACTTGAACAGTTCTGCAGAGCACACACTGTAGGCCTGACACACCCGCTTGAAGACAAGTAACTGCTATTCAATCTATAACAGTGAAAAATAAATTTTGGTTTTAAAAGCACGCTATAGAGACACCAGATATGATTGGCAATGTGCACTGGAACAGTTCTGCAGAGCACACGCTGAAGGAAGGACTGACAGAGCCGCTTGAAGGACACTGACTGGCTTCTATTAGCTTACACTAGAAACCTTTTTTCTTTGTAAAAGCACGCTATAGAGACACCAGATATGATTGGCAATGTGCATTTGGGTGGCCTGCCTCTGCCTGTCATTTTTTTGGGCATTAGTGGTACTATGCGTGCAAGCTACTGTGAGACCAGATATGATTGGCAATGTGAACTGTAACAGTTCTGCAGAGCACACACTGTAGGCCTGACACACCCGCTTGAAGACAAGTAACTGCTATTCAATCTATAACAGTGAAAAAAAAAATTGGTTTTAAAAGCACGCTATAGAGACACCAGATATGATTGGCAACTGTCAAAGCACGCTGGCACAGGTTTGCAGAGCACACGCTGAAGGAAGGACTGACAGAGCCGCTTGAAGGACACTGACTGGCTGCTATTAGCTTACACTAGAAACCTTTTTTCTTTGTAAAAGCACGCTATAGAGACACCAGATATGATTGGCAATGTGCACTTGAACAGTTCTGCAGAGCACACACTGTAGGCCTGACACACCCGCTTGAAGACAAGTAACTGCTATTCAATCTATAACAGTGAAAAATTAATTTTGGTTTTAAAAGCACGCTATAGAGACACCAGATATGATTGGCAATGTGCACTGGAACAGTTCTGCAGAGCACACGCTGAAGGAAGGACTGACAGAGCCGCTTGAAGGACACTGACTGGCTGCTATTAGCTTACACTAGAAACCTTTTTTCTTTGTAAAAGCACGCTATAGAGACACCAGATATGATTGGCAACTGTCAAAGCACGCTGGCACAGGTCTGCAGAGCACACGCTGAAGGAAGGACTGACAGAGCCGCTTGAAGGGCACTGACTGGCTGCTATTAGCTTACACTAGAAACCTTTTTTCTTTGTAAAAGCACGCTATAGAGACACCAGATATGATTGGCAATGTGCACTTGAACAGTTCTGCAGAGCACACACTGTAGGCCTGACACACCCGCTTGAAGACAAGTAACTGCTATTCAATCTATAACAGTGAAAAATAAATGTTGGTTTTAAAAGCACGCTATAGAGACACCAGATATGATTGGCAATGTGCACTGGAACAGTTCTGCAGAGCACACGCTGAAGGAAGGACTGACAGAGCCGCTTGAAGGACACTGACTGGCTGCTATTAGCTTACACTAGAAACCTTTTTTCTTTGTAAAAGCACGCTATAGAGACACCAGATATGATTGGCAATGTGCACTTGAACAGTTCTGCAGAGCACACACTGTAGGCCTGACACACCCGCTTGAAGACAAGTAACTGCTATTCAATCTATAACAGTGAAAAAAAAAATTGTTTATAAAAGCACGCTATAGAGACACCAGATATGATTGGCAATGTGCACTGGAACAGTTCTGGAGAGCACACGCTGAAGGAAGGACTGACAGAGCCGCTTGAAGGACACTGACTGGCTGCTATTAGCTTACACTAGAAACATTTTTTCTTTGTAAAAGCACGCTATAGAGACACCAGATATGATTGGCAACTGTCAAAGCACGCTGGCACAGGTCTGCAGAGCACACGCTGAAGGAAGGACTGACAGAGCCGCTTGAAGGACACTGACTGGCTGCTATTAGCTTACACTAGAAACCTTTTTTCTTTGTAAAAGCACGCTATAGAGACACCAGATATGATTGGCAATGTGCACTTGAACAGTTCTGCAGAGCACACACTGTAGGCCTGACACACCCGCTTGAAGACAAGTAACTGCTATTCAATCTATAACAGTGAAAAATAAATTTTGGTTTTAAAAGCACGCTATAGAGACACCAGATATGATTGGCAATGTGCACTGGAACAGTTCTGGAGAGCACACGCTGAAGGAAGGACTGACAGAGCCGCTTGAAGGACACTGACTGGCTGCTATTAGCTTACACTAGAAACATTTTTTCTTTGTAAAAGCACGCTATAGAGACACCAGATATGATTAGCAATGTGCACTTGAACAGTTCTGCAGAGCACACACTGTAGGCCTGACACACCCGCTTGAAGACAAGTAACTGCTATTCAATCTATAACAGTGAAAAACAAATTTTCTTTGTAAAAGCACGCTATAGAGACACCAGGTATGATTGGCAATGTGCACTTGAACAGTTCTGCAGAGCACACACTGTAAGCCTGACACACCCGCTTGAAGACAAGTAACTGCTATTCAATCTATAACAGTGGAAAATAAATTTTGGTTTTAAAAGCACGCTATAGAGACACCAGATATGATTGGCAATGTGCACTGGAACAGTTCTGGAGAGCACACGCTGAAGGAAGGACTGACAGAGCCGCTTGAAGGACACTGACTGGCTGTTATTAGCTTACACTAGAAACCTTTTTTCTTTGTAAAAGCACGCTAAAGAGACACCAGATATGATTGGCAACTGTCAAAGCACGCTGGCACAGGTCTGCAGAGCACACGCTGAAGTAGGCCTGACACCCAGACGCTTGCAGACAACTAACTGCTCTTCTATTACAGTGAAAAAAAATATTTCTTTTAAATGTAAAGCTTAACCTATTGTTAAAACAGATATGAGTGGTGGCACTGACTGTGCAAATGGGCAAGGCATCCAACCTGACACAGAAGCTGGCAGGCAGGCAACTGCTCTTCTATTACATTGAAAAAAAAAATATTTCTTTTAAATGTAAAGCTTAACCTATTGTTAAAACAGATATGAGTGGTGGCACTGACTGTGCAAATGGGCAAGGCATCCAACCTGACACAGAAGCTGGCAGGCAGGCAACTGCTCTTCTATTACAGTGAAAAAAAATATTTCTTTTAAATGTAAAGCTTAACCTATTGTTAAAACAGATATGAGTGGTGGCACTGACTGTGCAAATGGGCACGGCATCCAACCTGACACAGAAGCTGGCAGGCAGGCAGCTGCTCTTCTATTACAGTGAAAAAAAAATATTTATTTTAAATGTAAAGCTTAACCTATTGTTAAAACAGATATGAATGGTGGCACTGACTGGGCAAGTAGGCACAGTATCCAATGTGAACCTCACACAGAAGCTGGCAGGCAGGCACCTGCAATTACATTACACAGGAAAAAAAAAAAGCAGCCTGATGTTATAGCCCTAAAAAGGGCTTTTTGGGGTGCTGTCCTTACAGCAGAGATCAGATGAGTCCTTCAGGATTGTAGTGGACACTGAATACCCTAGCCTAGCTATCAATTTCCCTATCTAATCAGCAGCAGCTAAACTTTCCCTCCTCTCACTAAGCATGCAGCTTCAGAATGAATCGAAAATGGATGCTGGGAGGGAGGTTGGAGGGTGTGGAAGGGAGGGAGTGCTGCTGATTGGCTGGAATGTGTCTGCTGACCGAGAGGCACAGGGTCAAAGTTTGCCCAATGATGACGAATAGGGGGCGGATCGAACTGCGCATGTGTCCGCCCGCCGCAGCGAAAGCGAACACGCTAAGTTCGCCGGGAACTGTTCGCCGGCGGACAGTTCGGTACATCACTAGTCACCGAGTTTGACTGGATTAAAATGCCCGCCGCCACGTGTTCGACTGTCTAATGGCGGCCACTTCGACGACTTCGACACTTCGACTTCGACACTTCGATGGCTTCGGCACTTCGACTGCATCCGAAGTGCCAGTTTAAAAGTACAAACCCTTTCTTTGTGCAACACAGTTAAAGGGCCAGAAACAGTCTTTTTGTGGATAATGGTAAAAGCAAACAAAGGTAAGGTTCTGTTACAACCCCTGTTCAAAAGTCTGCATACCCATAGTTCTTAAAGGACCACTATAGGCACCCAGACCACTTCAGCTCAAGGTCCATCTAGGGTTAACCCTGCAGCTGTAAACATAGCAGTTTCAGAGAATTCAGAGAAACTGCTATGTTTACATTAGGGTTAATCCAGCCTCTAGTGGCTGTCTCATTGACAGCCGCTAGAGGCGCTTCTGCGATTCTCACTGTGATTTTCACAGTGAGAAGACGCTGCTGTCCATAGGAAAGCATTGAGAAATGCTTTCCTATGGACTGATTGAATGCACACGCGGCTCTTGACGCGCATTCGGGAGCCCTGGAGAAAGGCAAGTGATTAACCCCTTCCTTCCCCTTCAGCCCGGCAGGAGTGGGACCCTGAGGGTAGTGGGGACCTATTAATACTATAGTGCCATGAGTTTGTTTTCCTGGCACTATAGTTGTCCTTTAATATTATGTATTGCCCCCTTTAGCATCAATGACAGTGTGCATTCTTTTGTAATAGTTTTCCATGAGGCCCCTTATTCTTGCAGGTGGTTCCGCACGCTTGAGCTCTCACCAGAGTGGCTTAATGATATTAATTTCAGGAGACTGTGATGGTCACTCCAGAACATTCACCTTTTTCTGCTGTAACCACTGAAGGGTAAACTGGGCCCTGTGCTCATGGTCATTGTCATACTGAAAAGTCCAAGAGCGTTCCATGCGCAGCCTTCGTGCTGAAGAATGCAAATGATATGCCAGTATTTTCTGATAACATGCTGCATTCATCTTGCCATCAATTTCCACAAAATCACCAATGCCTTTATAACTCGCACCCCCCAAAAAACATCAGTGAGTCACCACCATGCTTCTCAGTGGGGATGGTATTTTCACTATAGGTCTTGTTAAACCCTCTCCAAACATAGCGCTTATGGTTGTGACCAGAAAGCTCTATTTTGGTCTAGTCACTCCAAATTACAGTGTGTCAGAAGCTGTGAGGCATATCAAGGTGTTGCCGGGCATATTGTAACCAGGTTTTTTTGTGGCATTGGTGCATTAAAGGCTTATTTCTGGCAATTCAACCATGCAGCTAATTTTTGTTCAAGTATTGTCGTATTGTGCTAATTGAAACAACCACACTGTCTTTTTCCAGAGTAGCCTGTATTTCTCCTGAGGTTACATGTGGGGTTTTCTTTGTGTCCTGAATAATTCTTCTGGCAGTTGTGGCTGAAATCTTTCTTAGTCTATCAGATGTTAAGAGATCCTCGAATTTTCCTCTTCTTAATATGTGATTGAACAGTATTAACTGGCATTTTCAAGGGTTTGGAAATATTTATATATCCTTTTCCACCTTTATAAAGTATGATTACCATGTTACGCAGGCCTTTTGACAGTTCTTTTCTGCTCCCCCACGGCTCAGTATCTAGCCTGCTCAGTGAAGCTACGTGAGAGCTAACAAACTCATTGACTGTTTATACACAGACACTAATTGCAATTTAAAAGCCATGGGTGTGAATTAACCTTTATTTGCCACTTTAACCTGTGTGTGTCACCTTGTGTGTCTGTAACAAGGCCAATCATTCAAGGGTATGTAAACTTTTGATCAGGGCCATTTGGGTGATTTCTGTTATCATTATGATTTAAGAAGGAGTCAAACAACTATGTGATAATAAATGGCATCATATGCTCATTATCCTTCAAGAAAATAATATTTGTTTTTGCATGATCAGTCATATTTTCAAAATCAATGCCAAATTTTAACAAGTTCTGCCAGGTATGCAAACTTTTGAGCACAACTGTATGATGTTCAGACCTTACTTTATTTTATATAATCTGCAAACACTGATGCATGAATTCCAATGACTACTTCAAGATCATTTATAAACAAACTAAAGAAAAGTAGGCCCAGGACAGAACCCTAAGGCACTCAACTTACCAAAAACCTGTTGATTCCTACTAATCATATATTGTCCAAAATAAATGTTTGCATGTTATCCCTTAACAGCACTTTTAATAATTGCTCAACATCAGATTATAAACTCACAGGTCTGTGGTGTCCAGGCTGAGCTTTTGAACTCATTTTTAAATATAGGCATTGCATTTGCTTTTCTCCACTCCTCTGGTACGATTTCTGAAAGATTAAAAACAGTGGTATGGGTATTTCTACACTAGGCTCCCTATGTGTTATGGGTGAATACCATTTGGCCTGGGACTTTGTTAAAATTAAGTGTAGTAATCACTGTCCAACTTCATCTTGCCAAACATTTTTTTGCTGTTGTTTGTAACAGGAATTTGCAAATCTCCAGCCATAGATTCTTCTTCCTTATATATTAAAAATCAATAAATGTTTAGAAATTATGTTTTGGGGTTTGTCTTGTTTTTTTTTTTTAGCTCTGAGCTTTTCATTTTTTAGTTTATCCAATCTAATTGTAAGTCCTCTTGGCATGAATATATTTGTTATAGGATGTATTACTTGATTGATCCTTTCACTTAGCCCCATGGGTTTTAATTAGCTCCATTTATATTTGTTTCCCAATGTTTTGATTTTTATTTTTTTTATTCTTTATTTTTCATTTTCATAGCGCATATAAGGAATTTACACATTCCCGCATCGCCACATCAGCGATTGCGGGCGTAGTATTGTATATAGTCATATAATATTATGTTGCGCCGTTATGAGTGTTATTCAACTGAGTTACATTTGTCCTGTCCGAAGACGGATCTATGCGTGCGATAACTTATAGCCATATATAGAAGCCATATATAGAAGTCATTTTGGTAGAGTGGTGAGGAAACAATATTACTTTAAACAATGGAACACAGGGAAAAATAAACAAACATAAAAAACAAAATCAAAATAGTAAGTTATTCTTTTGGTGTGCTGTACTGGCCTGCTCGGTATCTTGTTCAGTGGTCTGTTGGTATGGGGTTATGAGGGTGCTATGGGTGGGATAGTTACTTCATCTGTCTCCCTCCTCTGAACTGGTGTACAGGGACGGTTGTTGAGTTACCATTGTGTTATTCGTGGTTGGTCGGGTGTCCGTCCGGTGTTGGCGGCTGGGGCAAATAACCTTATCTTGTCTTTCAATGAGGACCTGGATAATTAAGTGTTGGTGCTATGAGTTCCTGGGTGGGTCTACCTGTGCGACCTAGTGGGTGTGGTCTGCGTCAGTCCCTGTTCCCCCCTTACTGTAAGTGTGTTGGTGAAACCCATCTGGTCCCCATGGTCTCTACTGGGCCGTGAAGTTCAGTCGTGGTAGGGGTCTCAGTGGTAAAAACATTCTGAGTAAAAGCATACGTAACGGTAGTTATGGCATTACATTCAAATAAACCAAAAAATAAAAAAAATAAAAATAAACAACAATAAGGAATAAAGTACATCAGCAATTAGGAGCACTTGTGTGGCCATCAGTTATTGGGGCTTGCGTTAAGGCACTCTATGGGGTCAGTGTGGGTTAGGATTCGCCATATGGAAGTCCATAAAATCAGTCCCAGGTGTGCTATCGTGGCTGGTAGCTGTCCTCCCCTCCTTGCCATCACGGCTCGGTTACCTCTGGGTTTGAGAGTCCTATGGAGGGTCTTTCCGGTCTAGTGAGTTTGCGTCCCTGGTTGGTCTAGGCCCGTGTTTCTTTTTCCATGTGCGGTCCGCGGTCGACTGGGCTGCTACCGTTTGTTGTTCCGCTGGGAGTGGTGCTGGCAGATCAAGGCCTCTTAGGAATTCTGCGTGATCCTCGGAGGCTGATAGTACATGTACTGTGTCCCCGTGTGGCACCACCAGTGTTCCCGACAGTCCCCATTGGTATTTAATACCTTTGTCTTGAAGGATCCGGGTGGTGGGTGTGAACCTACGCCGTTCAAGTAAGACTGCAAAGGGTAGGTCGTCGTATACTGTGATTTTCGTGTTGGCTATTAATAGACTTGGTCTTTGTCTGGACCGTGCCATCATAGAGGACTTCACGTTGGCGTCTCTGGTGATGGCTATGATGACCCGGGGAGCGTCCGCGGGTGCCGTGGGGACCCTGAATGCTGTCACGATTGGTGGTCGCTCTCCATCCGTCTGAACTCCGAGTTCTCTCAGGACCTTGTGGGTAAAACTTATCAGAGCATCTTGGCCTATTGACTCTGGGGCCCCACGGATTCTGATGTTTTTCCGGTGGTGCCGTGTCTCTAGGGAGGTAACTGTGTGGGAGAGGCGCTGCACTTGTTGGGTGTGTTTAGGCGGGAGCTGGTATCGTCCAGCATATTTCCCCTCTCCACTTCCCTGGACTCCACTTCTCTCATACGGCGGTTCAGGCCTCCGACCTCCACCTGTACTCCAGCGAGGTCAGCCTTCCACACCTCTCTAAGGTCCGGCAGGAGGTTTTTAATATCTCCCTTGGTGGAGGGGGATTTGTCTGAGTCTGATTCAGACCTCTGGTAGATCCCACTACTGGGTTGGGGTGCTTGGGATGTCTCTTCCTCCAGTGATCGCTCCGAGTCGCTGGAGCTGTGTGTTTCCACGGGCACCATATCTAGTCGGGCCTGCGGCGGTGGTCTGGTGAAGGACAGTCGGATATCTGTGTGACTGTTGCTCTCAGTTTGGGCCAGTTTTTGGTGTTTGCGCCCCATCTCTCTCTTGTGAGGGTCTCTCAGGTATCAGCAATGTTAAAATTTGCTCTCTTTTGTGGCAAAATAGGCAGTTTTAGACTTCTAGAGCGGAGCTCAGTAAAACCTCGACCGGTCTGTAGCTCAGCTAGCCACGCCCCCCAATGTTTTGATTTTTTAAGATACTGTAACGGACCGTTTCACTTACACGAGGGTAAAACCCAGTTTAGGCGATAATCCCCTTTCCAGATGCACAGGCAGCTACTGCAAACACCATTCCCCCGACTGGAGACACACGAACACTGGATCCGAGAAACCTTTTAAATTCTCCCAAGCATATGAATGCTGTAGACCATTGAATAGGAACCATACGAATAGGCTTGTACTCCTAGCAGTCAACTGGAACAGCATGCAATAAATCCTTCCCCCCAATAATGAGACGACACATCACTTTGAGGGTAAAACAGGAACTCTGGACTGGCACATCCAGCCTGGCTTTTATTACCATTGTACACATACAGGCCACACCCAGGGGGAGGCATAAAATAACCAGTCAGATACATGGTACAACCCACACATCCCCTCCCCTCAGATAACCAGTTAACATAATTATACAGCCAGGAAAACTACAGTTTTTATACATGTGCTATAACTTTAAACATACACCCTTCCAAAAATCAGGCAAATCCCTCCAGTGGATCAAAAGTTAGCTGGAGGTCCCTTTATGACCGACCGCAAGCACAATTTCCTGCCCAAAACAGTTCCATAGATTTGGGCTGTGCGGTCGGTCAATTTCATGCGGAAAAACGACTAAGTCCCATTTCGAACGGGACTTAGTCTCTGGAGCTGAAAAACGAAATGATGGAGAAGGTAAGGGTCAGTGGTGTTCGGCAAAATGTGTAGCCGATTTCAGTTCCACAGAATCTTTAGCATACACCGCTGACCGCATTCGAATGACCTAAGATGGCCGCCGCCACGTGTTCGGCTGTCGAATGGCGGCCACCCAGCGCTCGGCAATTAACCTGCAGTAACCTCACAGCCTGGGAGGTAAATTGCCTGCATACTTTAACTTCTGGGTGGTCCGCCTGTGTGGTACTTGGTTCAGTAAGCCCTATTTACTGAACCAAGTGGGAGAAAGCCAGGAACAAGTTATTTTACAGGTCTGGGGACATAGTCTTAAAGGAGCATTGTTCACCACAGTTATAAGATGTCCCCAGACGGTTCTTAAAGGGCCATACACACCCAATAAAAGTCCATACGTTTTCAGGGGCCATAGTCTTAAAGGGTATTGTTACCCAAAGTCTCAATATGTCCCCAGACAGTTCTTAAAGGGCCAGCAGCGGTACAATAAAATACCATTCCCTGTGCTTAAAGGGCCAGCAGTCGCACAATAAAATACAATATGCCCCAAATAACCCAGGGGCCATAGTCAGCAGGTAAGAGGCTAGCAAACAGGCTTCTCCAGGGCCCAGTGGCGAGGTTGGTTTCGCCACAGATACCCTTATATTTGATGTTAAATGATGGAAAACACCTGTCATTACTTTAACATTTATTATTAGTATTTTAATAATAATTTAAATTTGCACCTATTAGTAATCCCAATTCTTTCATGTTATTTTTAGACAGTCAAAAGTTTCTCAAAAAGTTAACCAGAAAAATGTTTTTTTAAAGAGAATCGCATGGTAAGAAAACAATTAAATTTGATAAAAGTAGCATAATTAACACTACAGAAGAATCACAATCAGAATATAATAGCTCTCTTATTCCTATTCATCATTCCAATCTTTAATTAAAATTATAGTTTTACCCTTGGTCAGATCGTAATAAATATTTGGAAATATTTGGGAGATAACCAAACATATAAGATCCTCGAAAAAAAATCCTACTGAAATATATCTTAAATAACTTAAAGTTATTTTGCAAAGAGGACTGCTTTATCAGGTTATTTCCCAAGATGAATTTAAATGTATGTTTAATCCTTATTGTAAGTTATTCTTTTTTTGCAGAAGATCAAAAAAAATCTAACCTCCCCTCCTGGCAGTCCTATCATTAGTGGTATTGACTCCCTTTCATGTAACTTATCAGAATATGTTGATTTCTTTTTGCAGACGTATGTACCTAATATGTCTACTTACATTAAAGACACTAAACATCTTTTAAATGATCTACTACAGGTTGAATGGAAATCATCGTATATCTTGGCCTTGGTGGATGTTGTCTCATTATATACTAACATCCCTCATTTTAAAGGTTTATCAGCTATCAGGGATATTTAAATAAAAAAAAAAAAAAATGAATGACAGCCAAGTAAATTTTTAATTGACTGCATCCAACTTGTATTAAGAAAAACTTTTTTTGTTTAATGATAGATATTTTTTGCAGCTATGTGGTGTCACCATGGGGACGAGGTTCACCCCTAGCTTCGTCAACCTCTATGTATCCCATTGTATATCTCACCATATTAGGTTGGGTCAGACGCTGCGGAGGAACCTTGTCTTGTGGTGACGCTACATAGATGATGTACTTATCATTTGTGATGGTAACAAGAATAGCTTAGATGAGTTTATACAGTAGATCAATCAAACCAACTATAATTTACAATTTACATCATCATGTCATCCTAGACAAATTAATTTGCTAGATCTTATCATATATATAGAAGATAAATCTTTAAAAACTAAGACCTTTTTCAAAAGTACAGACTGTAATACTGTAATAGATCATTCAAGCTCTCACCACCCCTCTTGGCTAAAAAAATATTCCAAAAGGGCAACTCACACGTCTTATACAAAACTGTTCGGATCTAAATGTTTTTTGTATTTACATTTTTATTTCTTATTTAAGTTTTCAATTTTATCTCTGGTACACTGGGCTATCAACATAACTCTGGATACCATGTTTCATATGGAGATATGCTGACACTTTATCTGATTACTTTGGCTAAGAAGATTATCTTTGAAGATTACCAGTGTTTACCATCCTTTGCCCTATCTGAGTGGGATACAAGCCTGGATTTTCATCCTTTCAATATTGTTTGATTTACAGATCTCTCAATTTCAGGTATGTCCTGAATGTCCACAAAACATTGCATCATTACAATAGCGTGGCCTGCTGAGGAGCTTAATGGACGCACATTGATTTCGCTCCTAGAGATCCAGGACTAAATCCGAAGCAATCGGGGAAAATTCTACACAATGGGTAACCCTAAGAGGAACCAAAATACTCAGGGACAAGGAGGGAAAACTCTGACATCCAAATTAGGCTCATTAAACAAATACTTTAAGGATTACACGGACAGAGAAGTTGAGCCGGGAAATGCGGCCTGCAAAATGGCCGACACGGACCCGCAATATACACAACAACCCGTTAGCCCAGCAACGTCTGACTGCTCCCACAGCACGCAAGGCACAAGCCCTGAACCAGACATCCGTACAATGCTGAAAAATGTACCTTCTAAAAGCGATCTTCAAAACTTACCTTCTAAAACCGATCTCCAAGCAATGATGAGTAAACTAGAGGCAACCTTCATCACCAAGCTGGAGGCAATGGGATCAGACGTCCAACAACTTAATCTCCGCTTGGCAGATCTAGAAGAAGAAAAAGACGTTATGCAGGCGCAGATCACTAACCTGGCCTCAACAATTGAATCTCACCGTATCCAATTTGCAGCATTGCAGAGACACACTGACGATCTAGATAATCGCAGTAGACGAAACAACCTAAGAGGTATGCCTGAATCCCAGGGGGAAGATCTCCCAGTACTGCTATCGGAGTTATTTACTCTCATCCTCAACTCCCCCACCGACACACAAATAAAATTTGACCGGGCTCACCGATCATTAAGGCCCAGAGCATCAAACGTAGATTCTCCCAGAGATGTAATCTGCCGAATTCACCATTTCCCGATCAAGGGGAGGATCCTCAAAGCCCTTAGAGACACCTCCCAGCCCCTATTATTCCATGACCACCCAGTCAAAATTTATCCAGATCTATCCTGGTATACTCTCCAGGCCCGCAGATCTCTCAAACCGATTTCCGATCTCCTGCGACAGAGAAATATTAAATACCGCTGGGGCTATCCCTTCGCTCTGATTGTCTCTCACAAGGGCATCAACCACACAATCAACAATCCACTGGATGTATTACCGTTCACCCAAGCTCTCGACCTCCCTGAGACCCAAATCATGGAT
Source organism: Pelobates fuscus (assembly GCF_036172605.1). NCBI lineage: Eukaryota > Metazoa > Chordata > Amphibia > Anura > Pelobatidae > Pelobates > Pelobates fuscus. The sequence continues at coordinate 323,366,439 of NC_086318.1, read as the reverse complement.
TGGAACGCTCCACCCGGACATACAGACCCTCAAGGCCCCAGCCAGAAACAACGCTGGATCACACCAGCTAAGAAGAGGAGACCAGACCAAAGCCTACTTTCACCACAATTCCGGCGCAGACCTCACCCCGACAGCCCGTCAGGCCCATAAACAGATTGGCTGCTGGACTTTACTTTACCCACCCCCCCTATATTAATAGACTCTATCAAGCTGATAAAATGATGCGATATCTAGAAACCTTCAAGTCACAGGTTGTATATTGATATGCTTTGTTATCCCATGCTATAATTTTTTCTTTACCTGTTTTATTGTGTGGTATACTACCGATACGTTACTCTAATGTACGCAGTCTACAGTTGTCTAACATAAATGTGTAAACTCACGCTGACCTGTACAAACCTCCCCATTCCTAATGATAACTATCGATTCACATAACGTTTCTCACACTCAGACGTACTCACATCAATTAATTAACAATAACGACTATACCGACCCAACTATAACGGACCTTCCAATGCCCTCTTAACGTGAGGTGTAGTTACTTGCATCCTATGACTCCAAAGAGACTTAGACAAAGAGCAGAGAAACGGGGTTTATCCCTTGCATGCAAGTCTCTCGGCATATAGCCGAGTAATTAACTATATTTCGGCTAAACAGTCATTACCCTTTCTTGTGTAGCGAAATTCTAATTAATGCTAATTTGGCATCACAATCACAAGTAAATGACAGTTGAGAAGACAGAAGATATGAGGTTGACAGGACCTCATATACGTGTGGGACTCCACACCCTTCAATATTACACGACTGAGAACCCTGTCCATCTCTGACATTATCTTTATTATTTTTATTGTTATTGTTATTATCATTGTTACTGTTATTGGTATTGTTATTATTAGTATTTTGTTCTTTTTTTTTTCTTCTCTTGCTAACACTGAATACAAAATACTGAGACAAACTCAGTCTCTACTGGGTTTCCCCTTACTTCGCAACTCACATTACGCTATTGCATATTTTATTGAACCCAACCCTCTAAGTCCACCTTCTAACTGCAGTAAATAAACACCTATACACACAGCAAGACAACATATATACGATAAGAGTCCTCTAACCCTGATACCACCGAATAACGCTGTGTGTTATAACAATCACATCTTGAACACACAGACCTTCCAATTTATCCATTGTCCCAATCCTAGCCTACCCACATAAACCCCTCCCTCCCCCACCCGCCCTCCAAAAATAATAAAAAGCAAAAAAAAAAAAAAAAAAAGAAAAGGGAAGGGAGTGAGGAGAGAGGGAGAGAGAGGAAAAAAAAAAGAGAAACAAAAGGAAACCATTCCCCTACCTACTCGATTAAATAGTATCTCGAAAGATGACTTCCATATCCATACTTACTCAAAATGCCAGAGGTCTAAACACCCCAGAAAAGCGAACAATAGCCCTCTCAGACTTCCACAGAAATAAAGCGGATATAGTTTTTATCCAAGAAACCCATTTTCGCAAAAACAATGCGCCCAAACTACAGAACAAGAATTACCCAAAGTCCTATTTTGGTAACTACTCCGAATCTAAATCAAGAGGTGTAGCGATACTGATAGGTAACAATGCCCACTTCACATACCAAAACCAATGCACAGATGATTCTGATAGATTTCTCTTTATAAAAGGCAAACTAGGTAACACCCCTGTCACATTAGCTAACATATATCTACCCAATAAAAAACAAAATGCTTCCCTACAGAAAATACTAACCATCCTCTCGGACTTCCATGAGGGTATATTGATACTAGGAGGAGATATAAATGTCTCATTAGACGGAAATCTCGACTCTACATCCAAATCAAATCCGAATTCCGCCCTCACCAGGAAACAGATGAACAGTACCCTCCACTACGTACGGCCCAATCTCGTGGTCGGATCATGCCCCCATGACACTACGTCTCACAATACCCACCCTACCGCCCCATAACACGCAATGGCGCATAAATGAATTGCTACTCAACGATACGACTATAGTTACAAAACTTCAAGAAACTGCTAACACCTACTTCGAACTCAATACACAGCCAGAAACATCACCAACTCTAGTGTGGGAAGCACACAAGGCTGTTCTGAGGGGAGAAATCATTCACATTGCATCCTCACAAAAACGTAAAAGAGAACAACAAGTTACACAATTAACTCAAGAATTAAAAACCCTGGAAAACATACAACACTACAACGGAGAATCTATGGACACATACAAAAAGATCCTTACCAAAAGAATGGAATTAACAACCTTACTCCAGCTACATGCAAGACGCCAAATGAAACTAACCAGACATTACTACTTGTCAGGATCGGGACAGGGATCCAACACGCAGAGTACAAAGAGTGGAAAGGTACGTATACCGGGCCTTAGAATGGCCGGACTAACGTACCGAGAGTAAAGAATAGTCAGAGACAAGCCGAGGTCGAGGGAACGAGAAGACAGATAAGCGAGAGACAAGCCGGGTCAAGGGATAACAGAGAAGCAGGGTAGTACAACGAGCCGAGTCAAAACCAATAGAGCAAACAAGAATACCAGAGCACTGAGTGACTAGACAAGCTAGAACCACGACAGGGCAATGAGCTGAAGTAAGGAGTAAGCTTAAATACCCTGGCTCTGGATGGAAATCACGCCTCTGACAAGTACCGATTGGATATCGGACACTTGAGTGACAGATTGCTCGTGATAGCGTCATGACGTCACGTATTGAGCGTCCTGCTAGAAAAGGACGTGGATTCCTCGCGGCCGGTGTTTAAGTGACTGGATGAACCGCGAGGAACGGAGGAAACAGCTCGCCTGGACGGATAAATCACCAAGTCTCTACCTCCCTTAGAGGTAGAGGCCTCAGGTACCCTGACAGTACCCCCCCTCTCAGATACGCCCACCGGGCGGAATGAACCGGGGCGAGATGGGAAGCGGAGGTGAAATGCTCTGCGAAGGCGAGAAGCATGGACGTCCTCCTGAGGTACCCAACTCCTCTCCTCAGGACCATATCCCCTCCAGTTGACCAGATATTGCAATTTTCCCCTTGAAATTCTAGAGTCAATGATGGAGCTGACCTCGTACTCCTCCCGACCTTCCACCTGAACAGGACGAGGCGAGGGGACCTTAGAGGAGAATTTGTTGCAAATGAGGGGTTTCAACAAGGAGACATGAAAAGAGTTAGGAATGCGTAAGGCAGGTGGCAGAGCAAGGCGATACGCAACCGGATTGATACGAGTGAGAACCCTGTAAGGGCCTATGTAGCGAGGAGCAAATTTCATAGATGGAACTTTTAGGCGAATATTCTTGGTACTCAACCATACCCTATCCCCAGGAACAAAAACAGGAGCCGCTCTTCTATGTTTGTCAGCGTGTTTCTTGAACAGCGAGGAACTATGTAATAGAATTTGCCGAGTCTGATCCCATAATTTCTTCAGGTTGGCGACATGATCATCAACCGACGGTATCCCCTGAGAAGAGGAAACCGAAGGAAAAATCGAAGGATGAAAGCCATAGTTCATGAAGAAAGGGCTAGAGCGAGTTGAATCGCAAACAAGGTTATTGTGTGCGAACTCCGCCCAAGGAATCAGACCGACCCAATCGTCCTGGTGTTCGGAAACAAAGCAACGCAGATACTGTTCGATCTTTTGATTAGTACGTTCAGCAGCTCCGTTAGACTGAGGGTGATAGGCAGAGGAGAAGTTCAATTTGATGCCCATTTGAGAACAAAAGGATCTCCAGAAACGTGAGACAAATTGAGAACCTCTATCAGAAACAATCTCTGAAGGAATCCCATGTAGGCGAAAAACCTCTCTCGCAAAAATCTCCGCCAATTCAGGAGAAGTCGGAAGTTTAGGTAATGGCACGAAATGGACCATCTTAGTAAATCTATCCACCACCGTGAGAATAACAGTCTGTCTCTTGGAAGCAGGCAAATCAACGATAAAGTCTATGGACAAACAGGACCAAGGTTTCTCAGGAATGTCCAAGGGGTGTAACAGGCCACATGGAGATGCATGAGGTAGTTTAGTCTTGGCCCATCTCAAAGCTTTTTCAATGAGTAGAGTAATAATAAATCCAACCTTTGCTCTATCTGTAGGATAAGAGCGGGGTTGTAATTCGAAATGGATGCTAATCTGGTTTAGAAAGCCACGACACTTCTCCGGTGACCCGCCATAACGTACTGGTGGGGTAATACGGGAAGAAGCACCTACGGTGGCTACCTCTAGACCTGAGACTGCAGGAGAGATAGAAGGAGTACGTGTCTCCTCAGGTGGATTACTAGCACGAGACAAAAGTGCCTGTAGTGCCAAAGCCATCTGATCCATCCTATGTTCCATGGCGTCAAACCTGGGATCCGAAGAACCAAGCTGACTGTTTGTACCTGCAGGATCCATTGGCCCCTGTCGTAATGTCAGGATCGGGACAGGGATCCAACACGCAGAGTACAAAGAGTGGAAAGGTACGTATACCGGGCCTTAGAATGGCCGGACTAACGTACCGAGAGTAAAGAATAGTCAGAGACAAGCCGAGGTCGAGGGAACGAGAAGACAGATAAGCGAGAGACAAGCCGGGTCAAGGGATAACAGAGAAGCAGGGTAGTACAACGAGCCGAGTCAAAACCAATAGAGCAAACAAGAATACCAGAGCACTGAGTGACTAGACAAGCTAGAACCACGACAGGGCAATGAGCTGAAGTAAGGAGTAAGCTTAAATACCCTGGCTCTGGATGGAAATCACGCCTCTGACAAGTACCGATTGGATATCGGACACTTGAGTGACAGATTGCTCGTGATAGCGTCATGACGTCACGTATTGAGCGTCCTGCTAGAAAAGGACGTGGATTCCTCGCGGCCGGTGTTTAAGTGACTGGATGAACCGCGAGGAACGGAGGAAACAGCTCGCCTGGACGGATAAACCACCAAGTCTCTACCTCCCTTAGAGGTAGAGGCCTCAGGTACCCTGACACTACTATACCAAAGGAGGAAAAGCATGTAAACTTCTGGCTCAAGCTCTCCACCAAGATAAGCCATCTACTTTCATAGCCGAAATCAAACAAGAAGACGGGTCAACTACGAACCGTATGCCGAATATCATAAAGGCTTTCCACAAATTCTACACAGGTCTATACAACCTCACACAAAACCATCCTTCCACGGAAGATATTCTAAACTTCCTCAAACCGAGAACCAAACAAACTATCCCGTGTAACGAATCTCGTTTCTTAGACGAACCAATATCAACGGAAGAATTTGAAAATACGGTAAAAATCACTTCCCAACGGCAAAAGCCCAGGACCCGATGGTTTCTCGGGCAAATATTATAAAACACTCTCACAAACATTATCGCGCCCATTCATCGAAGCTTTTAATGCTCAAAAACTAAAATCCTCTCTTCCCAAATCCGCACTAGAAGCAACCATTGCCCTCATACCTAAACCTGGCAAGGACCCCAATATCTGTGGAAGCTACAGACCGATATCGCTAATCAATGTAGATTTAAAAATCCTCATCAAAATTATGGCAAACAGACTGAAGCCCTTTCTCCCAAAGTTAATACACCAGGATCAGGCAGGTTTCGTTCCTGGCCGAGAGGCTAAACATAACACAACAAAGATAATAAATGCGATTTTTTGGGCCCAAAAAAATAAATCGTATAGCGCATTACTTGCCATAGATGCTGAAAAAGCTTTTGATAGGGTGCACTGGACCCTACTTACAAACACGATTGACATACTCGGCTTTGGACCTAGATGGAAACACTGGATAGAAACAATTTACTCATGCCCTACAGCTAGACTTCGCATTAATGGTCAATTATCTCCACCAGTCAAAATATCCAACGGAACTAGACAAGGCTGTCCCTTATCGCCTTTCTTGTTTATACTGATCCTCAAACCATTCCTTCAAGGGATCAGGGACAACGCCCTGATCCGAGGTCTACCCATAGGAAACAACGAATACAAAGTCTCAGCCTTCGCTGATGACCTTCTCTTTACAGTGTCGAACCCCCTCTCTAGCATACCCGTCATCATACAAGAAATGGAAGAATACAGCAAGGTATCTAACTTCCAAGCAAACCTCACCAAATGCGAACTGATGCCACTTTATACTACCTCTCACATGGACACAATGTTAAAAAAGAACTTTGATTTCTCCTGGGCTCCTAAATCTGTGAAATACCTGGGAGTTCACATCCCGAACACAATATCCTCACTCTATGAACAAAACTTCCCTCCTCTACTTCACAAAATAACCAAAGACCTCCAAACCTGGCACCGACCTTGTTTCAGCTGGCTATGCAGATCAAACATTGTGAAGATGAATATCCTCCCGCGTCTATTATATCTTCTACAAACACTCCCGATAATATTGCCCAAAACCTTTTTCAACACCGTTAAAACCATCATCACGAAATGTATATGGTCCTCCTGCCAACCCAGACTGGCATACAAAATGCTGATCAAACCCAGAGACAAAGGGGGCATAAACCTACCAGACATTACCTCCTACTACCAGGCGGTCCACCTCACTAGAATTCACGACTGGTCCCACTCAGTTGATAACCCACAATGGGTAAACATGGAAAAAACCTGGACCAAAGTCGACCTGAAACTCTGCCCCTGGTTAGACCCTGACACCGCCAGAAAGGCACAGATTATTAATAACCATCCTACAATCACAGCTACATTGAAGGTCTGGCACAAACTTATACAAACGACAACTATATCACCTCAACCCTCCCCACTATACCTGATAACTCACAACCCTGACTTTCAAAGCGGCAAATCCGGCAATACCTATAGAGCATATCATACAGGTACTACACTACAGCTAAGAGACTTAGTTGGAACCAATGGCATAAAAAACATTGAATGTATATTCCCGCACACTAGTATAACGGGTAACCAAAGATTACAATACAGCCAACTCAAGCTATTTGTCCGCAACCGGGATCTCCTCCCAAAGGGAAATAGAACATTGACCACCTTTGAACACATTTGCAGTACTCAACCACTTAAGAGCAAAGCACTCTCGACCATGTATCATTTAATCAGAGACCTACAAGACTCCCATCCATCAACTTTTTTGCTAGAATGGCAAGAAGAACTGGATATGCATCTCTCGCCGCAAGAGTTGAAATCAATGTTCAAACTTACTCACAAATCCTCATCATCCACTTTAGCTCAAGAATGCAACTACAAAAGGATTACAAGATGGCACTACTCTCCAATGAAAATTCATAAATTCTTTACCTCTTCCCCTGACAACTGCTGGCGATGCCAAGCACCTGGAGCTCACCACTCTCACATTTGGTGGCAATGTCCAATGATAGTGAAGTTCTGGAAACGGATCCATAAAATCACCCAAATGATTACTAAGAGCATCTTCCCCATGGACCCTAAACAATACTTATTCCTGCTCCCGTTACAACATCTTAGGAAAAACCAAACTACCCTCCTAAATTTCCTCATCATGGCTGCAACACAACTTATCCCCAAATACTGGAAACAGACTGTCACCCCGACGATTAGAGAATGGTACGCAAGAGTCGAAGAAATTAAACAGATGGAACAACTGACCCACGCAAAATCCAATAATCTTGTAACTTTCTCGGACATATGGAATCCCTGGAATTATTTTTTTAAATATGAGAAGGAGACCTCTCTCTCTCCCTCTCCCTCTCTTCAACATCACTACAATGCTATACAGTCCAATTAAATAACACACAACCCCCCCTCCCCCTCCCCCAGTCTACAAAGAGGACCACCTACTCACTATACTGCACATCTCATAGCAAACCATCACTAAAAGTTTATATAAATACACACTCACAGCTAAACATCCTTAGATTCACCATTGAAATTTATACTAATGTTTCTATCTTTTACCTGTACTTATATGTGAATTACATTCCGATTTTGTAAACCTTTCACTCCTCTGTCAATATTATCAAATACCTTCATTCTGTTATTGAAGGTTACAGTTAAGCAAAACATGATGTAAATCTACAAATTGTTATACTTTATTGTAAACCCTATATCTCAACTTATTGTATGAAACTACTGTAACTTGTAATTTTTCTGATACCAAAAGTAAAATAAAAAACTTTGAAATTTAAAAAATAAAATACAAAAACAATATTTCATCATATCAATTTGCATAGGTAATTTGTTAGTAAGGGCAGACAAATTGCAGGTAAATTGGATAGTGAAGAATGGTATCTAACATTTACTAAAAATATTAGTGAGTTTAAGAAAATGTTTTTGGATTTGCAGCTAAATAGAGATCCGTATTGTGTTGGATTCCCTATCCCTGAATGACAGGCTGTGAATTTTGGTACTTATTTGATATACTCCGTAGTTCGGTATACGAACGCCTGAGACCTATCTATTACATATACCAAACCATCTACCGTACGGCCAGACCACCCAGGGCAGGCGTGTGCTGCCCATTAACCTCTTTCACCTCTGTTCGCACCTCCGTAACTGCAATTATAACAACATTCTGAGCGGTCGGCTGGCTAGCCACCGTTCGTATGGCCGAGCACGTGGCAGCAGCCATCTTTAGCCGTGAACACGTACAGTGATGTTTGGTCATCGAGTGCATGGAACTAAAATCTGGCACTCAACGGCGAACACCGCTAGAACTTCCACTTACACAGAAGTTCAGCAAAATACATGAGAACTGAATGGCGTTTGGTGGGAGCAGGCTCCCAAACCAGAAATAAAGACTGGCTGTATTCATGAACAATTATGTTCGGTACTTTTATTCTATTTTGTCACCCCCGAAAGAGACCGACTGCACAGCCTGATTTCATGGAACTCTTTTGGGGCAGGAGCCTCATGTGCGGTCCGTCAAACTGAGAGTTCCATGGAAATCCTAAACCAACCTGGGTGATTTTTGGATATGTTGGTACCCCCAGATTGGGGCTATCAGGGAATATGACTATATTGGGGTTTCCATGTGGTTTAGGGGCATTTTTAATATGTTGTGAAAATAATGTTTGTTTGTGTCTGGAGAAAATTGAGTTTAGTACAGTGCTTGACTCAATTATCTCCCAGGTACAGAGGAGGGATTGACCTACTTTGTATGGGAGTGTTCTGGACCTGAGAGCCAATGGGATGGTTTATCTGTTTTTACTGTGGTTTACTCTCAGGAGGGGAGTGCCCCTTGCATGTGGATCGTCCTAAAAGGCCAGTGTGGCCACCAATAAATCAGTTCCTGCTTACCCTCAACTTAGAGACTCATCTCATGTTTGTAGGGAACCACTATGCCAGCTATAATCACCAGCTCTTGTAAGAGCTACACAGCTATACCGACCTTGGGATTTGGAAGGCATCACTCTGAATCCTCTCGGGGTGGCCACCACACGTATGAACCTCTATAATCTCTGTTTATAGAAAAAAAAAAAAAAGTCAACACACTTCTTTTTTTTTTTTTTTAATTCTTTATTTTATTTGTGCTCAGAGTAACAGCAACTTGCAGGGCCACAACAGCCACTGCAGGCATAGTCTTAGCGTTTCAAATTGTGGCAGATTATACAGCACATTTTTAGATATATAACATGAGAAAAACAAGCTATAAGACGCCTATTTTAAGTAGTGAACATGCTGGGATATGTGGTTAACAAACTATGGGACTTCAGTTTGATTACAGTAAGTGAGGAACGTGTCTTGGCATGCAGTTAACAGGCTACAAACCATCAGAGAGTTAAGGGTAGTGATGGACATGCTAGGCTAGACATGCATGCTATCTAGTGAGTAACGCTTTGGAGAGGACACGTAGTATAAGTAGGCTGCCAGACGCGCAGGCTAGGTGGCATGAAGTTGGCCAGTAGCACGCTGTCAAGGGACCCAGCTAGTGATTGTGAGAGAACATTTTATTATCATGATTCTATTCGGAGTAGTTGTATCCAGCATAAACTTTGGAGCGGTGGATGACTTGAGAGTTCAGTGTGGGTCACCTGTCTCGGCTCAGTGAGCTGTAGAGGGGACTAGTCAGAGTTTGCTGTGTCTGAGGTGCCAAGCAGTGTCCCCCGTACTATCCTGTGGTGTGAGTTCCCCTTTATCCGATACCCAGTGTGGGAAAACATGTTGAGTGTGCATGAGGGTCCTGCCGATGTGGGACAGAGTCTGGTCCATCCAGCGTGGTGGTGGCTTGCCTTTCCAAGGGTTTTGCACTTGGTGAGTGAGTGTCTTGCTCCGGTCGGCTTGTGGGGCTAGTTGATTTTGCCACATTGTCCCGGACCGGCATTGGTATGTTGGGATGCAGTGCTCCATGGCGGCGTCGGGCTTGACATCTGTGCTTGGCCTGATGTTTCAGCCGGTATTGTCGTCGGCTCGTGGGAGACTTCCTCGGCCGTTCTGCATTGCGTGCCGGTCTCTCTTGTTCAGTGCCTGTGTGGTCGCCACTCGCCTTGCTCGATTAGTCATCATGGCCCCGGAGCAATCTGGTATGGCTTTCAGTGTGACTGGTGCTTCGGTCTTAGGGCTTTCTGTGGTAGGTTGTGGCAGCATCTGGCCTCGTGTTGCAGGGCCCATTGCCACCGCCATCTTGAAATGCTGTCGTCCCGCCTGTCGTGGAGGCTTTGCAGAGCTCTTCGAAGCATTCTCATGGACTGTAACGCTCAATTGTTGATAAGATGGAAACAACTGCAGATTTCTGAGGTTGATAATGTTTATTACTTTAAATAAAAAAAGATAATCAAATTGAACTGTCTCTTTAATTCCTGGCAGGTTATAACCAGCAGCGGTGTTTGAAGTTGTTTTAGGATAAGGTAAATTTAGCACAACCAGCGATAAGTTCCAAATTAGGATGCAGATAATTAAGAAGTAGGTGTTGGAAACAAGACCATGAGTTGATGTGGAGCAGATAGCGAACCACTTAGATTTAGGATGGATATATATTTAGAGCCAATCTGGTTTACTTAACTTATGAAGGAGTGATAATCCAAATTGATGATAGAGATTCCACAGAGAATCGAGGTTGCAGCAGGCAAGAGAATATCCAAAAACAGTCCGAGGTCGTAGGAGAGGAGAAGGAGGGTAAATGATTAAACAGTCCGGGTCCGATACACAGTAGAAGTAAATATTTCAGTTTGAAGTTCGCGGGAGCTTTCGAGTTGATCCAGCACTGTGGTGTTGACGCGGACTCTCTATGAACCCTGGGAACGACCACGTCATAGGAGGGGGAGTGGCCGCGCTCCGAGAACCCGGAAGTCCACGGTTAGCGAATGCCGGAAGGTCTGACAGAACCCCCCTCATAAGAAGCAGCCACCGGATGCTGTCAACGAGGTCTGGATGGGTAGCGAGCATGGTACGCGTTGATAAGTCGACGAGCATGCACCGCGGAGGACGACACCCATGAGTCTTCGTCAACTCCGTAGCCCTTCCACCGGACAAGATATTGTAAGGAACCACGATGGATTCGTGAGTCGAGAATCCTCTGTACCTCGTATTCCTCTTCACCTTGCACCAGAAGGGGATCAGGAGTAGTAAGAACATCCCTTTGGAAAGGGTCGGAGTGGTGTGGTTTAAGCAATGACACATGGAAGACTGGATGTAGTTTCATGGTAGGTGGAAGTTTCAATCTAACCACGTTTTCGTTGATGAGTGACAATATACGAAAAGGGCCAAGGAAGAGTGAACTTAGTTTCTTTGAGGGACGGTTGGTAACAATGTTTTTTGAAGAGAGCCATACTAGATCACCAACCTTGTAAGTAGGGGAAGGTCGTCTACCAGTATCAAAAAACTTTTTCTGAGCAGCTGATGCATTTTTAAGGTTATCACGTAACCTGAGGAAGAGGGCAGACATGAACGAGTTATGGTTGGAGACGTATGGATTAGAAGAAGGAAGTCCTTGATCGGGGAATGAAGAAGGATGGAATCCAAAATTTGAGAAGAATGGAGTCATTTTGCTACTAGTATGTACCGAGTTGTTGTAAGAGAACTCTGCCATTGGTAACCACGTGATCCAATCATCTTGTAAATGAGAGCAATAACACCGCAAGTATTGTTCAAGACATTGGTTAACTCTCTCTGTTTGTCCGTTGGTTTGAGGATGATAGGCTGAAGATAATTTACGTTGAATGTTGAGGGAGGAACACATCTCATTCCAGAATTTGGAGGTGAACTGTGTTCCTCTGTCTGATATGATTTCTTCAGGAAGACCATGGAGTTTCACGATGTTGTTGATGAATACTTTTGCAAGTTCAGATGAAGAGGGTAATTTCTTTAAAGGAATAAAATGGGACATCTTGGTGAAACGGTCTACCACTACCAGAATGGTGGTATGATGTTGCGAAGGAGGGAGTTCTACCAAGAAATCCATTGAGATGGACTGCCAAGGTCTTTCTGGAATAGGTAGGCTCAGTAATTGACCGAATGGCGGATGATGGTCAGATTTTGATCTCAGACAGGTTGGGCAGTTTTTTACATAAGATTCTATGGTTCTGTCCTGGCGAGGCCACCAGTAATATCTTTTAGACAGCTCCAGTGTTTTTCTTGTACCAGGATGACCAGCCAGAGGGGAATCATGAATCAAGGAGAGTATTTTATTCCTAAACAAGGGAGGAATGTATAACCTGTCCTTGAAGTAGTACAAACCGTCCTTTTTTGATAGATTGCCTTGTTTGGGAAGTTCAAGATCTTCTTCTTTGAGATGTTTAATATCATCAGTTAATGACGAAATAATACCTATGATTTTAGGAGGTTGAGTTTCGTTTACAGGAAGATCTTGGTGAATTCTGGACAGGGCATCTGCCTTTTTATTTCTGGATCCAGGTCTGTAGATGATTTGAAAATTGAAACGGGAAAAGAAAAGATTCCAGCGTACTTGTCTGGCAGAGAGTGTTTTGTTGGAATGAAGATATTCAAGGTTCCTATGGTCGGTATAAACAATTACAGGAGTGCGTGTGTCTTCAAGTATGTGACGCCAGTTTTCGAATGCAGCTTTAATACTTAATAACTCTTTTTCTCCTACAGGATAATTTCGTTCAGCAGGAGACAAGGATCGTGAAAAAAAAGCTACTGGATGGAGAGGATCTTGAGGCGTTTGGTGTTGAGAGAGGACAGCCCCGATAGCTGTATCAGAAGCATCCGTTTCCATGACGTAGAGAAAAGCAGGATTAGGTAGTTGAAGAATGGGTGCACTTGTGAATCTCCGTTTTAATTCATCAAAGGCTGCTTGAGCCTCTTCGTTCCAAGCAAAGGACCGTTTACTGCTATTGAGCAGGTTGAGGGGATGAGCAACCTTGGAGTAATTTTTAATGAACTTCCTATAGAAGTTGGCAAATCCCAGAAAACGTTGTAAGTCTTTAGTATTAGTAGGAGTAGACCAGTTGACAATGCAATCTATTTTGGAGGTATCCATACTTATTGAATGAGGGGAGATAACATATCCCAAAAAAGTGATTTCATTGACTTCAAATATACATTTTTCTGGTTTTGCGTATAATTTGTGTGTTCTTAATCTGGATAATACCCATCTCACGTGTTTTCTGTGTTCTTCAAGGTTGTTGGAGTAGATGAGAATATCATCTAAGTAAATGATGACACAAACGTCTAGGAGATCTCGGAAGATATCGTTAATGAAATGCTGAAAGGTTGCAGGGGCGTTACATAGCCCGAAGGGCATGACAAGATATTCGTAAAGACCATATCGGGTTCTGAACGCCGTTTTCCATTCATCATTGGCTTTGATTCTAACAAGGTTATATGCCCCACGAAGGTCAAGTTTAGTGTAGATGGTAGCTGTTCTTAATCTTTCAATCAACTCATTGATCAGGGGAAGAGGGTAACGATTCTTGATAGTTATTTTATTTAAAGACCTGTAATCGATGATTGGCCGAATAGTCTGGTCCTTGTTTCTTACAAAAAACATGCTGGAAGCGGCTGGTGAACAGGAAGGTCTAATGAACCCCTTCCGGAGGTTTTCATCCAGGTATTCCTTGAGGGTTTTTAACTCTGATTCAGAGAGAGGGTAAATGTGTCCAAAAGGGATAGGAGCACCAGGAACAAGGTCAATCGGACAATCATAGGGTCGATGAGGAGGAAGTGTCTCTGCTTCCTTTTTACTGAACACATCAGCGAACTCTGAATAGATGGAAGGTATAGTGGATTCCCTAGTAACATGCAAAATGGGGATGTGCTGTAGACATGTTCTCTGGCAATATGCAGAGTTAAACGTGAGAGAGAAAGGAGCCCAGGTAATAAGTGGGTTGTGAGTCCGTAACCAGTCTATCCCTAATATTATAGGATAAAGAGGAGAATTTATGACATCAAAAACAAGAAATTCAGAATGGAGATAATTAGTAGTAGTCCTTAAAGGGACAGTTTCAAGGCGAATGGGCCCCGAGGAGATTAAGGAGCCATCAATAACTCTGACAGAGACGGAATTACGTTTTTGAACGCAAGGAATTTTATTTTTTGTAACAAAGGATGAGTCCAGGAACACCCCATTAGCACCGGAGTCAATAATGGCCTTAGTCGTAATTCTTTCTTTGTCCCACTGTAATATGAGAGAGACAGAGGAAAAATGAGAGGTTGGTTTAGAAGGAAGTACCCTCATTATAGTCGTGGTAGAACCATGCTTACCGCCTCTTGGACGTTTCAATAGGGGACAGTCTGGGACAACATGTTCTTGCGAAGCACAGTACATGCAGAGGTTCAGTTGTCTTCTTCTGGTTCTCTCTTCTGGAGTAAGAGGACTTCTCACAACCCCTATTTCCATAGGTTCAGCGGGAGTTATAGGTTTCTCCGGTGCCTTTGAAGAGGTGAAGGGTTTTTTCCATAGAGAGCTAGTGAGTGATTTCTCAGCTTTTCTTTCCCTAAGTCTTCGGTCGATACTGATTGACAGTTGAATAAGTGTATTTAGTGTAGTAGGTAGTTCAGTTCTGGAGAGCTCATCTTTGACAGCTTCAGATAACCCAATACGGAACTGGTTACGTAGAGTTATGTCATTCCACTGAGTATCAGGTGCCCATCGTTTGAATTCAGCAATGTAATCTTCAACAGGCCGGTTTCTTTGCTGCAGTGTTCTAATGGTTAAATCTGCAGTCGCTTGTTTGTTTGGGTCTTCGTAAAGGAGAGACATGGCTTCAAAGAATTCATCCAGAGAATCCAATATGGGATCATCATTCTCAAGAAAGGAATGAGCCCAGGCCATGGGTTCACCTCTCAGAAATGAAATAACAGAACAGACTTTAGATCTTTCAGTGGGATATGATCGGGGTTTTAATGCAATCAACAACTTGCAAGAATTGATGAACTCTCGGTATTGGGACCTGTCTCCAGAGAATTTTTCGGGGTTGGAGACAGCAGGGTCACTAGCCGAGTGGGTAACTGTGTGAGGAGTATGGGTTTGCAAGTCCCTTACATAAGTAAGGATTCTTTCATTGGTGATCTGTAGATCTTGCATGCCTTGAGTGAGAGTATCCACCCTTTGGTTTAATCTGGTGATTTCAGAAGTGAGATCTGCTGTATCCATTAATTAGGCTGGATCAATCTGTAACGCTCAATTGTTGATAAGATGGAAACAACTGCAGATTTCTGAGGTTGATAATGTTTATTACTTTAAATAAAAAAAGATAATCAAATTGAACTGTCTCTTTAATTCCTGGCAGGTTATAACCAGCAGCGGTGTTTGAAGTTGTTTTAGGATAAGGTAAATTTAGCACAACCAGCGATAAGTTCCAAATTAGGATGCAGATAATTAAGAAGTAGGTGTTGGAAACAAGACCATGAGTTGATGTGGAGCAGATAGCGAACCACTTAGATTTAGGATGGATATATATTTAGAGCCAATCTGGTTTACTTAACTTATGAAGGAGTGATAATCCAAATTGATGATAGAGATTCCACAGAGAATCGAGGTTGCAGCAGGCAAGAGAATATCCAAAAACAGTCCGAGGTCGTAGGAGAGGAGAAGGAGGGTAAATGATTAAACAGTCCGGGTCCGATACACAGTAGAAGTAAATATTTCAGTTTGAAGTTCGCGGGAGCTTTCGAGTTGATCCAGCACTGTGGTGTTGACGCGGACTCTCTATGAACCCTGGGAACGACCACGTCATAGGAGGGGGAGTGGCCGCGCTCCGAGAACCCGGAAGTCCACGGTTAGCGAATGCCGGAAGGTCTGACATGGACTGGGATCACCCCCACCGGTCCATAGGGGGGGGGAGGTGTTTTGCGAATGCCCCCTTGTCCTCCAGAGAACCGGGAGAGCGGCTGTCTCACCACGGCTCCCACCCGCACAGGCCGCTGACCTCGATTTGGTCCGCCTTGCGCCGGGGACCCAAGTGTTGGGTATCCCCGGGTGCCCTGCAGTCTCCTTGTCACGATCATTGCGTGTAGCAGTCGGTGTATTCAGGTTGTCGGGTGATATACCCAGAATCTGGGCTATGGACTCAGGAGCTCTCGGTTTGTGCATCCTTCCCGCTTGAGAGTCAAGCTCCGCCCCCCAGTCAACACACTTCTAAGAGCAGATAATTGCCACCTTTTTCAACTCACCTTGGTGAGTTTACTAGACTCAGGGGGAAATGTTCCTAAATTTTATAATTTATTTTATTGATGTGTTGAGAGGAGACAGGTATATCAACAATGCCACAACAGCATAGCACAGTGTTTCAGATGAGGTAATATTATGACAGTGGTATAAAGCACAACATTTTTATAAAACATGAGTTTACATATTTCAATAGCTGTTGCGAATAGGAGAGGTTACTGTACTGAACATTTTTATTTGTGAAATGAGTAGTGGTCAATGGTGCCATCCATCAGATGCTTATGCCCCTGTGTGTTATGAGTGCAAGATATGTTCGGGTAGCTTGTCTAGTTTAAAAGCTTGATATTGTCTGCGAGATGATGCGGGTAAGCTTTGCATCTGTGAGTGCCCTGCGGGGGGGGGAGGGGGGAGGGAGGCTGGTGGTGTTATTCCCTAGGGTTCTGCTTGTTGCGGTTTTGACTTTCGTGGTTGCAACTCATGTAGTGTTCTGGGTCGGGCATTCGCCCCTTGTTAGCTCTTAGTGAGCTCCGGAGTGAGTGTATATGAGTGTACATAAGCTAAACAGGACCAAAGCAATTAATAACAGAGGTAAAGCTAAAAAAAACACAAAAAGGGGAAAAACAGGCTCATAAAGAGATGTGATATGAATCGGTGTTCAGGTAGAGCAACTAGAGTCTCATCTGGACCAGCTGCCATCAGGTGTCTGGTCTATTGTCCCCTCCAGTTCTTGAGACCAAGGGCGTGACTGTAGAGGGGTCCCACACCATGCCATGTGTAGCGGCCGCAGGGCCGGTCTGTCCTATCTGTCAGTCCCAGTGTGCATAGGAATTTAGGTGCTTCTGCAAGGGAGGTGAGTGATTGGGTGGTGCCATTATGGGTCGCGTGTAGGGTTCCAGGTGTTCTCCAAAGATAGGTGATGCCTGCTGCCCGCAATTGTTGTGTGACTGGCATGAGTGACTTGCACCATTGCAGGGTCATTCTTGTCAAGTCCTGATAAAAGGTGAGGTGGGCGTCCTCGAATAATAGAGGCGTTTTTCCCCTTAGGTCCACCATAATTTGTCCCTTACCGTGTAGTGTCATGCACCGAAGAATGATATCTCTGGCCTGACTGGTCTGGGGAGTCTGCATACCCCATCAATAGCAATTTTTCTTACCACTGTCTGGGGCAAGATCGTGGCCAGCATTCTTCTTATGAAGTGTGGCAATTCTTCCGTTGAGACAGCAGCTAGTACTCGGCGGATTTTGATGTTGTGCCGTCTGTACTGGTCCTCCATGGCTGTCATTTGCAGAGAAAGTGCTTAATGCGATTGTGTAAGTTCTTGTACTGTTAATTGTATGTTAGATAGACCGACTTGTATGTCGGAGATGTCTCCTTCGTTAGCACGTACTATATTATATATATACAGTGGTGTTCTGTATATCTGATCGGAGGACAGCTAACTCAGCCACTAGTATCCTTTGGAAATCATGCAGCAAGAGTTTGAGGTCATGTTTGGTTGCTGGGGTCGTAGAGTCCGGCGTCTCCATGAGAGTGGGAGTCCCTGTGTGTAAGTCGACCAGCTCACCTTGTTGGCGGTGCTCTCTTGTGGCCTCGGGTGCCTCGGTTCGGGGACCCTCTGTGGGCGCCATCTTGGATTTTGGAGCAGTGCTCCGATGTTGTGGTGTTCAGTCTGGGTGTTTGTTTTCTGGGAATGTCTTCCTATTGCTGGCATTTGTGTGGGGCTCTGGCTCAGTTGGTGTGTAGAAGTCTGGGTCTTCAGCCTTGTAGGCACTGCAGAGTAGCGACTCCCAATCTGGCTGCGTGCATGTGGTGTAGGCCCCAGGTCTGCGTCTCCACTTGGACATTTTGGGTGATGCAAAGAAGGGCATCAGTCGATGCAGCAGGAGCCCCTTGTTCTTCTGAGGGGTTTGTGATCACTTGATTGTGTAAGATTATTTTGATTTGGAGGAGA
Organism: Pelobates fuscus; assembly: GCF_036172605.1. Taxonomy (NCBI): domain Eukaryota; kingdom Metazoa; phylum Chordata; class Amphibia; order Anura; family Pelobatidae; genus Pelobates; species Pelobates fuscus. Next base: position 323,347,975 of record NC_086318.1, on the reverse strand, counting down.
TTAGGTACGATTTTCAGGAGCCGTTTGAAATGGCGTCTGAACGGCTCCGCCCCCAATCTTTCCATTTTAGATAGGATTTCTTTTATTAGGAATTGTATAAATCTAAGTTTAGCACCAGTGCAATATGGGTTTATTCACTTAAACTAGTGTTTTTGTTACAAATAAATTCCAACAGAATAGAACATGACTATGACAATTGCTTAGGCTTGTAAAGATGTGGAACTAATAGATATAGCTGTTGTAGATATGTAAATAACAATACATTTTTTACATCTTCTAATACAGGTATAAAATATGAAATCAGAGATTTTATTAATTGCTCTACTGAAGGATTAAGTTATCAACCAACCAGCAAAAAATGTCAACAACAATATGTTGGCCAAACCAAACAAAAACCAAAGACTAGGATATCAAAGCATGTATATATTATTAGAATGGAATCCACAAAACAAACTTTAGTGTCCAAGCATTTCCATTCATGTGTAGGAGGAAATTTAGATTTTTTTTTTTTCATTTCAAGACATACAAAAATGTAGCTTAGCACCAAGAGGAGGCAACCTACAGAATACATTATGGAGAAATCAGAATGTATTGGATTTTCATTTTAAAAACCAGGGTCATAAGGCTAGTAGGGAGTGAGATATTAATCAATTAATCCAGTGTTTAGACATTAACAATTAATTATTGACTTGTTTGAGTTCCTGTAAAATAATTTGTCTATTGAGGAATCTTATTAGTACTGGGGAAACTCTTCTCTTTTGCGTAAAGCAACATGTCATGTATATTATCCATGTGACAAAAATAGACTTTAATGTGTCACATGGCACAATATGCAAAGCCTCCCCCCATGCTGAGATATCTTCCTGGCTGATCTAGGTATGCTTCGGTTGTCAAGGTGGACTTGCAGATGGGGGAAGAGAAATGTAGTTTGTATATTCTAATGTCAGAACTTAACTATCGGCTTCTCAGATATCTGACACTCCCTGGTTCCTAGACCAATGACATGCCTCTTCTCTGACACAGGCTTCCTCACACTACTTAGAGGGACCACGCCTGATTCAAGGGGCTTGATTATTTTGAAAGCTCCCTGCTAAATCAGACTGGCTACAATCAAGCTCTCACCTTCTACTGACTACGTGTACCAAACCTGGACTGTTGTAACCGCTGATCTCCACTCTCCTTCCAATTGACTCAGACTGCCTTAGGATTCACTCTGCTTCTCAAAGCTCATCATCTTAAACGCAAGTTATACTGTTGGATGATTGCCACTGTGTTTGGCACTCCAGCTTTCTCTGAGTGCCTTCCTGGTGAGATTGATTGGAAGTTATACTTGTATTTAATACATGAACTTAGTTACTTGGATTTATCTTGTTAACTTTCCTTGTGGATACAAGTTACTAGATTCATGCTCGTGTTCCTTAAAGCTACGGGAATTCTGCTTCTCAGGCTGTCTTCATATTGTATTCCTTAAAGCTACAGGAACTCTGCTTCTCAAGCTATCTTCATATTGTATTCCTTAGGGCTACAGGAGCTTTGCTTGTCGGGCTATCTTCGTGTTGCATTCCTTGAGGCTATAGGAGCTCTGCTTGTCAAGCTATCTGCATGTTGCATTCCTTGAAGCTACAGGAACTCTGCTTATCAAGCTATCTTCATATTGTATTCCTTAAAGCTACAAGAACCCTGCTTGTCGAGCTGTCTGCATGTTGCATTCCTTGAAGCTACATGAGCTCTGCTTATCAAGCTATCTTCATATTGCATTCCTTAAAGCTACAGGAACTCTGCTTCTCAAGCTATCTTCATATTTCATTCCTTAAAGCTACAGGAACTCTGCTTGTCAGGCTGTCTTGATATTGCATTCCTTGGGGCTGCATGAACTCTGCTTATAAAACTATCTTCATATTGTGATCCTTGGGGTTGCGGTGGATGTTCTCAGCAATCTACATACAGGTGGAATTCCTTAGTGAAGAATTGTTCTATTTAAATCCAGGTAAATTGTTCTGATAATCCTTTAGGGTTTCTCCTGGTTATTTCCGCAGTTGAGTTCCACTCCAAATCCATAGGAAGTATTACACCTGATGTGAAGTGAAAATAAAGGCAGTTGCTGTTTGTACCAAGAAAGAAGCTGGTTATCTATTTCCTTGCTGCAACTATCCAAGATCTGCTTTAATGTGAATGCTGATGGATTAAGCTCCAAGCCCAGGTCATAGCACTTACTATCTCGATAGTATAGTGATCAGCTGTGCAAGTTATTGGAAGTACCCACTGACTATATGAGGGCTGGTAGCAAGCGGTGGGATAACTTGCAGTGCAGTGATCTGTAGAGGCTAAAGTTTACTGGAGATGCACACCAGAGCTCAGAGCACTGCTGAGGGATGCAACATGGCAGAGCAGCAGAATGTAGTGTCTGAACCACAACCAAAGGCATCCAGCATGGCTCCTGCATTGTCAATTCAAGCAATCAGACTGGCCCAGATAATTCAGGACTACAAGGATGACACAGGAGGTCAAGTAAGCAAGAGGGAGCTGCTAGCAATCGCAGTAGAGGACCTAACCTGCAAGGATCGTGATCACCAGGTGACTGTGACGCATGCCATGGTCTCCCCATCTAGCCAGAGGGTCCCCATCTCAAAGTATCCGTGCACAGCTTTTCTATGTTTAATGATACAAAGGTTGATATAGATTAGTTTCTGCAAGACTTGAGCAATTGATTAATTACTTGCCACCAGATGACTGGGTATGGGTACTGGATGGGTGACTGACAGGACGAGCCCTGGTGGACTGCAGAGTGATTTCAAGGTATAAATGTTGGCACTACCAGTTTGTGAAGCGAGCTGTGCTGGACAGGTACTCTGTCACCCCAGAGTCCTACAGGGTAAAGTTCCAGGAGATCCAGCCGACTCCAGAAGGCACCTAACCAGAGTGTACCTGGAGGTTGGCACATGCCATTGAGGGATGGTGGACTGGGAGTGAAGTGCACTCCCGGGAGGACTCTAAGCAGATTGTGCTGCTGGAGCAATTTTACCACCTCTTGCTTGCGGAGGTTTGTCTATTGAGGAATCTGATTGCTACTGGGGAAACTCTTCTCTTTTGTGTAAAGCAACTTGTCATGTATATTATCCATGTGACATAAATAGACTTTAATGTGTCACATAGCACAAGATGCAAAGCATCCCCCCATGCTGAGATATCTTCCTGGCTGATCTGGGTATGCTTCAGTTGTCAAGGTGGACTTGCAGATGGGGGATGGGAAATGTAGTCTGTATATCCTGATGTGAAGTGAAAATAAAGGCAGTTGCTGTTTGCACCAAGAAAGAAGCTGGTTGTCTCTTTCCTTGCTGCAACTATCCAAGAACTGATTTAATGTGTATGCTGGTGGAAGAGACCCCAAGCCCAGGTCATAGCACTTAGTATAGTGATTAGCAGGGCAAGTTAATGGAAGTACCCACGGACAATATTAGGGGCGTATCGTCACAATCCATGCAGTTGTTTTTATTTTTTCTTAAAAAAAATTTAACTTTGTTTTTCACCGGGACTCTTGGGATGTTCATTGTTCTGATTAATTGCTAAAAGTTGGCATTTAGGTATCATTTTATGAAACAGCTTTTGATGTAATTATTTATGGCAAATTTAGTCTTGAATATATGGAAACAAAATGTATAGCTCAAAAGCATAATGATAAACAAAAACAAATACCAGGGCGCCACAATCACTCGTCTTTACCAGCTTGTCTCCAATACCTTTTAGAGGGAGACAAATTATAACTAAAATAAGAGATCAGTATAGTAAAAAATATAAAAATTTATTCAATTTCATATAACAAAATACCATCCAATAAAAAACAACCTCAATGGGCTTAAAACCCTTCTGGTCAGCAGCTGAAAATAAAATATAAAGTGCACAATGCAAACCAATAAGTAAAGGGTGTAAAGATAAGTGACTATTACTAGCCACTACCACACATTATCCCATCACAACCTCCATATGGAGTAGTAAATTTAAAACAAGGCTGGGAATATAGCAATTGCTAAGTGATTTACAATAGTGATCACTAGTGAATGATTCTCCCAATCCCAAAAGTAAAGTATAAAAGATTCTCAAAGTGCCATATGCGTACACAAATCAAACTGCTGATACCAAACAATGCAGGGTCGTCTACAGCTGGGCTCAACGCGTTTCGTCGTTCGTCCGACTTCCTCAGGAGAATCTATCTTCTGTCCCCATCTTCCTCCTTTTAAACTTGCCGTTCTTCGCGTCCTAATGGATGACCGCGCATGCGTACACCACTTTGAACGTAGCGTCATACGTCATGATGTCATGATTGTGATTTGAAGTTGAGAGTGACTTTATTACAGAGGCTTGCCTGCACGTTACCTTTACTCCTTCCCTCACTCACCTGACCTTTGTTTGTTTACAAAGGCATAATGTCATTGGATATTTATAATAGTTTGAAGGAGAAATATGTTACCAATAATTAGAGAATTAATGTAGAAATTGGCTACATCAAAATTTGTAACGAAGCGAGTAATAATTAATAATGATGTGAAGCACTCAAAGTTATTTGGCCTACTTAAGTCCTTATAAGAAATTACAATTATTAACATCACTTGATGACAGGAGTGTAGTCAACCTGTTTTAGAATGGTCTGTTGGGTGCCCAACTCAGCTACATCTGACAGAGAGCCAGAACCTCTCTATCTGACCAAAGCCCAGGTGTTCAGAGTTTAGATCATTGGCTGAGAGCAATCAGTTGATGCTCTCAGCCAATTAACTATCGTTGTACTGCAGCGCTTAGTTTAGGAGAGCTCCTGAGCAGGAGAGCTCTCTGTCAGATGTAGTACCCACGGACGATATTAGGAGTGTATCGTCATAATCCATGTAGTTGTTTTTATTTTTTCCTAAAATCTTTTGGACTTTGTTTTTCACCGGGACTCTTGGGATGTTCATTGTTCTGATTAATTGCTAAAAGTTGGGCATTTAGGCAGGTCATAGTGTATGACAGATCTCAGGTGAGGAGCCAAACCATTCTAAAACTCTGGGATCCAATGCACTCATGGCACCATAACCTCAATAAGTTCTGTAGTGGCTATGTTGTTTGGAGTGTTCCTTTCAGCTATCTTCCATCCATTCATATTTGAAACCCTTTTTCTCTTCTTCTTAATATGTCTGACCTAATATTTCCTTCCTTTTATGTTTGCTTCCACTTTGTTCATCTCTTCTGTTTATATTTATTTCCCCTATATCCTTATTGTTTCCCCCCATTTTATTTCTGCCTGCTTCCACTTCCATTGTTTCTTTTCATTTATGCCTAGATGTCTTTTTGACTTATTTTTGTGTCTGCTTCATTTCCCAGCTCTCTCTGTTCCTAAACTCTCTTCTCTTTACTTTCCAGTTTCCTGCTATTTTATTTTTATTTTTTTCCCATTTTCTTCCATTCTGTGTTCAAGTACGCAATATAGTTGTAATATAACTAGTTGTAAGATATGTAAAGATGAAACTCCCTGTTAGTGCATAGAAGTCATTCAATATTTTTGAAACTAGAAATTATTATAACAGTCAAGGGGTTTCAGAATGACTCTACAACCATGACATATATAGGTTGGTCAGTCTTTTATTAACATGGTTTTAAGATCTTTAATTTTAGAGATAATCAGACATACATCTCATATATTTCATTGCATTTAATTGCAACACTTTGTCAATTCATAATCAGCCCTGCTTTTTAACATAATGTCAGAGCTTATTCCTTAAAGATGAAGAGAAATCTTTAGAACAGGTGCGTAAATGGCTGATTACTATGGGCCTAATTCCGTAAGGAGTTGCAATTTACATAAAGTATCCCATTTGACTGGCACTAAATAAGAGAATCTGTCTTAGAGGACCAATGAAGTGTTTCATACTACTAGATGACAGGAACATTTTTTTTAAATGTTTAAGAGATATCATTATTTAATCAGACATTTAGTGAAATATAGATATAGCATAGTAAAGTTTATAACGATCCACACCATGAATTAGAAGTTAGATTATGACAAAGAACATTAGAAGAAAAAAATCTTGGATTATGTTTTTAATGGGTACTTGTAAATCAGTAAAATTCACGAGAGGATAGCAATACCTTGTCTCATATGAAAACAGAAAAAGTCACAAATTCTGAAAAATAGTTGCAGTCTAAACAATAATAATGTGTGATTTCAGCTGAATAATAAATAATTTCTCTTTTAATATGTTTATGAAGAAGTCTAGAAATACTCTGGTTATTCATGGATCAAAAAATAACTCTTCTCCTAAATCTTTAGATAATATTGAATTGACCATCCTATGCGTGTCTTTAATTTCACCGTTTAATAAAGATGCTCAGTCCCTAGAAGCCTGCAGCCCGTCATGCTATGACTCGGGAAATTACAAAAATATTTATAGATCTTGTCCTGTATTCATAATAGTACAATCTAGAAGATGATATAGGTGGATTGAAATGCATAATGGAATATAAATAATAATGAAACCAGAACGTAAATTTTGAGACAGTTTGTCGCAAAATAATTAATAAAATGAATTTTAAACAATTGCTAAATTTTGCATAATACGACTGTAGAGAGAGTTTTCCAAAACAAAATATAGATATTTTTCAAAACAGATAATCTATGTAAATGCTCTAAATATTACCATTCTAGGACCAATCAAATCAAAATATGGGTATCGTAATTTAATGAAAAATGTCCATAGTGTGACTCTGTCACATTACTGCATTGATTGGCAGGGCTGGCCTTAGGCCTTTACGTGTCCTATGTGAAAAATGTTCACAGTTAGAGATGTCCCGAATAGTTCGCTGGTGAATAGTTCCTGGCGAACATATCTTGTTCGCGTTCGCCACGGCGGGCGAACATATGCGATGTTCGGTCCACCCCTATTCGTCATCATTGAGTAAACTTTGACCCTGTACCTCACAGTCAGCAGACACATTTCAGCCAATCAGCAACAGACCCTCCCTCCCAGACCCTCCCATCTCCTGGACAAAAAAAATCGAAATTTGTCTGTGAAATAATAGCAGTCAGTTTCCTTCACACGTGTCCGTTTCAGGGCCTGCCAGGGCACAGTGTCACACCAGTGCAACTCATTTCTGGTGTAACAGTAGTGTACATTTAAAAAAAAAAATAGAACTTTGACTGTGAAATAATAGCAGTCAGTTTCCTTCACACGTGTGCGTTTCAGGGCCTGCCAGGGCACAGTGTCACACCAGTGCAACTCATATCTGGTGTAACAGTTGTGTACATTAAAAACAAAAATAGAAATTTGACAGTGAAATAATAGCAGTCAGTTTCCTTCACACGTGTGCGTTTCAGGGCCTGCCAGGACACAGTGTCACACCAGTGCAACTCATATCTGGTGTAATAGTAGTGTACATTTAAAAAAAAAACAACACTTTTTTGCGGTCAAATAATAGCAGTCAGTTTCCTTCACACGTGTGCGTGTCAGGGCCTGCCAGGGCACAGTGTCACACCAGTGCAACTCATATCTGGTGTAACAGTAGTGTACATTAAAAAAAACCTAGAAATTTGAGTGTGAAATAATAGCAGTCAGTTTCCATCACGCGTGTGCGTTTCAGGGCCTGCCAGGGCACAGTGTCACACCAGTGCAACTCATATCTGGTGTAACAGTTGTGTACATTAAAAACAAAAATAGAAATTTGACAGTGAAATAATAGCAGTCAGTTTCCTTCACACGTGTGCGTGTCAGGGCCTGCCAGGGCACAGTGTCACACCAGTGCAACTCATATCTGGTGTAACAGTAGTGTACATTAAAAAAAACCTAGAAATTTGAGTGTGAAATAATAGCAGTCAGTTTCCTTCACACGTGTGCGTTTCAGGGCCTGCCAGGGCACAGTGTCACACCAGTGCAACTCATATCTGGTGTAACAGTTGTGTACATTAAAAACAAAAATAGAAATTTGACAGTGAAATAATAGCAGTCAGTTTCCTTCACACGTGTGCGTTTCAGGGCCTGCCAGGACACAGTGTCACACCAGTGCAACTCATATCTGGTGTAATAGTAGTGTACATTTAAAAAAAAAACAACACTTTTTTGCGGTCAAATAATAGCAGTCAGTTTCCTTCACACGTGTGCGTGTCAGGGCCTGCCAGGGCACAGTGTCACACCAGTGCAACTCATATCTGGTGTAACAGTAGTGTACATTAAAAAAAACCTAGAAATTTGAGTGTGAAATAATAGCAGTCAGTTTCCATCATGCGTGTGCGTTTCAGGGCCTGCCAGGGCACAGTGTCACACCAGTGCAACTCATATCTGGTGTAACAGTAGTGTACATTAAAAAAACCTAGAAATTTGAGTGTGAAATAATAGCAGTTTCCTTCACATGTGTGCGTTTCAGGGCCTGCCAGGGCACAGTGTCACACCAGAGCAACTCATATCTGGTGTAACAGTAGTGTACATATAAAAAAAAAAATTAAATGTTGACTGTAATATTGAATAGCAGTTAGTTGTCTGCAAGCGTGTGTGTCAGGCCTACAGCGTCTACTCTGCCAACTTCTGCCAGTGCACAGTGCCACTCATATCTGTTGTCACAGTAGCTTGCACGCATAGTACCACAAGGCAGAGGCAGGCCACCCCGCAGGGGCCGTCGTGGTCATGGTGCTGTGATTCCCTTTGGCCCTAGAATAATGCCCAGTGTTCAGAGGCCACGTACCCTGAACTCGAAAAGTTCTGAGGACATAGTTGACTGGTTAACACAGGACACCCAATCTTCTACAGCTTCCGCTCGGAACCTTGACGCACCATCCTCCTCCAGCTTAGCTTCGGGCACATCTCAAGTTACCACTCGCCCGCCTGCCGCCACCACCAACACTAGCACCACAGCCGCTTCACTTGATCTGTCAGAGGAGTTATTTACACATCAGTTGGAAGAAATGAGTGATGCACAACCATTATTGCCAGAGGATGTAGATAACAGAGATATGTCTCAGTCAGGCAGCATTACACACATGGACGTACGGTGTGTTGATGATGATGTTGTACCCGCTGCTGCTTCCTTTGCTGAGTTGTCAGATACAAGTGAAGCAGTTGATGATGACGATGCGTCCATGGATGTCACGTGGGTGCCCGCTAGAAGAGAAGAACAGGGGGAAAGTTCAGATGGGGAGACAGAGAGGAGGAGGAGACGAGTTGGAAGCAGGGGGAGGTCATCGCAAGGAGCTAGTGGCACAGTCAGACAGCATGCATCGGCACCCGGGGTCAGCCAGACAGCACGCCAATCAATGCATGCTGTTGCCACCACCAGAATGCCATCATTGCAGAGCTCAGCAGTGTGGCATTTCTTTTGTGTGTCTGCCTCTGACAACAACAATGCCATTTGCAACCTGTGCCAAAAGAAACTGAGTCGTGGGAAGTCCAACACCCACCTAGGTACAACTGCTTTGCGAAGGCACATGATCGCACATCACAAACACCTATGGGATCAACACATGAGTACAAGCAGCACACAAACTCAAAGCCGCCATCCTCCTCCTGGTCCAGCATCTTCAGCCACGTCAACCACTGCTGTCCTCCTTGCCCCCCCTCAACCATCCGCCACTCCGTCTCTCGCCTTGAGCAGTTCCCGCTCATCTGCCCACAGTCAGGTGTCTGTCAAGGACATGTTTGAGCGTAAGAAGCCAATGTCACAAAGTCACCCCCTTGCCCGGCATCTGACAGCTGGCTTGTCTGAACTCTTAGCCCGCCAGCTTTTACCATACAAGCTGGTGGAGTCTGAGGCGTTCCAAAATTTTTTAGCTATTGGGACACCGCAGTGGAAGGTACCCGGACGAAATTTCTTTGCACAAAAGGCAATCCCCAACCTGTACTCGATTGTGCAAAAGGAAGTAATGGCATGTCTGGCACACAGTGTTGGGGCAAGGGTCCATCTGACCACTGATACCTGGTCTGCAAAGCATGGTCAGGGCAGGTATATCACCTACACTGCGCATTGGGTAAACCTGCTGACGGCTGACAAGCATGGAATGCGTGGCTCTGCAGAGGAGTTGGTGACACCGCCACGACTTGCAGGCAGGCCTACTGCCACCTCCTCTACTCCTCCTACTCGATCCTCTTCCATAACCTCCTCGGCTGAGTCCTCTTCTGTTGCTGCGTCTTGCTCCACATCAACGGCACCCCCTCAGATCCCCAGGTACTATTCCACATCCCGGATACGGCAGTGTCACGCCGTCTTGGGGTTGACTTGCGTGAAAGCAGAGAGTCACACCGGACCAGCACTCCTGTCCGCCCTGAACGCACAAGTGGATCAGTGGCTGACTCCGCACTAACTGGAGATCGGCAAAGTGGTTTGTGACAACGGAAGAAATTTGTTGGAGGCATTGAATTTGGGCAAGTTGACGCATGTGCCGTGCATGGCACATGTGTGTAGTCTGATCATACAACGCTTTGTGCATAAGTACCCAGGCAAACAGGACGTCCTGAAGCAGGCCAGGAAGGTGTATGGCCATTTCAGGCGTTCCTACATGGCAATGGTGCACTTTTCAGATAACCAGCGGCGAAACAACATGCCAGTGAGGCGCTTGATTTGCGACAACCCGACACGTTGGAATTCAACACCCCTAATGTTCGACTGCCTGCTCCAACAAGAAAAAGCCGTTAACGACTATTTGTATGACTGGGGTACTAGGACAGCCTCTGCGGAGCTGGGATTTTTTTTTGCCACGTTACTGGACGCTCATGCGCAATGCCTGTAGGCTCATGCGTCCTTTTTAGGAGGTGACAAACCTAGTCAGTCACACCGAAGGCACTATCAGCGACATCATACCATTAGTTTTCTTCCTGGAGCATGCCCTGCGAAGAGTGCTGGATCAGGCCGTAGATGAGCGTGAAGAGGAAGAGTTGTGGTCACCATCACCACTAGAAACAGCCTTATCAGCATCGCTTGCTGGACCTGCGGCAACGCTGGAAGAGGATTGTGAGGAAGAGAAGTCAGAGGAGGAATGTGGCTTTGAGGAGGAGGAGGAAGACCAACCACAACAGGCATCCCAGGGTGCTCGTTGTCACCTATCTGGTACCTATCTGGCACAGCGTATAAGGGTGATGTCACAGCACAACGGGAATCTAACAGGGGAAGAGGTGAAAGTAATCCTCCTCCTCCCACGACCACGCCGGCAAGGACAGGACGCTTTACAGATGTGTTGTTGATGGAGGACATGCAGAGCTTTTTAAGTCCTATGCATCGCCACAGCCCTTCGGGGTCCACCCTCAGAGAACGACTTGACCGATAGGTAGCAGACTACCTCGCCTTAACTGCAGATATCGACACTCTGAGGAGCGATGAACCTCTTGACTACTGGGTGTGCAGGCTTGACCTGTTCCCCAAATTGGAAGTAGGAGGACCGTCCAAGCATCTGTTTCCATCTCCCGGTTCCTAAAATCGATGCCATATACACGTCCCCTGATAAGGGAGGTAACAGGGATTAAACTGATAAGAATAGTACTACTTAACACACCACTCCTATCTGGTGGCACATTAGATTGCACGCGCAGTGCCCCAAATTTGAAGTAAGAGGACCAACCAAGCATCTTTTTCCATCTCCCGGTTCCTAAAATCGATGCCATATACACGTCCCCTGATAAGGGACGTAACAGGGATTAAACTGATAAGAATACTACTACTTAACACACCACTCCTATCTGGTGGCACATTAGATTGCACGCGCAGTGCCCCAAATTTGAAGTAGGAGGACCGACCAAGCATCTTTTTCCATCTCCCGGTTCCTAAAATCGATGCCATATACACGTCCCCTGATAGGGATTAAACTGATAGGAATAGTACTACTTAGCACACCTTATAATAATGCAGAGAGAGGCAACGCAGAGAGAGGAGTCTGAAGAAGAGGAGTCAGAGGAGAAAGGTGGCTTTGAGGAGGTGGAAGACCAAACACAGCAGGCGTCCCAGGGGGCTTGTTGTCACCTTTCAGGGACCCTTGGTTTTGTACGTGGCTGGGTGGAGGAAGAGACCTTCAATGACATCAGTGAGGACAAGGAACGGGACATGGCTAGCTTGGTATCCAACCTTGTGCAAATGGTGTCAGGATCCCGCGGGCGGCTGCGAGGGGAGGCTGCAATCCGCTCGCGGCACTCACCCTCCAGCCGTCCACGGTCCCCTTTCTGCCAGGTGTTCGGCGGGCGGCATCCTCCCAGCCACGGGTGCCGCCCGCGTCTTCTTCCGGGTCCCCCAGTGGCAGCATGCATGACGCTGCACGCTGGGAGACCGGCCAATTTGTTACACGCCGGGGTCAGTCACCTGACCCGGCGTTAAAGGCACAGTGCCTCAATCACAGTGGGAAGTTTAGTTATCTCCCACGTGTGATTGTTAATTCTGATTGGAAATTAGCCAATCAGAATTAACCTTCTGGTTTATATACTTACCTTTCCTGTTCCTCCCTGCCCTGTTGTGGTCTTTGCTTTATAGTATTGATACTGAACGTGTGCTTTCTGGTTACGTACTCTCTGGCTTGTTATACTGACTTTGTGACTTTCTCCTACCCTTTGACCTCGGCTTGTTTCTCGTTATTCTGTTTTCTGGTTCCCCTTACTCGGCTTGTCTCCTGACTATTCTGTGTGTGCTTAGCCCGGCCACTCTAAGGACCGGTACGGCACACTTTCTGTGTGTGTGTCTGTGTGTGTGTTGGCGTGTTGGGTTCCCCGAATCTTGACATTACAACAGGGCCATAATGGAACCTGCTGACATACCACAGCTCCTAGTTAATCAGGAGGCTAGAATGGATGGCTTGGACCACCGTATGGATCAGTTTGCTCAAGCTTTGCAAACCATACTGGCTCGCACTGCACACTTGCAGCCTGCCGTTCAGGAGGTTGCTGCTGCTGTGCCCGAGCCCATTCCCACTCCAGCACCCGTTCCTGCCCATGTAGTGCATATGACGCCGCCACAGCGCTACAGCGGTGACCCGGCATTGTGTCGTGGTTTCCTCAACCAAATTGACATCCATTTGGTGATGAATCCACGTTCCTATCCCACTGACAGATCTAAAATAGCCTTTTTGATAAACCACTTGTCAGGGAGAGCTTTAGCATGGGCTAATCCCATGTGGGAGAATGCTTCCCCAATGTCCTTTGCAGACTTTTTGACCGCTTTCAAACGCACATTTGATCAACCCGGTAGGGTTGCTTCTGCTGGCAAAGCTCTGCTTAGGGTACGACAGGGTAATAGATCTGTAGCGGATTACACTATCGAATTCCGCACTCTAGCAGCTGAAGTGGTTTGGAACAATGATGCCCTCGTAACAGCCTTTCAGGAGGGTTTGGCCGCTTACATACTGGATGAAATAGCATCCAGGGAATTGCCTGTTCTTTTGGATGATGTTATAGACTATGTGATCCTTATTGATAACCGCATTAGAGAGAGGCGTAGTCAAAGACGCCTGGATACACGGGTGTTTCCTGCCCTACCCAGCACTGCATTACTAGCACTACCCGCTCCTAGGCCACCATCCCCTGAACCCATGCAATTAGGCGCTACGGGGTTAACTGAGGCTGAAAGAGCGTACCGTAGAAGGGAGGGGTTATGCCTTTATTGTGGTAAGAGGGGGCACCGCTGTAATGCATGCCCTAAGGTACAGGGAAACTACAGCACCTAAGGCCTAGAGAGGGGTCGGCCTCGGGTGTTATGACTTTGTCCCCTCATGTGTCCATCTCCAGACCATTTATTACGGTTTCTCTTTTAGTCAATAAAACCACCATAACAACTAAAGCCTTGATCGATTCAGGTGCGGCAGACAACCTTATGGATGAGAATTTTGCCAAAACCGCAGCCTTGACTTTGATCCAAAAGGCCACACCCTTGGCCGTGGAGGCCATAGATGGTAGACCGCTTGAGAAACCTCTGGTAACCCATGAAACCCAAGAAATCATTATGTCTGTGGGTGCTTTGCACAAGGAAAGGTTAACCTTTCAAATAATTGACTCCCCTACTGCTTCAATCGTTCTGGGTTTTCCATGGTTAGTTAAGCACAACCCGGTACTTGACTGGGGTTGTTTAGATATACTCTCCTGGGGGGAATCTTGTCAACAAGTCTGTATGGCTCATGTACGTCCTGTTTGTTCACTCAATGTGCCCACGGCTAAACCACTTTCTGTTTCTGTCCCTTCTGTCTATGCAGACCTTGCATTGGTTTTTGAAAAAAGGGAAGCAGATAAACTACCCCCACATCGGGAGTATGACTGTGCCATAAACCTGTTACCGGGTACTATGCCTCCTAGGGGTAAGGTCTACCCTCTTTCTGAGAAAGAAAACCAGATCATGGAGGAGTACATACGGGAATCCTTAAGTAAAGGTTTTATTAGAAGGTCCTCTTCTCCTGCTGGTGCTGGTTTCTTTTTTGTGGCAAAGAAGGAGGGCGACTTGAGGCCATGTATAGACTACAGGGGTCTGAACAACATAACGATTAAAAACGCCTACCCTATCCCCCTCATCACTGAGTTGTTTGATCGTGTGAAAGGTTCCAAGTACTTCACCAAATTAGACCTCAGGGGGGCTTATAACCTCGTCCGTATAAAGGAGAATGACGAGTGGAAAACAGCGTTTAATACGCGCAGCGGGCATTACGAATATCTGGTCATGCCTTTTGGACTGTGTAATGCTCCTGCTGTGTTTCAGGACCTCATAAACGATGTCCTTAGGGATCTTTTGCATGTCTGTGCCGTGGTGTACCTGGACGACATACTTGTGTATTCCCCTGATTTGAAGTCACACCATAATCATGTTAGGATGGTGCTCAAGAAATTATTACAGAACGGACTCTACTGTAAGTTAGAAAAATGTTTGTTCGATCAAACCTCGGTGCAATTCCTTGGTTATATAATTACTGAACAGGGTTTCAGTATGGATCCTGCTAAATTGGAAGCCATACTGTCCTGGCCACTTCCCCAAGGACTTAAGGCTATCCAGCGTTTTATAGGATTTGCCAACTATTATAGGAAATTTATAAATAACTTTTCACCCCTTATCTCTCCTATAACGAAGCTGACTAAAAAAGGTCTACACCCTAGGGTTTGGACTCCCGAAGCCCTTAAGGCCTTCGAAACTCTCAAGAAGGCATTTGCCTCTGCTCCAGTACTGCACCACCCTAATCCTTCTCTTCCCTTTGTTATGGAAGTAGACGCTTCTGAGTCAGGTGTGGGAGCAGTACTGTCACAGAGGTTATCGCATGACGAACCCCTCCATCCCTGTTGTTTCTTTTCAAAAAGGTTGTCCGATTCAGAAAAGAATTACGATGTTGGGAACAGGGAACTTTTAGCTATTGTGTTAGCTTTTAAGGAATGGAGGTACTTATTAGAGGGTTCTAGACACAAAATCATGGTTATTACTGATCATAAAAACCTCTCCTATATAGCTGACGCTAGAAGGTTATCTGCCCGGCAGGCTAGATGGTCCCTATTTCTTTCACGTTTTCAATACGTTATTACCTATAGACCTGGTTGCCGTAATGCCAAAGCTGACGCTATCTCCCGACAGCATGAACCTTTAGAATTTGTTAACCTGACTCCTGTACCTATTGTTCCTGCGTCTCAGATAATAGCTGCTACCCGTTTGGTTGTTTCATCTCCTTTTCTTGATAGTATTAAGACATACCAAACCCAAGCACCCCCTGAGACGCCGGCTGGTAAACTATATGTTAAAACAAAGGACAGAAAAAAGCTGTTAACTTTATTTCACACCGCCAAAACTGCTGGTCATCCGGGAGTAACCAAAACCTATAAGGGCCTCCTTCAACAGTTCTGGTGGCCTTCGCTTAAGCAGGACGTAGTAGAGTTTGTACAGGCTTGTCGGGTCTGTACTCAGTGTAAGTCCCCTAATGTGAGACCCCAGGGTCTTCTCTTGCCTCTGTCTATACCAAAGAAACCATGGACCCACTTATCCATGGATTTCATTGTAGACCTTCCTCTTTCTGATGGTCAGACGGTGATTTTGACTGTGACGGATAGGTTCTCTAAAATGGCGCACTTCATTCCGCTTAGAAAGCTTCCTTCTGCGAGTCAGTTGGCTCAGGTGTTTGCCAAAGAAGTGTTCCGCTTGCATGGGGTTCCTCAGGATATCGTGTCTGACAGGGGTCCTCAATTTGTCTCTCGGTTTTGGAGGGGCTTTTGTGCTGAGATGGGGGTCTCCTTGTCGTTCACATCCTCCTATCACCCGCAATCTAATGGTGCAGCCGAACGTGCTAACCAGTCTGTGGAATTGTATCTGCGCTGCTTCACTAATGCGCACCAGGACGACTGGTCTCACCTCCTTCCGTGGGCGGAGTTTGCCAGGAATACGGTGTCTCACTCGTCTACTGGCTTAAGTCCTTTTGAGGTTGCTTATGGGTTTCGGCCTTCTGTCCTTCCCGGTGCGTTCTCCGACAAAGGAATGCCCGCCTTGGACCAGCACCTCGCCTCTTTGCGGAAGACGTGGGATCAGGTCCATGTTGCGCTATCTCGTTCAGCTGCTGCTCAGAAGAAGTTTGCTGATCGCCGTAGGGTTGCGGCCCCTTCTTATATTCCGGGTGATAGGGTATGGTTGTCCTCCAGGAACCTCCGTCTCAAGGTTCCCTCGATGAAATTTGCTCCCAGATTTCTGGGTCCCTACAAGGTGTTGCGTAGGGTTAACCCCGTTTCCTACTCCCTTGACCTGCCTCCTTCCATGCGTATTCCAAACACGTTTCACGTCTCGCTTTTGAAGCCCTTGCTGTGTAACCGGTTCTCTCGTCCCCTCGGGCGGCCCGTTTCCCCTCGCGCGGTCTCTAGTGGCGTGTACGAGGTGGCTGCCCTTCTCGACTCTCGTGTTTCTAGGGGTCGGTTGCAGTATCTGGTGGATTGGAAGGGGTACGGCCCTGAGGAGCGGTCTTGGGTTTTGAGCTCTGATTTGCACGCTCCCTCTTTGGTCCGCTCCTTTCATGCCCGGTTTCCTTTGAAGCCTTCTGCTTCCCGCCCTCCGGGCGGTCTTCGAGGGGGGGGTAATGTCAGGATCCCGCGGGCGGCTGCGAGGGGAGGCTGCAATCCGCTCGCGGCACTCACCCTCCAGCCGTCCACGGTCCCCTTTCTGCCAGGTGTTCGGCGGGCGGCATCCTCCCAGCCACGGGTGCCGCCCGCGTCTTCTTCCGGGTCCCCCAGTGGCAGCATGCATGACGCTGCACGCTGGGAGACCGGCCAATTTGTTACACGCCGGGGTCAGTCACCTGACCCGGCGTTAAAGGCACAGTGCCTCAATCACAGTGGGAAGTTTAGTTATCTCCCACGTGTGATTGTTAATTCTGATTGGAAATTAGCCAATCAGAATTAACCTTCTGGTTTATATACTTACCTTTCCTGTTCCTCCCTGCCCTGTTGTGGTCTTTGCTTTATAGTATTGATACTGAACGTGTGCTTTCTGGTTACGTACTCTCTGGCTTGTTATACTGACTTTGTGACTTTCTCCTACCCTTTGACCTCGGCTTGTTTCTCGTTATTCTGTTTTCTGGTTCCCCTTACTCGGCTTGTCTCCTGACTATTCTGTGTGTGCTTAGCCCGGCCACTCTAAGGACCGGTACGGCACACTTTCTGTGTGTGTGTCTGTGTGTGTGTTGGCGTGTTGGGTTCCCCGAATCTTGACAAATGGGGAGTTTGCGGTTGTGCAAATGGACTGTTTGCGGTGCGTTAAACGGGGAGTTTGGTGTGTCACTGTGAAGCGGGCATAACCCTTGCACTACCTGATCGATACAACATCATACCTGATGTTTTAAAGCACGTTATTCCAAACAATTTAGGAATGTTAGGTGATTTATGCCCTTAATGGATTAAAACCAGACTCTGCATCAACTATGTAATTTTCCATGGGAGTTTTGACATGGATCCCCCTCCGGCATGCCACAGTCCAGGTGTTAGTCCCCTTGAAACAACTTTTCCATCACTATTGTGGCCAGAAAGAGACCTTGTTGGTTTTAAAATTCGCCTGCCTATTGAAGTCTATGGCGGTTCGCCCGGTTCGCGAACATTTGCGGAAATTCGTGTTCGCCGTTCGCGAACGGAAAATTTTATGTTCGCGACATCTCTATTCACCGTGACTGTCCCTGGTCACAACATCTCATCCATGTATAGTGTACATATAGGGACGTAGTGTTTGTATATGGGCTTTATTAATTTAATAATTATTAGAGAATCCCCCCCCCAAATTATTAATTCTCCATTCCCTGTTGTTACCTTGCAAGGAGGGGGGCATGCTGTTCTCTGGTGGTCCAGTGTTCAGGGAATCTGGAATGTGCATCCGCATCATTTATGATATTTTTTAAAGGTATTGAATGTGTGTGATATTTGTGATGGGTATTTAATTCATATTTTTAAAAATGCATGTAGGCCCATGTGTGAATGCAGGTGTGTATTATTGCAGTGTCACATGCACACAGTGACACAGTCAAACACACAATGAGATGTACACAGTTATACACATATACTGTCAATTAACAGCCACATACACATAGTCACACACACAGTTATAGGGAGAAATTTACACAGGCGCAGTTACAGACAGCCATATACAGTCACTGGCAGACAGTCACACACAGAGTCACAGAAAGTCAATCACACACAGACATAGGCAAAAGTCACGCACAGTTACAGGCAGACAGTCACACAGTTACAAGCGGACAGTCACATACACACACAGTTACAGGTAGCCACATACAGTCACAGGCAGACATTCACACACACACACACACAGTCACAGACAGACAGTCAGATAAGCATTCACAGGAAAACAGTCACAGGCAGAAAGTCCCACATAGTCACAGGCAGACAGGCACATACACATACACACACACACACACACAGTTACAAGCAGACATCACACGCAGTTACAGGCAGACAGACACACATAGTCACAGGCAGACCTTCACACACCCACAGTTACAGGCAGACAGTTACACACACACAGTCACAGGCAGACAGTTACACACAAAATTACAGACAGACAGTCACGCAAACAGTTACAGGTTTACAGTCACACTCACATACAGACCCACACACAGTTACAGACAGACAGTTACACAAGTTACAGACAGTTGCCTTTTTCCATTATGTGCACTGGGTGAGGGAGGAGAGGTACTGCAGTCCTTAGTATCTAGTTGTTGGTGAAGCAGGGACTCCTTTCTGCTTCCCACACAGCAGTAACTGAGCAGCGGGTTCAGGCCGCATTTAGCTCTGCACCATTGTGTATTTAGCTCTACCCCACCTCCCTTATTTGTAGCTGGCTTTTGAAATTCTGACACTAACTGCACTGCCCCCTGCTAGACCTTAACCCCTTCAGGACCGCTGACGGTTCAGGACCGTCAGCGGTAAAACGTGCGTTTGGACCGCTGACGGTCCTGAACCGTCATAACGGTTTTGGGCTACTTACCTGATCGCCGTCGGTCCCACGGCGGCGATCAGCTCTCCTCCCGGTCCAGGGGGACTGCCTGTCTGCCCGGGCAGTCCCCCCTCGGCAGATCAGGACCCCACGGCCATGTGATCACTCGATCAAATGACCGCAATGTGCTTGCGGTCGGTCATAGGACTTCCATCTATCTTTTTATCCACTGGAGGGATTGGTATGATTTTTGAGAGTGTTTATGTTTAAAGTATGCTGAGTTCAAATATAATGTATAAATATATTTTTATGGATATTGGATGTATGGTTTTAAAGTTATAGGATATGTGTAAAAACTGTATTTTTACTGTCTGTGATAATTATGTTAAACCATGGTGTAACATAATTATATCACAGGCAGAGAGGAGGATTTTGTGTGTAATTGCTGGGATTGTCTTCTGTAATGTACGTGTATGATTGGTTATTTTGTAACACCCTGTGGGTGGTCCTATCTAAGGGAAACTGTCATAAAAGAAGGTTCTTTTGGTGCCAATAAACAGACCACTGCTTGACCCTCAACACGGAGCTCTGTCTCATCTTTGGGGGGATTTACTGTATGCTGTTAGAGACTGATTGCCAGGAGTGTAAGCTGATTGTATGCTTTTCCGGTTTGTCTGCTAGCAGCTATTCGTGAAGTTCCAGTTCGGGAGTTGGAGTGCTATTTTGTATCCAGTTCGGGAGTTTGGTGTTCTGCAGTTTCTGTGCCTGTGTCTCTGGAAGGGGAAGATCTACTAAACGGCTGTAAACCCCTTTTATGCCTGGGGGTGCCATCACAGTTAACAAAGAATGTAGTGTGCATAGAGGATCCAGAGTTTGTATGTTAGGAATGTAGTGTGTGTAGGTGATCTAGTGTGTAAAGAACCCAGAGTTTGTATAGGAGATTGTGTGTGTGTGTGTGTGTCTAGAGGATTCAGATTGTATATAGGGATCTACTGTGTGTATGTGTGTGTGTAGATTAGATGATCCAGAGTTGGGTAAGGTATCTAGCGTGTTTCTGGAGGATAATGAGTGTAGTTGTGCAGTATGAGGGGTGCTGTAGTATATATATATATATATATATATATAGATATATATATATATATATATATATATATATATATATATATATATATATATATATATATATATAAATATATATATTTGAAATCAGGACTACTCCAAATTTCTAATGATTAAATCATCATAGCAGACAACTTCTCAGGTCTCATTTGGCAATGCATGGATATTCCAATCATTGACAATGGATAGATATTTTAATTTTGTTTTCTATAAATCATGTGCATTCAGGTCTTCATGAGAAGGCACAAATTAATAATATGGTCTTTAAACTATAAAGACCAGGTGCCCGTGGTCAATGAGTTTAGAAATCTGAAAGTGCCAATATTAGCAGTTGAAGTTCACAGGTGTAGCAATCATTTGTAGAGAGTAAGGGCCATTTAAAACATTTATGCTAAAGTCCCACAGAAGCAATCCAACAAGGGATTTGTTTTCCGCTAAAGTAGGAAATTAACCTGCTAAATTATTGTGTGGATTACTATGTCTATAAAGTAATTAAAAGCATTTAATTAGCTTTAATTCCTAGTATATTAGTTTTTAATAGCCAGGTGTTTGTAAGATTTTGTTTAGAAATCGAATCACTGTTTTGGCTCAAGCTGCTAACTTAACCCTCTGATAGGTATTGTATAAATGGAGGAAAGTGTTGCTTAAAGGCTTGGTGTTTAAATTGGGAAAAGTGTGTCTCCAAATTGCACAAACTCAAAACATTTACAGTTTACGGTTACAGTTTTTATTAAAGATACAGGGTCAGATTTGAAAATTTGCTTTGCCTGTATAAATACAATTCAGTGGACTCTGATGTCTTCTAAACTAAATGCAAATGTTACAATTCTAGCTAAAGTGTGGACCAGCTAACTATGTCTGCTGAAAGAAACTATGCAGCATTCCAGAACACAGGGGACATTAACATTTGCTGGTAATAGGAATCAACATAGTCAGACTCTTTACTATGCACAGCAACTACATTTTACAGGAGGCAGCATTGTAATTGATCAAGTCTCTTGTTATTTCAGCTTTTTCAGCTGCTGCTTGTGATGCTTTCATGATGATTTTTCCTTCACATAGTTCTCCCAAGCATTGCTCAAGTTTTAATGTTGGCAGAGTTGATCTTTGTACTGCTATCTCTTCTAGTCTCTTTTACTATTTTGTTAATATGCCATTGTGTAACAGCCATCAACTACAACATTAAAACCAGTGGCATACTAAGGGGTGGGCGGGGGGAGGTAGTCCACCCCTGGTGCCACAAGGTAAGGGGGTGCCACCAGGGCTGGCCTTGAAGGTGTATGAGCTGTGTGGCTTCACAGGGCGCCATGGCAGCAAGAGCACCGGGCAGCCACACAGCTCACACACTGGGGCTGACAGAGGAACAGCAAGAGAACTTCACAGATAGTTGGGGGCGGAACCAAATCAACCATGAGGGCGGATCTACATGAGATGCGCAGGTGGCGCTAAGGGCAGCCTTGATTTGCTGCTCTTACTGCTGCACACTGAGGGGTATCAGGGAGGAGTTCTTGTTTCCCCAACAACTACACACCAGGGACTTCAGCCCATACTGTCAGTAAGTGAGAGAGAGTGTGAGCTGTGTGTGTAACTGTGATTGTGTCTGTCTGCCTGTGACTGTGTGTGTAACTGTCTGTCTATGACTGCATCTGTGACTTTCTATGACTGTATGTGTGACTGTCTCCATGTGACTCTCTGTGACTGAGTGTGACTGCCTGTCACTCTGTGTGTGACTGTCTGCCTGTGACTGCCTGTGACTGTGTGTGTGTGTGTGACTGTCTGCCTGTGACTGCCTGTGACTGTGTGTGTGTGTGTGACTGTCTGCCTGTGACTGTGTGTGTGACTGACTGCCTGTGACTTTGTCTTTGACTGTCTGCCTGTGACTGCCTGTGACTGTGTGTGTGTGTGTGACTGTCTGCCTCTGACTGAGTGTGTGACTGACTGCCTGTGACTTTGTCTTTGACTGTGTGTGTGACTGTCTGCCCGTGACAGCATGTACGACTGTCTGAGTGTGACTGTGTGTGTGATGCTGCCTGTAACTGTGCTACAGTCTGCCTGTGCCTTTGTGTGTGGCTGTCTGCCTTTGACTGTGTGTATGACTGTCTGTGACTGTGTGTGTGGCTGTCTACCTGTGACTGTGTGTGTGTGTGTGTGTGTGTGTGGCTGTCTGCCTGTGACTGTGTGATGCTGCCTGTAACTGTGTTATAGTCTGCCTGTAATGGTGCATGTGACTGCCTTTACCAGTGTGTTTGTGACTGTCTGCCTGTAGCCGTGTGTATCACTGTCTGCCTGAAACTGTGTTTGGCTGTGTGCAGGTGACTATGTTCCTGTGGCTGTATTTGACAGTATATTTGTATAACTGTGTGCATCTGATTGACTTTGCTTTGCAGTGAGCTGGCATCATCATCAATGCAGCGCACGTGAGGGATCCCAGCAGCAACCATTGACCACCAGGGACTGAGAATCTATTCCAGCTCTATATATATATATATATATATATATATATATATATATATACACACGAAATAAAGACAGGAGCACTCTCTCAGTTTTCCAAGTGTATTTTTTTGGGGCGGGGGGATGTATTGTATATGTGAGGGTCGCAGTGTGTTGGGTGTGCTGTGTGTATGTGTGAAGGGTGCAGCATGTGTGTGTGAAGGGTGCAGTGTGTGTGTGTAATAAGGGTGCAGTGAGTGTGTGTAAGAGGGTGTTCTTATCTGCCATTACATTCTATGTGTCTAATTTTCTTTGTCTGTTAACTCACTGAGGGTTATTTTATATATTATATATGTGTGTGTGTGTGTGTGCTGTGTGTGTGAGAGTGCTGTGTGTGTCTGAGGGTACTGTGTGTGTGGGTAGGTGTGCTGTGCGTGTTAGGGTGCTGTGTGTGTGAGGGTGCTGTATGTGTCTGAGTGTGCTGTATGTTTGAGGGTGCTGTGTGTTTGTCTGAGGGTGCTGTGTGTGTGAGAGAGTGCTGAGTGTGTGTCTGAGAATGCTGTGTGTGTGTCTGATGGTGCTGTGTGTGTCTGAAGGTGCTGTGTGTGTGAGGGTGCTGTGTATGTGAGGGTGCTGTGTATGTGAGGGTGCTGTGTGTATGGGTAAGTGTGCTGTGTGTGAGGGTGCTGTGTGTTTGAAGGTGCTGTGTGTTTGTCTGAGGGTGCTGTGTGTTTGAGATAGTGATGTGTGTGTCTGAGGGTGCTGTGTGTGTAAGTTTGCTGTTGGTGTGAGTGTGCTGTGTGTTTGAAGGTGCTGTGTGTTTGTCTGAGGGTGCTGTGTGTTTGAGAGAGTGCTGTGTGTGTCTGAGGGTGCTGTGTGTGTAAGTTTGCTGTTGGTGTGAGTGTGCTGTGTGTGTGTGTGAGGGCGCTGTGTGTGTGAGGGTGCTGTGTGTGTCTGATGGTGCTGTGTGTGAGGGTGCTGTGTGTGTCTGATGGTGCTGTGTGTGAGGGTGCTGTGTGTGTCTGAGGGTGCTGTGTGCCTGAGTGTGCTCTGTTTGTGTCTGAGGATGCTGTGTGTGTGTCTGAGGGTGTGTGTATGTGAGTGTGCTGTTAGTGTGTGCTGTGTGCGTGTGCTGCTAGTATGTGTGTGCGAATATGTCTGGGCAAGATGTAAATATATTAAATGTGTTATTTGTTTTTAATTAAATACTAAACTAAACTTATCCCCCCTCCCTTCTCACCTTTAGCCTGGTGGGGGGGGGGAGAAGGGGGGGGCAGGGGCGTGTTGCCATGGAGGAAAGCCGTGCTGATGTCCCTGGTGGTTCTAGTGGTGAGTGAACTCTACCCTGCAGTTCCTGGGGTAGAGTTCACTCTCGCGAGATCTGAGCGTTGCCTTACATTTTGCAATCCCACATAGGGATAACAAATAAGGGAGTTATCTATTAAACAACTGAAAGATTAAAATTAAGAAAAGGGCTTTTTTGGTCTTTTTGCTGTTTAGTAGATAATTCCCTAAATTAGCCACCCTTATGTGAGATTTAAAGATACCAAATTAGGGTGCTGTTTAGCAGATAGCTCCCTTATTTGGTGTCTTTAAATATGGCAATCCCACAAAAAATAACAAATAGGCGAGTTATCTGATAAACAAAGATTGAAGTTAAGAGGTGTCAGCCAGCCCACAACAAGATATCTGGGTGGCTAATGTGAATTTTATGCAAATTTGTTGTCTGATGCTAGCATGCACAGCATGCTGGTATCAGACAGAAAATGGCAGCACATTACCTCATCCCCTAGTGAAAAGTTTTATTGCCTCCCCAGTTTTGACTGTTTTGTATCTTATGTGGTCCCCCTATATATTGTTCCTAAAGTCGCCACTGCATGTGTGTCAGTGTGTGTCTGTGTATCTGTGTGTGTCTATGTATCTGCATGTGTGTCAGTGTGTACATATGCGTGTATGTGTATATGTACATACATCTTAGAATCTCGCCAACACTACACACAAATACATCCCTGCATTTCAATGCCAACACTACATACAAACCCCCACCATTATATATAAAAAACACCACTGCATTCAAAAACCACACTACACACAAAAGTTTGCATTTAAATACCAACACTACATGCAAACACACCCCTACATTTACTAAAACATACTCCATTCAAAACATGCTTACATTCAAACACACAAACACTGCTCAGTGCTAAATACATTTAAAAAAAAATAAGGTTGTATTTTACATTTTAAAGTTGGGGGGGATGCCAAAAATAGGACATGCCCCGGGTGCCAAATGCTCTAGGTATGCCCCTGATTAAAACCTCCTGCCTAATATTATGTAGGTTCCCCTTCATGCTGCTAAAACAGCTCTGATGCTGGAGGCATGGACTCCACATGTGTGTCCTAAATATGTCCTGTGGTATCTGGCTCCAAGACAGATCCTGTAAGTGCTGCAAGTTGTGCGGTGGGGCCTCAATGGATCAGATTTGCTGTTCCAGTAAATTGGATTGAGATCTGGGGAATTTAGAGGCAAGGAAACACATTGAACTATTTGTTATGGTCCTCAAACCATGCCTGAGCAATTTTTGCAGTGTGGCAGGGTGCATTATCCTCCTGAAAAAGGCCAATACCATAAGGGAACACTATTGTCATGAAGTGGTGTAAATGGTTTGCAACAATCTCTAGGTAGATGGTAAAGTAACATCTCCATGAATGCCAGGACTCAATGTTTCCCAGCAGAACACTAGTCAGAGCATAACACTGCCTCCAACTTTCAACTCATAGTGCATCCTGCTGCCATCTCTTCCCCAGGTAAATGGCACACAGGCACCCAGTCACCCAGTCACTCACCTGATCC
This sequence comes from Pelobates fuscus, assembly GCF_036172605.1. Taxonomy (NCBI): domain Eukaryota; kingdom Metazoa; phylum Chordata; class Amphibia; order Anura; family Pelobatidae; genus Pelobates; species Pelobates fuscus. Next base: position 323,322,207 of record NC_086318.1, on the reverse strand, counting down.
AAAAGAAAACATACATCATCAGATTAGGCAACCATCTTCAATTGTTCGATGATGCAGTTCTGAGAGTCACATCCATTGAAGGTGCTTTCAGCGGTGGATAGGTGTCATCATGGGCACTCTGACTGTTCTGCAGCTACACAGGCCCTTACGTAGAACACACTGTGCTTTGCAGTTTGCTAACACCCTACTTTTAAGGCCAGCATTAAGTTTTTCAGCAATCTTCTGTGTGTTTGGACCAGGCAGATAGCATTTGCTCCCCACATGCATTAATGAGCCTTAGGCTCCCATGACCCAGTGGTTGCCTTCTGTTCAGCACACTACTTTTCTCACTTTCTAGGTAGCACAGCTTCTATTTTTTTAGTCACTGCTCAAAGTTTTTAGTCACTGCTCAAAGTTTGGAGGCAATTTTGCTGACCACAATGGTTGTTCCAATTGGGATCCTCACCATTTACAAGCTGACACCAATGGTTAATCTTACACAATCACTTACCTGATGGCAGCACCCTCACTCAACTTGTTGTAATTGCATGTTGGCTTTGTGATGTTACCTGTATTTTGACATATGCATTCTGTTAAAGTGTGTACCTCTTTGCTTTGTGGAATATATATATACTCCTTTCTGCTTTTGATATCTATTAGTTCCTTCAATAGAATATTCATACATTTTATATTGCTTATCCTTACATATGCAATTTATCTCGTCTTTGGCTATTAGGATTAACTATATGCAAACACCTACTATTTATAAGTGTGAGCTTCGCACAATCATACTGATTAGACACTGACATGGAGAACTGAAATGTTACAGTAATTGCGTTCTCAAGTGATTTTATCATAAAATTGAGCAGGCTTAGAGGAAAAAAAAATATATTCATATACTTTCTTTGATGGAAAGAACATTATAATGAGAAGCTACATGATGCTTATAGCTTAGAAATTCTACAATTAAAATTCTGATCACTAAGGCATTATGATTAAAGAAAAAAGATGGATCTGTAGGTTTCTTACTTGAAAACTCTGCAACATTATGAGACAGGTTTACAGTGTATTTAGGCTGTATTTAGCCAAACTAGAATTGTTCTAATTAATTATTTCGATTAAAAATGCAACAAGGATAAGTACTAAATATAATTACATTCATAATCAATGAATACGTACAGTAGTCTAGTGCCACAGTCTTTGAAGGCATAACTTACATTAGCAATCTTTTTAATGAATAATTTCATTAGTATAATCTAATGTTTCTTACTAGAATATGATAATTAAAGTAATACGATACACACATAGTGACCATGCCTACAATGCAAAAAAAACCTAATTGTTCATTATAAAAAAATGTTCTAATGATAAACAAAGATCGAAGTTAAGAGATGTCAGCCAGCCCACAACAGGCAGGCGAATTTTAAAACCCACAGGGACTCCTTCTGGCCACAATAGTGATGTAAAAGTTGTTTCAAGGGGACTAACACCTGGACTGTGGCATGCCGGAGGGGGATCCATGGCAAAACTCCCATGGAAAATTACATAGTTGATGCAGAGTCTGGTTTTTATCCATAAAGGGCATAAATCACCTAACATTCCTAAATTGTTTGGAATAATGTGCTTTAAAACATCAGGTATGATGTTGTATCGATCAGGTAGTGTAAGGGTTACCAAAGAAAAACAAGTTACCTGTGCTCTCTCCTTAATCCCTATGTATTTTTAAACAAATTGAGTTTTTTTTAGTTACCTCCAATGGCCATGAGAGGATGAGCCCACCTGCCAACGTCAAGGCAGACCGTCCTAGGTGGGTCCTAACTCTAACCATTCACCTTGCTTCCAAAAATCTCTAATGAGACAGAAAGGGGCATTTTTTATAAACACCCCTATACATTATTAACCCTTAATAGGGAACACATGGGATGGGCGGCTGCATTGTAACAAGGCTGAGTAATACAAAAAATGGATACAAATGCAGAAAGAAAAGTCCTGCGCTCACTCCCATCACTGGGCAGCTGCAATGACTACAGTACACATCAGCCCCAATATATAGTAAAAAACAAAGAAAAACAATTTACCTGCACTCTCTCCTTAATCCCTATGTATTTTTAAACAAATGGAGGTTTTTTAGTTACCTCCAATGGCCATGAGAGGATGAGCCCACCTGCCAACGTCAAGGCAGACCCCCCTAGGTGGGTCCTAACTCTAACCATTCACCTTGCTTCCTTGAGCCTCTGGCAAAAATCTCTAATGAGACAGAAAGGGGCATTTTTTATAAACACCCCTATACATTATTAACCCTTAATAGGGAACACATGGGATGGGCGGCTGCATTGTAACAGGGCTGAGTAATACAAAAAATGGATACAAATGCAGAAAGAAAAGTCCTGCGCTCACTCCCATCACTGGGCAGCTGCAGTGACTACAGTACACATCAGCCCCAAAATATAGTAAAAAACAAAGAAAAGCAATTTACCTGCACTCTCTCCTTAATCCCTATGTATTTTTAAACAAATGGAGGTTTTTTAGTTACCTCCAATGGCCATGAGAGGATGAGCCCACCTGCCAACGTCGAGGCAGACCCCCCTAGGTGGGTCCTAACTCTAACCATTCACCTTGCTTCCTTGAGCCTCTGGCAAAAATATCTAATGTATAATCTAGACTTTTTTGACCTAGGCGACTTCTCTTCTCAGTGACAATACCTCCTGCTGCACTGAAGGTCCTTTCTGACAGGACACTTGAAGCGGGGCAGGCAAGAAGTTCTATCGCAAATTGGGATAGCTCAGGCCACAGGTCAAGCCTGCACACCCAGTAGTCAAGGGTTTCATCGCTCCTCAGAGTGTCGATATCTGCAGTTAAGGCGAGGTAGTCTGCTACCTGTGGGTCGAGTATTTCTCTGAGGGTGGACCCCGAAGGGCTGTGGCGATGCGTAGGACTTAATAAGCTCTACATGTCCTCCATCAACAACACGTCTGTAAAGCGTCCTGTCCTTGCCGGCGTGGTCGTGGGAGGAGGAGGATACTTTCACCTCTTCCCCTGTTAGATTCCCGTTGTGCTGTGACATCACCCTTATACGCTGTGTAAAGCATATTTTTTAATTTATTTTGGAACTGCTGCATCCTTTCCGACTTGTGGTAATTCGGTAATATTTCAGGCCCTTTCTGCTTATACCGGGGGTCTAGTAGCGTGGACACCTAGTACAGGTCGTTCTCCTTCAGCCTTTTTATACGAGGGTCCCTCAACAGGCACGACAGCATGAAAGACCCCATTTGCACAAGGTTGGATGCTGAGCTACTCATGTCCCATTCCTCGTCCTCAGTGATCTCACTGAAGGTATGTTCTTCCCCCCAGCCACGTACAACACCACGGGTACCAGATAGGTGACAACGAGCACCCTGGGATGCCTGTTGTGGTTGGTCTTCCTCCTCCTCCTCAAAGCCACATTCCTCCTCTGACTCCTCTTCCTCACAATCCTCTTCCAGCGTTGCCGCAGGTCCAGCAAGCGATGCTGATAAGGCTTTTTCTGGTGGTGATGGTGACCACAAATCTTCCTCTTCCTCTTCACGCTCATCTATGGCCTGATCCAGCATTCTTCGCAGGGCATGCTACAGGAAGAAAACAAATGGTATGATGTCGCTGATGGTGTCTTCGGTGCGACTGACTAGGTTTGTCACCTCCCCAAAAGGATGCATGAGCCTACAGGCATTGCACATGAGCGTCCAGTAATGTGGCAAAAAAAATCCCAGCTCCGCAGAGGCTGTCCTAGCACCCCGGTCATACAAATAGTCGTTAACGGCTTTTTCTTGTTGGAGCAGGTGGTCGAACATTAGGAGTGTTGAATTCCAACGTGTCGGGCTGTCGCAAATCAAGCGCCTCACTGGCATGTTGTTTCGCCGCTGGATATCTGCAAAGTGCGCCATGGCCATGTAGGAACGCCTGAAATGGCGACAAACCTTCCTGGCCTGCTTCAGGACGTCCTGTAAGCCTGGGTACTTATGCACAAAGCGTTGTATGATCAGATTACACACATGTGCCATGCACGGCACATGTGTCAACTTGCCCAACTTCAATGACGCCAACAAATTTGTTCCGTTGTCACAAACCACTTTTCCGATCTCCAGTTGGTGCGGAGTCAGCCACTGATCCACCTGTGCGGTCAGGGCGGACAGGAGTGCTGGTCCGGTGTGACTCTCTTCTTTCAGGCAAGTCAACCCCAAGACGGCATGACACTGCCATATCCGGGATGTGGAATAGTACCTGGGGAGCTGGGGGGGTGCCGTTTATGTGGAGCAAGACGCAGAAGCAGAAGAGGACTCAGCCGAGGAGGTTATGGAAGAGGATGGAGTAGGAGGAGTAGAGGAGGTGGCAGCAGGCCTGCCTGCAAGTCGTGGCTGTGTCACCAACTCCTCTGCAGAGCCACGCATTCCATGCTTGGCAGCCGTCAGCAGGTTTACCCAATGCGCAGTGTAGGTGATATACCTGCCCTGACCATGCTTTGCAGACCAGGTATAAGTGGTCAGATGGACCCTTGCCCCAACACTGTGTGCCAGACATGCCATTACTTCCTTTTGCACAATCGAGTACAGGTTGGCGATTGCCTTTTGTGCAAAGAAATTTTGGCCGTGTACCTTCCACTGCGGTGTCCCAATAGCTACAAATTTTTGGAATGCCTCAGACTCCACTAGCTTGTATGGTAAAAGCTGGGGGGCTAAGAGTTCAGACAAGCCAGCTGTCAGATGCCGGGCAAGGGGGTGACTTTGTGACATTGGCTTCTTACGCTCAAACATGGCCTTGACAGACACCTGACTGTGGGCAGATGAGCAGGAACTGCTCAAGGCAAGAGATGGAGTGGCGGATGGTTGAGAGGGGGCAAGGAGGACAGCAGTGGCTGACGTGGCTGAAGATGATGGACCAGGAGGAGGATGGCGGCTTTGAGTTTGTGTGCTGCTTGTACTCATGTGTTGATCCCATAGGCGTTTGTGATGTGCGCTCATGTGCCTTCGCAAAGCAGTTGTACCTAGGTGGGTGTTGGACTTCCCACGACTCAGTTTCTTTTGGCACAGGTTGCAAATGGCATCGCTGTTGTCAGAGGCAGACACACAAAAAAAATGCCACACTGCTGAGCTCTTCAATGACGGCATTCTAGTAGTGGCAACAGCATGCATTGATTGGGTTGCTGTCTGGCTGACCCCAGGTGCCGATGCATGCTGTCTGACTGTGCCACTAGCTCCTTGCGACGACCTCCCCCTGCTTCCAACTCGTCTCCTCCTCCTCTCTGTCTCCCCATCTGAACTTTCCCCCTGTTCTTCTTCTCTTCTAGCGGGCACCCATGTGACATCCACGGACGCATCGTCATCATCAACCGCTTCACTTGTATCTGACAACTCAGCAAAGGAAGCAGCAGCGGGTACAACATCATCATCATCAAGCTATGTTCGCCAGGAACTATTCGCCAGCAAACTATTCGGGACATCTCTAGTCTATACCTATCCATGTCTTTAAGTTTCCTGATGTCGTACAAAATGTAAACAGTTGCTATGACCTTTAACCCCTTCAGGACCAAACTTCTGGAATAAAAGGGAATCATGACATGTCACACATGTCATGTGTCCTTAAGGGGTTAAGCTGTTCAAATCGGTCCTGAACAGTTTTGAGTACAACATGCAAGATAATGTAGAAGGACTCAACTTTGAACTGGTTTTGAGGATCTTGGATTGCATTGTCTTGTTCCTCATGGGAAAAAGTCTCTCTTGTTATGGGCAAATGCAAATATTACAAGTTTTAGAATGAAATTTTGTATTTCTTAAACTATGTACTTTGTCTTTAAGAGATATTGCAAACTGACAAGGTGTTAGAAATGGAACATATTGTTTTTCATAACTGTTTCTTTAAGCAATAACCTCTTACCTACCTACAGTGCATATTATGTGTAACGGATCACCTGGCACCCCGACCGGGCACCTCCGTTAATGGATGCTCCTAGTGCTTCCTGAGGACTCCAAGCACTCTGGCAGACACCACAATCACCGAATCCGAGAAACCTTTTAAATTCTCCCAAGCATATGAATGCTGTAGACCATTGAATAGGAACCATACGAATAGACTTGTACTCCTAGCAGTCAACTGGAACAGCATGCAATAAATCCTTCCCCCCAATAATGAGACGACACATCACTTTGAGGGTAAAACAGGAACTCTGTACTGGCTCATCCAGCCTGGCTTTTATTTCCAACTCACACATACAGGCCACACCCAGGGGGAGGCATAAAAGAACCAATGACATAGATGTTACCTCCCACACATCCCCTCCCCTTAGTGTGACACATAATCCCATTATGCATACAGTGTAAAATATACTTTTACACAACTTTCATAACTTTAAAACCATACATCACATTCACATAAAAATACATATCTACAATCAATCCATTCAGGGGAACAACATATTAAAAAATGGCATGAATCCGACCAGGGGTTCAAAAGATACTAAAAGTATCTTTTGTTCCTTTCTGGCTGGCAGAAAAACATCCCCACAATGCACCCTGGTTTCCTCCCTTCTGCCCTGGAGTTAATTGGAGAAGTAATCCAATTACCCAGGACTAAAGGCAGACTCCATTAACCACATGGTTGCAAAACAACATAAAACACTTTAAAATACATAAAGTCACATTTACACATAGCACACAGACATTTCACCTATCCCCAGATAGCTGGGATCTGCACGCACAAAACTACCGAATAGCGCGCAGATCCTACTCACACAGTACAATTGCCATGGAGCTAAAGTCTTTCCCATAGTCTTTCATTATATGAATAGGCTCCATGGTATGGCTCTCTGGGGTATCACATTCCCATAAAGTCTGGTCCATAGTCCAAAGGCAAGAGGCGGGCAATCAGCCCCCTCCAAGGACACGTGGCGAGGTCGGTTTCGCCACACTTCTCCCCTTTACCCCCCAGACTAACAGGGTACTTGACCTCCTGCCGGTCAGTGCCCTTGTTAGTCCAGCAGCCCACCCACAAGACAGAAACAGCAGAGCAGCCCACCCACAATAAACAGTTACTACACCTGGGTGAGGGAGAATCTTGTCCAGGTTCAGGTGCCTCACCACGGCTGTGTGGGGGACTGGTAGGCTGCCTTGGTAGGTTGCTGAGGGGGCAGAGACCAGCGGTACTCTGTCCTGTTGCCAGCACTACCACGGGAGTAGTCTGGTTGGAGCCTGGTTGCTGGAGACTGACTGTCTCCCCTTTAAATACACCGCTCTGCTGCTGGAGACCGACTGTCTCCCCTTGAGTTACACCGCTCTGCTGCTGGAGACCGACTGTCTCCCCTTGAGTTACACAGCTCTGCTGCTGGAGACCGACTGTCTCCCCTTTGGATACATAGCTCCGCTGTTGGAGGGGGAGACCGACTGTCTCCCCTTTGGTAAGCAGCCTTGTTGCTGGGGGACAGGACTGACTGTCCTTACCCCCTGTGCTGTAGGTGCAGAGACCACAGTCCCATCTGCACAGTTGTGGGGCTTACAGTCTCCCCCTGGTACATTAAGCTGCCGCTGGGGAGAGGTGGTAACCAGCTCCTCTCCCATTAGAACACTCTGCCGCTGGGGAGAGGTGGTAACAATCTCCTCTCCCATGCATACTTTCAGTCTTTGTGGAGGGAGACCGACTGTCTCTCCTCCCAATGCAGTGTCCTGCTGCTGGGGAAAGGAAACTGGGCCCTCTATTCCCTGCTGGACACTCTGCTGCTGGGGAAAGGAGACTGGGCTCCCAATTCCCAACAAATCACACTGCCGCTGGGGAGGGAGGACGGCCCCTTTAGCTCCCTGTAACTTGGGCGCAGAGACCACGGTCCCATCTGCGCTGGTGTGGGGCTTACTGTCTCCCCTTGGTGCGCTAAGCTGCCGCTGGGGAGAGGGGGTAACAAACTCCTCTCCCTTACACACTTTCAGCCGCTGGGGAGCAAGGCTGACCCTCTGTACTCCCTGTAGGCAGGGCGCAGAGACCACGGTCCCATCTGCGCTGGTGAGGGGCTTACTGTCTCCCCTTGGTGAGCTGCGCTGCCGCTGGGGAGAGGGAATAACAAACTCCTCTCCCTTACACACCTTCAGCCGCTGGGGAGAGGGGATAACAGGCTCCTCTCCCTGCACCGTAGACTGCCGCTGGGGAGCAAGAACGGCACCTTCAGCTCCCTGTAACGCACACTGCCGCTGGGGATCTGGGCCGACTGCCCAGCATCCCTGTAGGGCCGGTAGAGAGACCGCAGTCCTATCTCCACCTGCCATCTGTGGGTCTTCCCAGGACCAATCCGTGAGGCCCCTCAACATTTGTGAGTAAGGGCCACCTGCTTCCCCACCTGGCAACTCTGGCTGCTGCTGGGGATCTGGGCCGGCTGCCCAGCATCCCGGTGGGCCCGGTGGAGAGACCTTGGTCCCATCTCTACCTGCCTGTTGTGGTTCCTCACAGGACCAGTCTATGAGGACCCCCACTTCGGGTTCCTACCGCCGCCTCAGGGAAAGACGGCTAACCTCCTCGGATGCAGCCTCTACTCGGCTGCTGTAACGCTCCTGCTGCTGAGCATACTTCCTCTCTTTTGCCAACCGGAATTCTCGGTCCAGCCTTGTGTTTCGCTCAGCCATGACCTGGTTCCAGATCACCCGGCGTGTCTCCATGGGTATATCATCCCCATACTCGGCCACTCGCTGCCTCACCTCGGCCAGCCAATCATCTCCAGAGCCAGAACCTTCCATACTTGTCTGCTCCCAGGGGCGCTGCACGACTGCTAGCGTTGCCCTCAATTTGTAAATCCAAACAGTGTCTCTGAGCTGCTTTACCTCACACTAGGACGCCATCCCACCGCTTGCCACCAATGTAACGGATCACCTGGCACCCCGACCGGGCACCTCCGTTAATGGATGCTCCTAGTGCTTCCTGAGGACTCCAAGCACTCTGGCAGACACCACAATCACCGAATCCGAGAAACCTTTTAAATTCTCCCAAGCATATGAATGCTGTAGACCATTGAATAGGAACCATACGAATAGACTTGTACTCCTAGCAGTCAACTGGAACAGCATGCAATAAATCCTTCCCCCCAATAATGAGACGACACATCACTTTGAGGGTAAAACAGGAACTCTGGACTGGCTCATCCAGCCTGGCTTTTATTTCCAACTCACACATACAGGCCACACCCAGGGGGAGGCATAAAAGAACCAATGACATAGATGTTACCTCCCACACATCCCCTCCCCTTAGTGTGACACATAATCCCATTATGCATACAGTGTAAAATATACTTTTACACAACTTTCATAACTTTAAAACCATACATCACATTCACATAAAAATACATATCTACAATCAATCCATTCAGGGGAACAACATATTAAAAAATGGCATGAATCCGACCAGGGGTTCAAAAGATACTAAAAGTATCTTTTGTTCCTTTCTGGCTGGCAGAAAAACATCCCCACAATGCACCCTGGTTTCCTCCCTTCTGCCCTGGAGTTAATTGGAGAAGTAATCCAATTACCCAGGACTAAAGGCAGACTCCATTAACCACATGGTTGCAAAACAACATAAAACACTTTAAAATACATAAAGTCACATTTACACATAGCACACAGACATTTCACCTATCCCCAGATAGCTGGGATCTGCACGCACAAAACTACCGAATAGCGCGCAGATCCTACTCACACAGTACAATTGCCATGGAGCTAAAGTCTTTCCCATAGTCTTTCATTATATGAATAGGCTCCATGGTATGGCTCTCTGGGGTATCACATTCCCATAAAGTCTGGTCCATAGTCCAAAGGCAAGAGGCGGGCAATCAGCCCCCTCCAAGGACACGTGGCGAGGTCGGTTTCGCCACATTATGTTTACACCATTTTGTCCCAGATGAATTAAAATGACAATAATGCATAAACAAGCTTCAAGGCTATGCTGCGACTCTTTCAGTGCATAATATAATCTGGTAACCCTAAGCAGATGAAGATGTTCAGACTTTAAGATGCCATCTTGAAATAAGTCAGAAAAATTTCCATGACGTGTACACCCTTTAGTTATGGCCAAGTTAATGATTCAAGTATAAAAAGTGTTACTTTTTCATATATGAACTACGGTAACCCTAAAATGGAGACACCTAAGGTATAAATAGGTGTACTTTTAAATGTTAAGACACAGAGGAGAGACTTGGAGACAGACGCTGCTCCATCTTAAAATGACAGAGAGGCTGACATGATGACATGTTCAGAAGGGTATGTTAACCTATTAATGATATTTGCAAGCATTTATATGTCTATATTTATAATTTTATATAATAAATATATAAAAGACAAAACTGCATTGCTTTCTAGACAATCCTTATTTTATATTGTATTCTCAATTATTTATATATGTTAAATAGAGGATCTCTTACACTAACTATATAAAATGATGGCTAAGATATCTGTATGGTTAGCCCTACTAAGTTCTATGCTTTAAGACGTTATAGTGGTAAAAAAGGGAACCAGCCGCGGTTACATTCTTATTTTTCACTCTGTTTTTGCACTATAGAATGGAACACTACGAACACTCCTCAAATCCATTGTCAGACCAATAAGTTTCCAAGTAGGTCTTCTTGGCGTCTAAAAGCTTTACAACATATGCAAGTAAATTGTTTGATTCTGAAGAAGTTTACTTATTAATTTTGCTGATTAATGTGACTTTGTGTGGGATTTGAGGAATTATAAATGTATAATTATTTGAAAAATTATAAACAATATACAGAAAAATATGTGGGACCCTGACATATAGAGCCAAAAAAAGGTATTCTGTTAACCCATAAAAATGTGTGGTGTACTGAGAAATTTGAGGACATTTTGCAAAGTAAATCACAAAGACACAATTTATATAAAAAATATATGTATGTGCAGTTTATTAAAAAATAATGATAAATCATGAGATAAGCAAAATAGTTTAAAAACAAAACATGGTATCAATAGTGATTGGGATGTGTCCTAATTCAAAGATATGTGTTCTATGACAGATTGTAATATTATAAAAACAATATGGCTGATTCATTTCAGATATACATGCAATACGATTTGCTGTGCAGCTACACTTTTAACTACAAGATGGTAGCATGTATTTTAATGGGACCTTATCTGGGATCATAGATTAACATCAAATTGATAATTCATGAGAATTAGCAATAATACACAAATTAACTTTGACTATACCAGAGGCTTCTGCTTATATTCAGGTAATTTCACTGAATTATTAAATTCAGTGTACTTATATATTTCCTCTGATACATAATCATACTTGTGTCCCTATTCTGGAAACAAATACTTTATGCAATTATATAAACAGGGTTAATTTACCTTGTGGGGATTAGTCATAGATGCGTTGGCAAATGGACTAACATAATACAAGAAAAGCATTTCTTGATATGACAAAAGTATTTGTGTCTGGTTTCTACCTCCAGTTTAAAGAGTAGATCATTTGCCCAGCTAATAAACATTCCTAAATTATGGAATTCAATATATAAATATTTGCTAATGTGGGGGGCAGAGCTAGAAGCTGAAATAAGCGGAATTGTAGCAGGAGAGCTCCGTAATATTGAGTCTACACAAGCATAATAACACTAACGCATAATAATAATTTGGACCCGGAACACGACCTTACCTAATGGGGAAGAAGTCCAGACACCAAGTACCCCCAAAAGCAGTGGGTACCTGGGACATAGGAGACCTTTTCCTCCGACCCAAAAAGCCGGCAGCAGTTAGCGTGCCAAAAGAAAATGGAAACTCCATCTTGACATCCTCCTAGGAGCAAGCCTTGGACAAGCTGGATGAAATCCCTACACCATCCCTCCCCAATGAGGACAATGAGATGCTATCAACTAAAGGGGACATCAAAGCCCTCCTGCAAAACATAGGCAAGATGTTTGCAGCGGACCGTGTAGTGCGGGAAGAGATGCACACTGTTGGGGGCGAGTTAAAGCAGTGGAGGAGGACACAAGGAGTCTCACAGCGAGATGCCAAACATTGGAAGCTGAGCTAAGCAGAACTTGAACCTCCTTTACTCACCGACTGGAGGCCATGGAGGAACCGACACAGAAGCCGGAATGTTAAAATCAGAACAATCCCTGAGGTTTTAACCCCTGAAGAATTGCCGCACTATCTTAGAAGGTTATTGACCATGATGCTCACCTCCAGACAGGTTTAACAGGCCACAATAGAGGGGTAATTTTGAATGGTAAAAGCAGCCAGAGCACCAGCTGAATCCCCACGGGACGTTATACTGCAGCTCCAGTTTCGATCAGTGTAAATAGCTCTCATGGCAGCCGGAATCTGTGCCCTCGGCACTGGGACTGCTTCTACAAGCGACACCGAGATCACGCACACCTAGGACTTATCAAATATAAAACCATTCCAGCCAACAGGATCAACATCCGAGGGCATGGGCTCCGCTCCACCCCACCCCACCACCAACTCAAGTGCACCACAAGTGAGCTGAAACACACTGGTCACCTGAGGACTGGAGAGGAGAGCCTAAGTACCTGGTTGATGGACAAGATTTCCTGCTCTTTTAAATTCCGTATTATAGACAGTTACTGACACTTCGGAACTTCGGCACTTCCCGCCTTCGACACTTCGACACTTCGGCACTTTGGCACTTCGGTAATTTTGGAACTTCGGGACATCTGCAATTCGGCACTTCGGCATTTCGGACATTCGGAAGTACCCGAATGTACAATTGTCCAAAATTCGTCCGAATTCCTATTCGGACCGAAACGAATTGCACATGTCTACATTTTATTGGGCAGGCTAACTGCTCAATGGATAAAGCTTGAGTGGTATAACTTCCCACCAAGGATTCTGTGGAGTAAAATTCTCACTGGAACAATAAAAACTCTGGTGCCAGGTAAAAAATAAAGGTAAAACTAAATAAAAGAGTAAAATGGCTGACTCACAAGTTGAAAGTGGACAAGTTGAAAGTGGACAGCAATACCACCACGCATTTCTCCCCTTAGGGCTTTCTCAAGTGGATAAAAACATGTACCTGACAACATTGGCTTTATATAGGCCTCAGATGACTTTATTTTGGTGCCAAAATGACGTAATGGTCACATCACCATTGTTTTATTTATTTTTTTATAACCTTATTATAGAACATGTTTCAGCCATATTAGGGAGGGCAATGAGACATGTGTAAGCCATATTAGGGAGGGCAATGAAAGAAAATAGAAGAGGGAATGAATGAATAAAACATATGTGGCAAGTAGCAAGTGCAAATATGGTTCCTCAGGCCAGGGTTTTTTTAGCATACATTTTAAAATATGATAGTAGAAGATTATAATAAATATAGATATAAAAAGGTCACAGTAAATTGCAAATGTCACAGAAAAATATATATAGATATAAAAGATTTAAAAGAGCATATGTAAATATAGAGTAAGAATAAAATAAAATAAGATTAGTATACTTATATCACACTATAAACAAAACAGAATATGCAAATTTATAAAACGTTAAAAATATCAAAATCAATGTTTAAACCTTCAGGGGCAAGTGTTTTTAACAGGAACACCCAAAATATTTATTTCTGACCCAAAAGTTTTTTTTAAATCACCTCCCCTCCATGGTATTTTACATTTTTGAATTACATTGCATTATTGATGTTTTTTTTTTTTATCATGTTTGATAAAGTGCTTTCAGACTGAGGGGTTAGGGTAACCTTTGATGATGTTCCGATAGTGCTCTGCAAGTCTCATTTTTAGGCATCTAGTGGTCATTCCTACATACTGGAGGCCACAAGGGCACTCCAGTAAGTATATGACATTTTTTTTGTGTTACACCATATTAGGTCTTTTATGAGATATGATGTGTTAGTATTATTAGACAATATTGACAAAAAGGTAGACCTAGGTGGAAAAGAGGAAACTCCCCATCCCCACACTAAGTCGACCCAATAGGAGGCCCCTCCCTTCGGTAATGCTTCAAGATAAAACTTAACTTTTATTATAATTAATCAAAAATAAAAAATATGATGCAAACACAAACAAACAAATAATAAATGGTAAAAAAAGGAAGAAAAAAATGGAAGAAAAAAATATAATATAATGATGGGGAGAGCCACAAAAATAACTGCGGGTGTGGACAATAATCAATGGTATAATATTTGTGGTCCTATCAAAAACACCCCCAGATAGAAGTCCAGCAAAAAAGCTCAATAGTTAGCTAGGGTGAGGTATAAGGAGGAGAGAAAAGGGGGAAGGGAGAGAGTTAAAGGACCACTCTAGGCACCCAGACCACTTCAGCTTAATGAAGTGGTCTGGGTGCCAGGTCCAGCTAGGGTTAACTAATTGTTTTATAAACATAGCAGTTTCAGAGAAACTGCTATGTTTATCAATTAGTTAAGCCTTCCCCTATTTCCTCTAGTGGCTGTCTCACTGACAGCCGCTAGAGGCGCTTGCGTGATTCTCACTGTGAAAATCACAGTGAGAGCACGCACGCGTCCATAGGAAAGCATTATGAATGCTTTCCTATGTGACCGGCTGAATGTGCGCGCAGCTCTTGCCGCACGTGCGCATTCAGCCGACGGGGAGGAGAAGAGGCGGATCAGAGGAGGAGAGCAGGAGGAGAGCTCTCCGCCCAGCGCTGGAAAAAGGTAAGATTTAACCCCTTTCCCCTTTCCAGAGCCGGGCGGGAGGGGGTCCCTGAGGGTGGGGGCACCCTCAGGGCACTCTAGTGCCAGGAAAACGAGTATGCTTTCCTGGCACTAGAGTGGTCCTTTAAGTAATACTGGGACTCGAAAAGGTACAGAATCCTGGTGTGCTAGGTTACAAAAATAGAAACAAATAGTATCAAGTGCACATTGATACTTAGTTGCTCTTAGATCCCTGTGTAATGGGATGTTGCACTAAATCATGTTGTTGCTAAGAGTCAATAGAGCTGAATTTTGCAAACTTGTACCAGCTCAGTGATAGAGTTAGCCCATTCAAAGGGACTTTGAATGGGCTAACTCTATCACTGAGCTGGTACAAGTTTGCATGGGCTAACTCTATCACTGATTATTGATTATTGATTATTGTCCACACCCGCAGTTATTTTTGTGGCTCTCCCCATCATGATATTATATTTTTTTCTTTCTTTTTTACCATTTATAATTTGTTTGTTTGTGTTTGCATCATATTTTTTATTTTTGATTAATTATAATAAAAGTTAAGTTTTATCTTGAAGCATTACCGAAGGGAGGGGCCTCCTATTGGGTCGACTTAGTGTGGGGATGGGGAGTTTCATCTTTTCCACCTAGGTCTAACTTTTTGTCAATATTGTTTTTTCTCACGTATGTAAGGGTTACCCCCTTGTAAGGATTCCCCTGACACACTTAGAGGCTGGTTGACTTGTCACTGGCTTCTTTTCTTTTTTGACGTTAGTATTATTAGAACTAAAGTGTGTGGTTTTTGACTTGATTTGTGGGTCTGTGGTTCTGCAAACTATGCATCTGTTACATTTAAAAATCCTTTAGATTTAGTTAAAAAATTACGAATTAGTGGTAGTGGGATCTTTTGTATAGTTTTTGGTAAAAATAGTTCTAAAATTAGGAGCTCCTCTAAAAATCACAATGGGCTTGTCTGGCATAAGCGTTTTAAGCATTTCATCCTGTTTTAAGATGTGCCAGTGTTTCTTGATGATTTTTTTCCACTATCGTTGTTGTTAAAGTTAAATATTACTGGCAAAGAGATTGGATCTTTTTTATTGTTTGTTTTATATTCTAAAATATTTTTCCTGTCTTTTTGTTTTACAGTATTTAGTATTTTATTCAGGTTTTCTGGTGAATATTTTTTGCTGTTGAATTGTTCTTTGAGGGTTTTAGACTGTTCTTCAAAATCTTTATTGTGGGAGTAGTTCTTGTGAAGGTGCAGGAACTGACTCTTGGGGACCCGATCTAGCCAAGGCTGGTAATGACAACTAGATTTTTCAATAACTGTGTTGGTACATACTTTTTTAAATAGGTTTTAGTGTTAATAGTACCTTCATGGATAAAAATAGTACTGTCTAAAAAGTAAATCAGTTCTTTGCTGTACTCTGAAGATCAAATTATACCACTATTATTGATGTTTAAATAATTAAGAAATAGTTTAAGAGAATCTTCAGGCCCCTTCCAAATAAAAAAAACAGATCATCTATGTATCTAAAATAGGTAACTAGGTTTACTTTCCAGAGGTGGTCACCCCAAATAGCCTTTGACTCCCAGCCATCCATAAAAAGATTTAATTTTTTAAACATTTAAACATTTTTTTTCACTGTAATAGATTGAATAGCAGTTAGTTGTCTACAAGCGTCTGGGTGTCAGGCCTTCAGCGTGTACTCTGACAACCTCTGCACGTGCACTTTTCCACTCATATCTGTGGTCACTATAGCGTGCCTTTAAAAAGAAAAAAAGTTTTTCACTGTAAGCTATAAGCAGTCAGTGTCCTTAAAGCGCGTGTCAGGCCTTCAGCGTGTACTCTGCCAACCTCTGCAAGTGCACTTTGCCACACATATCTGGTGTCTCTATAGCGTGCCTTTAACCCCTTAAGGACACATGACATGTGTGACATGTCATGATTCCCTTTTATTCCAGAAGTTTGGTCCTTAAGGGGTTAAAAAGAAAAAAAGTTTTTCACTGTAAGCTAATAGCAGTCAGTGTCCTTAAAGCGGGTGGCAGGCCTTCAGCGTGTACTCTGCCAACCTCTGCAAGTGCACTTTGCCACTCATAACTGGTGTCACTATAGCGTGCCTTTAAAAAGAAAAAAAGTTTTTCACTGTAAGCTAATAGCAGTTTGCCAGAGGGATTTTGGAATGGGGTATGTTTAATATTTAAACTCTTTAAACTCTTTTTAGTGAGAATTTTTTGTTCCAGACCCTTAGATAAAAATAGTGATAGTGAGTTTTTTATAGTTTTGGTGGGGTCTGATAGTTTGCCATATACATTTGGATCATTTAGTTGTCTTAGTGCTTCATTTATATACATGGTTTTAGAAAGCACAACTAAGCCTCCGCCTTTATCAGCTGGTTTCTTTTTGTGGTTCTATCAGTGCTTTCTGTTCTTGGCGTGTTAGATTACAATATTTGTATTTTGGTTTTTTTTTTGTTCCTTGTTTAATTTTGTCTAACTTCTCAAACACCTCTATAGGGCCTGACTTAAAACTGGATGGGTAAAAATTAGAACTTATTTTTCAGCAAGGTACGTACTACTTTAAGTTTGTTTGTAGTGCATTGGTCTGAGGTAGAGTTGTTTGGGGGTGTTGTTGGGGGTGTCCGATATATTAGATTTGCTAATAAAAAATATTTTTTAAAATTGCTTTTCTCACAAACTTGTTATCTAAAAATGCCTGGAATGGGTTAAGAGTGTTAGTGGGTGAAAATTTTAGACCTTTACTTAAAACTGAAATTTGGGTTGAAGTTAAACATTCTTGTGATAAATAAAAAATTCCATGTCTGTTATCGTTAGAATTAGTTAATATCTCTCTAGCTTTTCTCTCTTGAAATCTTCTTCCACTTCTCCTTCCTCTATACTTAAATTCCTCTTTCTTACTCTTGTCCATTGAACTATAAACTGAGATGAATCCAAGAAACCTGTCTTTGATTTTTACTTCAGAGTTGGTGAGTCCCTTGTGTGATTGACACAAACAATGATGGTCATTTGTTCCACAAGAGCAACATCTGGGGTGCAGTCAAGAATGATGGAATAGTATTTAGCTATTTTTATTAGTAGCAGAATCTTGCTTGTTATTTTTTTAAAATAAGGCCAATCTTTTCCCAAATAATGGCAATGAATTTCAGAATTTGTAATTTTTTTAAGGTGGTTGCAAATAATTTCCATTGTTTTCACTGTAAAGTGTAGTGCTGCTTTCTCTGAAAGCCAAGCACTGTTTACCAAGATATTGAACAATGGCTACAAGGTGCTGAAGAAAACTTGCCAGTGCTGAGTTTCTGTTGTCAGTAATCTATGGTAAGCCCGGTCAATAGTTCTCCCTGATCCAAGCCTCATCAATAAGTCATTCCACGTTCCTCATCCAGGATGGTCTTAGGTATCCAGAAGGTTAAGAAATGAGGGGCTAATCATCTTTTAAATATAGGGAGAGAAGAGATAAGGTTGGTCCATAGATTGAATATGTTAGAAACATATAGACTCAATATAGATTTCAATGTATATAATATTTGATCATCTTTAATAATTATGTATGCAATTTTTAAGTTAATTTTTTTTTCTAGTAATGTAGTAATTTGCTAATTTTAGGAGTAAAAGTAGGATTTTTCTTAAAAATGATATATTCTCATTCTTATCAGCATATGTTTTATTATGTCTTTATATTACTTTTTTTATATTATTTTTTAAACATTCGTCCTTTGCTGGATATTCCTGGTAAAACTCTGTAAATGTTTTGTTATATGTTCCATTATATGAATATTTTGAAAGACATTCCTATCCCCTTTTTGTATGTATTGTTTATAGACTTAATTGTATTGGATTATTCATGTATTGTTTATTAGTGATGTACCGAACTGTTCGCTGGCGAATAGTTCCTGGCGAACATAGCGTGTTCGCGTTCGCCACGGCAGGCGAACACATGCGCCGTTCGATCCGCCCCCTATTCGTCATCATTGAGTAAACTTTGACCCTGTGCCTCACGGTCAGCAGACACATTCCAGCAAATTAGCAGCAGACCCTCCCTTGCAGACCCTCCCACCTCCTGTACAGCATCCATTTTAGATTCATTCTCAAGCTGCATTCTTAGAAAGTGTAGCTGCTGCTCATTTGATAGGGAAATTGATAGCTAGGCTAGGGTATTCAGTGTCCACTACAGTCCTGAAGGACTCATCTGATCTCTGCTGTAAGGACAGCACCCCAAAAGCCCTTTTTAGGGCTAGAACATCAGTCTGCATTTTTTTTTTTGTAATTGCAGTTGCCTGCCTGCCTGCCAGCTTTTGTGTCAGGCTCACAGTGGATACTGTGCCCACTTGCCCAGTGGCACCACTCATATCTGGGGTCACAATAGCTTAAGCTTGCATTTAAAAACTAAACATTTTTTTTCACTGTAATAGATTGAATAGCAGTTAGTTGTCTACAAGCGTCTGGGTGTCAGGCCTTCAGCGTGTACTCTGCCAACCTCTGCACGTGCACTTTTCCACTCATATCTGTGGTCACTATAGCGTGCCTTTAAAAAGAAAAAAAGTTTTTCACTGTAAGCTATAAGCAGTCAGTGTCCTTAAAGCGCGTGTCAGGCCTTCAGCGTGTACTCTGTCAACCTCTGCAAGTGCACTTTGCCACACATATCTGGTGTCTCTATAGCGTGCCTTTAACCCCTTAAGGACACATGACATGTGTGACATGTCATGATTCCCTTTTATTCCAGAAGTTTGGTCCTTAAGGGGTTAAAAAGAAAAAAAGTTTTTCACTGTAAGCTAATAGCAGTCAGTGTCCTTAAAGCGGGTGGCAGGCCTTCAGCGTGTACTCTGCCAACCTCTGCAAGTGCACTTTGCCACTCATAACTGGTGTCACTATAGCGTGCCTTTAAAAAGAAAAAATATTTTTCACTGTAAGCTAATAGCAGTTTGCCAGAGGATGTAGATAACAGGGATATGTCTCAGGCAGGCAGCATTACACACATGGACGTACGGTGTGATGATGATGATGTTGTACCCGCTGCTGCTTCCTTTGCTGAGTTGTCAGATACAAGTGAAGCGGTTGATGATGACGATGCGTCCATGGATGTCACGTGGGTGCCCGCTTGGCAAGAAGAAGAACAGGGCGAAAGTTCAGATGGGGAGACAGAGAGGAGGAGGGGGTGACGAGTTGGAAGCAGGGGGAGGTCGTCGCAAGGAGCTAGTGGCAAAGTCAGACAGCATGCATCGGCACCCGGGGTCAGCCCGACAGCACGCCAATCAACGCATGCTGTGTCCACCACCAGAATGCCGTCATTGCAGAGCTCAGCAGTGTGGAATTTTTTTTGTGTGTCTGCCTCTGACAACAGTGATGCCATTTGCAACCTGTGCCAAAAGAAACTGAGTCGTGGGAAGTCCAACACCCACCTAGGTACAACTGCCTTGCGTCGGCACATGATCGCACATCACAAATGCCTATGGGATCAACACATGAGTACAAGCAGCACACAAACTCAAAGTCGCCATCCTCCTCCTGGTCCAGAATCTTCAGCCACGTCAACCACTGCTGTCCTCCTTGCCCCCTCTCAACCATCCGCCACTCCGTCTCTCGCCTTGAGCAGTTCCCACTCATCTGCCCACAGTATGGTGTCTGTCAAGGACATGTTTGAGCGTAAGAAGCCAATGTCAGAAAGTCACCCCCTTGCCCAGCGTCTGACAGCTGGCTTGTCTGAACTATTAGCCCGCCAGCTTTTACCATACAAGCTGGTGGAGTCTGAGGCGTTCAAAAAATTTGTAGCTATTGGCATACCGCAGTGGAAGGTACCCGGACGAAATTTCTTTGCACAAAAGGCAATCCCCAACCTGTACTCGATTGTGCAAAAGGAAGTAATGGCATGTCTGGCACACAGTGTTGGGGCAAGGGTCCATCTGACCACTGATATCTGGTCTGCAAAGCATGGTCAGGGCAGGTATATTACCTTCACTGCACATTGGGTAAATCTGCTGACGGCTGCCAAGCATGGAATGCGTGGCTCTGCAGAGGAGTTGGTGACACCGCCACAACTTGCAGGCAGGCCTGCTGCCACCTCCTCTATTCCTCCTACTCCATCCTCTTCCATAACCTCCTCGGCTGAGTCCACTTCTGCTGCTGCATCTTGCTCCACATCAACGGCACCCCCCCAGCTCCCCAGGTACTATTCCACATCCCGGATACGGCAGTGTCACGCCGTCTTCGGTTTGACTTGCTTGAAAGCAGAGAGTCACACCGGACAAGCACTCCTGTCCGCCCTGAACGCACAAGTGGAAAAGTGGCTGACTCCAAAGCAACTGGATATCGGCAAAGTGTTTTGTGACAATGGAACAAATTTGTTGGTGGCATTGAAGTTGGGCAAGTTGACACATGTGCCGTGCATGGCACATGTGTGTAATCTGATCGTACAACGCTTTGTGCATAAGTACACAGGCTTACAGGACTTCCTGAAGCAGGCCAGGAAGGTGTGTGGCCATTTCAGGCATTCCTACATGGCCATGGCGCACTTTGCAGATATCCAGCAGCGAAACAACATGCCAGTGAGGCGCTTGATTTGCTACAGCCCGACACATTGGAATTCAACACTCCTAATGTTCGACCGCCTGCTCCAACAAGAAAAAGCCATTAATGAATATTTGTATGACCGGGGTGCTAGGACAGCCTCTGCGGAGCTGGGATTTTTTTTGCCACGTTACTGGACGCTCATGTGCAATGCCTGTAGGCTCATGCGTCCTTTTGAGGAGGTGACAAACCTAGTCAGTCGCACCGAAGGCACCATCAGCGACATCATACCATTTGTTTTCTTCATGGAGCGTGCCCTGCGAAGAGTGCTGGATCAGACCATAGATGAGCATGAAGAGGAAGAGGAAGAGTTGTGGTCACCATCACCACCAGAAACAGCCTTATCAGCATCGCTTGCTGGACCTGCGGCAACGCTGGAAGGATTGTGAGGAAGAGGAGTCAGAGGAGAAATGTGGCTTTGAGGAGGAGGAGGAAGACCAACCACAACAGGCATCCCAGGGTGCTCGTTGTCACCTATCTGGTACCCGTGGTGTTGTACGTGGCTAGGGGGGGAGAACATACCTTCATTGAGATCACTGAGGAGGAGGAACGGGAAATGAGTAGCTCAGCATCTATTTCATGCTGTTGTGCCTGTTGAGGGACCCTCGTATAAAAAGGCTGAAGGAGAACGACCTGTACTGGGTATCCACGCTACTAGACCCCCGGTATAAGCAGAAAGTGTCGGAAATGTTACCAAATTACAACAAGTCGGAAAGGATGCAGCATTTGCAAAATAAATTAAAAAGTATGCTTTACACAGCGTATAAGGGTGATGTCACAGCACAACGGGAAAAGGGGAAGAGGTGAGAGTCATCCTCCTCCTCCCATGACCACGCCGGCAAGGACAGGACACTTAAAAGACGTGTTGATGATGGAGGACATGCGGAGCTTTTTAAGTCCTACGCATCCACCCTCAGAGAACGACTCGACCGACAGGTAGCAGACTACCTCGCCTTAACTGCACATATCGACACTCTGAGGAGCGATGAACCCCTTGACTACTGAGTGTGCAGGCTTGACCTGAGGCCTGAGCTATCCCAATTTGCGATAGAACTTCTGGCCTGCCCCGCTTCAAGTGTCCTGTCAGAAAGGACCTTCAGTGCAGCAGGAGGTATTGTCACTGAGAAGAGAAGTCGCCTAGGTCAAAAAAGTTTAGATTACCTCACCTTTATTAAGATGAATGAGGGATGGATCCCGAAGGGACTTTCAGTGGGCGATAAATTCGACTAAAAAAGGCCTGAGGAGATGAGCTGCCTTGGGCTAAAAATGGTCCACACGCTGCTGTATTTTAGCTCTGAATGCCGGTTGACTTGCGTGACTTATCCGCCACCAACTAGGGTTCAAGCCGCAATGCTTTAGGGCACTTTCTGCCTGGGAAACAAACATCAATTTTTCTGGCCACTGCTATAGCAGCGGCTGCAACAATACCTAATTTTTCAGGCATGTGTACATGACTAATTTTTCAGGCCTCTGGTGCTGCACTGTGGCTTCAAAAAACAAACCAAAAAAAAAGGCACATAACAGGGATTAAACTGATAGGAATAGTACTACTTAACACACCACTCCTATCTGGTGGCACATTAGAGTGCACGCGCAGTGCCCCAAATTTGAAGTAGGAGGACCGACCAAGCATCTTTTTCCATCTCCCGCTTCCTAAAATCGATGCCATATACACGTCCCCTGAAAGGGCGCCAGCTCGTTATTGTCTTGGGCGCCAGCTCGTTATTCTCTTTTTCACTTCACTAGGGACACTTTACTGCAATATGGGCACTTAGACCCACTCTTTGTCTTGCACACTGTTATTCCTAGCTAGCATCTGTGATGGGAAATCAGGCAGTCATCTAAACGTTTAGATTGAGCTTTAGCTTAGAACACCCTTGAAGGTGTTTAAGGAGATTAGGGCTAGTTTAGAGGATTCTTCTTAGACCTCGCTGAGTCTTTATAGCCCTTCTACCTATCCAGCATTTCTGGAAACTAGCTAAGAGAAAGGGTGGCTGTGTGTCTGTGATACATTTAACTTTATATCACCTTATTGACACCTTATCACTCCGGTCTCCATACTCTCTGCCTATACCCATCTATTTAGAGAGAATTTCCTTGCCCCTGCCAATATTATATAATAGGTAATAGTATTACCATTATTACACAATTAGCCACTATAGGGGAATGAGCATAGTATCCCTTTGCTATTTATAAATGATACAATAAAGACTTTTGTCAATTACTCAATTTACTTTAACAAAGGGTACAAACCACGGTATTAGAAAGCATTACTCTGCTTTCCCTTTCTTCCTCTATTATACACCTATGCTCACTAGGATTTGTAGGTATCACTTTATTATAGTTGTCTAACCTTTTCCTATACCAGTTTTAGATCTCCTTCTTGGGAGATTTTTTTTCTTTTTTCAGTTTATTAGCATACTTTCGGGGACCCTTGGTGTTGTACGTGGCTGGGTGGAGGAAGAGACCTTCAATGACATCAGTGAGGACAAGGAACGGGACATGGCTAGCTTGGTATCCAACCTTGTGCAAATGGGGAGTTTGTGGTTGTGCAAATGGACTGTTTGTGGTTGTTTGCGGTGCGTTAAACGGGGAGTTTGGTCTGTCACTGTGAAGCGGGCGTAACCCTTACACTACCTGATCGATACAACATCATACAGTAGGTCCCCCCCCTCATTATTTTTATGGCCCCCACCCACCGCTCATGGGTGGGGGCGAGCTGGAGAACAGTAGGTCCCCCCTCCATTGTGATTTATGGCCCCCACCCACCGCGCAGGGGTGGGGGCCGGGGGGGAGGACAGTAGCCCCCCCTTATCCTTATTTACTGAATATTCCCCTGTATAACAATGTTTGGCATTTAGTGAATATTCCCTATTCTGCTCTGTGTCAGTGTGTATCAGGGTCTCTGAGGACAGGTGTCAATCCATATCTGCCAATTGACCCTATGTAGGGGGAACAGTCTCTATTCTGCTCTGTGTCAGTGTGTATCATGGTCTCTGAGGACAGGTGTCAATCCATATCTGCCAAGTGACCCTATGTAGAGGGAACAGTCCCTATTCTGCTCTGTGTCAGTGTGTATCAGGGTCCCTGAGGACAGGTGTCAATCCATATCTGCCAAGTGACCCTATGTAGGGGGAACAGTCCCAATTCTGCTCTATGTCAGTGTGTATCAGGGATCCTTAGAATAGGTGTTAATCCATATCTGCCAAGTGACCCTATGTAGGGGGAACAGTCCCTATTCTGCTCTGTGTCAGTGTGTATCAGGGGCTCTGAGGACAGGTGTCAATCCATATGTCAAGGTGTCAATATGTCTTATGTCAGGTGTCAATCCATATCCATTGTGATTTAGGAATGTTAGGTGATTTATGCCCTTTATGGATTAAAACCAGACTCTGCATCAACTGTGTAATTTTCCATGGGAGTTTTGCCATGGATCCCCCTCCGGCATGCCACAGTCCAGGTGTTAGTCCCCTTGAAACAACTTTTACATCACTATTGTGGCCAGAAAGAGTCCCTGTGGGTTTTAAAATCCGCCTGCCCATTGAAGTCAATGGCGGTTCGCCCGGTTCGCCGGTGCGCGAACGTTTGTGGAAGTTCGCGTCCGCCGTTTGTGAACCGAAAATGTTGTGTTCGCAACATCACTATTGTTTATGGACATACTTGTATTGAATTATGAACCCTTTTTGAATATAGGAACCACATCTGAGAAATCCAGTGTGTAATGCAGTAATCTCCTTTTCTTGTAGCTCTGGTGATTTTGGAGAGTTCACTTCTTAGTTCACTTCAGCGTTTGTTACCTCTTTCTTCAGTAGATTGCTCACAAACAATTGTTGATTTTGGAGCACCCACTATTATGGTTGTTGAAAGTCCTTCATCACTCTGCATCTGCACAGGATTGTCTTCTTTAGCTTGTGTGGCTTTCTGCTTCTGGTCAACATTTAAGAACTTAATGCTAAGTTTACGTTTTCTTTTTAAACCTGCCGATAAAATCTTACAAGGAAGTCCAGACAGATAGCTTAGCGTGAAACAATCTACAGCAAAGATATTAATAAACCAAATAATTAAGCTATTTGTTTATTAACAAAATAAATAAATTAGTAAATAAATTAATTTCCTTCCTTCACACTCCAACGGTGTGTGGGATGTGGCCACTTTAAAAATTTGTCTGCAATCATTTTAAGAATCACCCGCGTACTTTGCGGGATGCATAAGTGGCCATGAGATTGCAAGAGAGCACTCTCATGGTCAATGTGATATCACCTTGCCACCACCGGATATAACATGAAGTCATATCTGACACCTTTTTCCTTCTGCACAAATCCAGTGGCTGGTGGAAGTCATGGGTGTCCATATGCGTGCTGTGTTAAGTCCTGTGTGTCCATCTGGGTGCTGGAGTAAGTCCTGAGTGCCATCTGGGTGATGGGGTAAGTCCTGTGAGTGCAAACTGCATGCTAGGGTAAGTCAATATATAATATGTACACAAGGTTATACCTTACACAGTGCCCTCATATATACACCTGAACAGGACAATATTTATCCCTAGTATGTACACAAGGTTATATCTCACACGCTGTCTTGATATATATCTCATGCACAGTGCAATACATATAACCTTGTGTACATACTGGCCATGTATTGCTCTGTGCATGGGGTATATAACTTGGGGGTATATATTGCCCTGTGCATCTATAAATAATGCACTCTCCAAATGGGCTTAAAAATGCATTGTTTTCCCTTTCATGAAAAAAATAAAATTATGACATTATCATATGGGGCTTGTATAATGACGCAATTCTGTGGGACTGGTATACAATTGTTTCCAGGGCTTGTGTCAGGATTACTAATTGATCCAGTTACATATTACCGGGCATTAGAAGGCATGGACTTAATGCAGCAAAGATTAGTCAGGATACTTGCCAAGGTGGGGGGGGTACAGAATGAGACTCAATGATAAGGGAATGCAGAAGTCAGGTGTAACGGAACGCCTGGCACCCTGACTGGGTACCTCCATTGAAGGATGCTCCTAGCACTTCCTGAGGGCTCCAATCACTCCACTAGACACTATAGCCACCGCAGACCCCACGAACCGCCAAAGCGTGGTTGGGATCTCGCCATCTCCTACCCACCCTGGACCTACGACAAGGCTCCAGGTTCCAGTGGGTGAACCTCTCTTTCCCCAGAGAGTGAAGCAGGAACAAGCTCTTAAAAGAGCTTAGTGATTATCCAAGGGAGTATGAAGAGCATAGCAATCCCTTGTAGCTGATTCCCCCAATAAGAGACAGGACTCTAAATTGAGCCTGAAGTAGAACTGGTTTAATGAGGCATTTCTTATATTCAGTTTTCCCCACAAGGTTACCACCCACATGGACCTTGTGGAGAACAGGACACAAAGTCACAACAGCCAATTAACACAGTGTTGTACAGTTAGACACTCCCAGCTATTGTACACAAACCCTCCCCTCTGCCTGTGATACAATTACCAAACACAATGACTAACTCAAGTACCACAGGCAGAAAATATCCAGTTTTACCCAAAGTCCAGAAACACCCAAAAACAACAACATATCCCCACAACATCCCTGGATAGCCCTGATCTGGGTGAACAGCATATCTAAAAATCACCCAGATCAGAGCTTCAAAAGAGTTCAAAAGTATTAGGGAAGTCACATTTGACCGACTGCAAGCATGGCATTCAAGCCCCCAAATAGTTCCACAGATTTAGGCTGTGCGGCCGGTCTATCTTCTCCTCTATCCTGGAGATAATTGGCTTAAGTGGTTGTGGTAAGCCAATTATCTCCAGGTACAGGAAATATCTCTAAGTCCAAAAACTGTTACAAAAACCACATAAAAATACATAACTCATATAATACAATGTTTAACCTATATGTCCAACATATACCCAGATAGCTTGGATCTGAGCGCTCAATATGTCCGAACAGCACTCAGATCTCACGAATTTAGTTGGATCGCCATGTGGTTAAAGTTGTCTCTTTTGACCGACCGCAAGCATGGCTTGCATGCCCAAAATAGTTCCACAGATTTTGGCTGTGCAGCCGGTCTATTTTCAATGTTGAAAGTGCACTATACGTAGTAGGGTGAGGTGAGAAAATAGCAAGGGTTGATGGGAGATTGAAGAGGGACAAAGCAGCCAGTTTAAACTTGTCTGGTAGAAACAATAGGACAGGAAAAAGGGGGGAAGAGGTACAATTTCCCATGTATTTAATGGGGCAGAAAAAGTGTTTTAAAATCCAATAAGCCCAAATAGACTTTTTAAATGGCCACAGGGGCCATAGTCGCAGGGCAGGAGGCTGGCAAGCAGGCCTCTCCAAAAACTCATGGCAAACTCCCTTAAAAAGGGGAGTTTATCACATCAGGGATACCAGAATTCAGGGAAGTCAAACATAGCCAATGTCAAATACCAGAAATAAACGCTAAGGAACACACTCTCGGACAACTACTCGAGAAACCACGACAGGGCAATGAGGAAAAGTAAATTTGAGCTTAAATAAGTTGCAGAAGAGGAATCACTCAGGAGATATTCACAGTTTAATTGATACGCTTTTATGAAGAAGTGGGTTTTTAACGATTTTTTGAAGGAGTGGAGACTGGGTGAGCATCTAATGGAGGAGGGAAGCGAGTTCCACAGGAACAGTGCAGCCCTCGAGAAATCTTGAAGGCGAGCATCAGAGGTGGGAGTACGGACAGAAGATAGATGTAAGTCTTCAGCAGATCGTAAGGGCCTAGACGGGATATACTTGTGTATAAGGGTGGATAGATAGGTGGCAGCAGCACTATGTAGAGATTTGAAAGCAAGAACCAGAATTTTAAATTGAGCTCTATATTTTATATGAAGCCAATGTAACCAACACCTTAGTCGCATCTAGCGTTAAGTAGGGGCGCACAATGTTTTTGAGATGGAAATGACAGGATTTGGCAATAGATTGAACATGAGGCTTGAAGGAGAGGTCAGAGTCAAAGAGAACACCTAGGCAGCGAGCCAACGTTGTGGAGCTAATGGTAGCACCGTTGACTTGAAGGGAGGCAGACACAGGAGTAACTGTAGGAAATTGGCATTCCGTGAAATCTTTGTTTGTCACATATCAGTTTTCTTAACAATCGAATCAAGTATCTTGCAGTTTAACTTATGTTTATTCAAACATAACAATTATCATCCATCTGGTAATAACATGTCATTAACAATCTTTGTCCAATACAGAGCAGTGTTCCAGTTGGTATCCATTTTTGATGTTAAAAGGTATTGGCCACAAATTCTAAACTACAATTAGTTTTATGGGTTTAAAATTCAGTTACAGAGGGGAGTATACATAAGATTGCCTTACTTTAAAATAAGTGGCTATCTTAGAAAAAGGGGTGTGACTTAGCATCATTTGAAATATATGATTAAAGTCAGACGTTATATTTGGCGGCAAGATATGTGAGACAAAGAACTTCTATATACATGATGTAATGAATAATTGCCTGTAGAAATGTGAGTCTTCAAAGGAATTCAGGCTTTCAAGGCTAGGTCAAAGGTTACTATAAACAAGCCCTTCAACATCACTCTTAAAGTGAACCAGATGTGGTCTCCATTCCTATACAATGAAAGTCTGTAATACTCTATAGGCCAAGGTATGGCTTCTCAATTTCAGTGTTCTGGAAGCAATCTGAATAAAACTTATAATATTTATATCAACACGTTAAATACATTTAAAGTACATAAAAAATATTTTTCAGTAACAACACTTGAGGGAGGAAAGACCAGAATTTCAGTTTTGGTCAAGTTTAGTTTAAGAACGTGGGCAGCCATCCAGTTAGAAATAGCAGAGAGGCAGTCAGAGACACTAGTCAAGAGGGACGGGAAGAGATCAGGAGAGGACAGGTAGATTTGCGTGTCATCTGCATAGAAATGATATTGGAAGCCAAAGGAGCTAATGAGTTTATCAAGGGCGGCAGTATAGATGGAGAACAGTAGGGGACCTTGGGGGACACCAACAGAGAGTATAATTTGCTGTGGATCCACAGCGGCCGACGTCCATTAACATCCTGCAAGAATCAGTTATACAGACGCATGGCAGCTGGGTGCAAATACCGCAAGGTGAGGAGGAATATGTTACAGGTGGTTTTTATTTATTTATTTGGACTGAACCTTGGGGGACACCAACAGAGGGTATAATTTGGTGTGGATCCACAGCGGCCGACGTCCATTAACATGCTGCAAGAATCAGTTATACAGACGCATGGCCGCTGGGCGCAAATACCGCGAGGTGAGGAGGAATATGTTACAGGTGTTTTTTATTTATTTATTTATTTAAGGGGACAGTATCAACTTTATTTAGAGGTTAGGAGGATAACGTAACTTTTTTTGGGGAAAAAAACTTCCTTTAGAGGTCAGGGAGACAGCATAACAATTAGGGGAGGAGGGAGAAGGCAGCATCAACTTTATTAAAAGCAGATAGATGAAGAGGCTTGTGTGTAAAAAAATTAAAATAAAAACCTTGTTGTTGATCCAGCAATTGTCACCCAGCTAAGACTCCTGCTGTGTCTCCTTCTGCAATTGTTTAAGGTCTGGCTGGGGCTCGATCATCAACAGGAGAAGGATATGCACCTCACTACTCTTTCTTCCCTAGTCATAGATGGAGAAGTGAGGAGCAGATCTTCCTCCATCAGATTTCAGACATAAATGAACATAGTTCAAACCTGCCCTTAATAAATTATTCTGATTGTTAAATTTAAAATAAAAATTATTGATGTGAGCTCATCATATGTATGAACCCCCCACTCCTGTCAATTCTAACTCCTTATTACAAAATGGAGGGCTAGCATCCGCTAGGAGCCTAAATCATCCATCCTCCATGAATTCAAAAAAGCCCCTGTCCAGCTGGCACAATAGCTGTGCACTGCAATGCACTGCAGCAGTAGGAGGAAGGAGGATATATTTTTCTTTATTCCTCTTCCCTCTGTTTCTAAACTTGGGAGTGCAGAGCCATGTGAGCACGTCAGCATCCTCTGCATTGAGGGTGCCTAGGTAACTGTAAATTCCAACTCACAAGAGGAGCTGTAGCCAGCCAGGATTTTAAAAAAGTAGCCGCCCGGCCTGTGGCGTACACAAAATCTATAGGGCCCCGGTGTGAAACTGAGCCATGGGTCCCCCCTCCCTCTTTCTTCTCCCCCTCCCACCGACAGACACACACACACACACATACATACAGATACACATACACATACACACATACATACAGACACACACACATAGACACATACAGACAGACACATACACATACATACACACACACACATACCCAAGACACACATACATACATACATACATACTAACAGACAGGCACACATACATACACAGACACATTCATACAGACCGACACACACACAGACACAGACAGACACACACACATACATACAAAGACACATACATACAAACAGACAGGCACACATACATACACACAGACACATGCATACACACACATACACAGACACACACACATACAATGTTTAAGTCACCCTCCTGTTTCCTACCTTTTAGGCGCAGGAGGGTGACTTTCCTGGGGTCCAGTGGTGGTTCAGGTTGATAGGAGTCAGAGTTCCCACTCTGACTCCCTCCTCTGCTTCCTCCTGGTGGGCTCTGTGTATGCTGGGAGGAGTGACCAGGGCAGTCACTTCCTCCCAGCGTTTGATGTCATCACAGGGGGCCTGGTCGCACTGTTAAAGCTCTGACCGGGCCCCTTGAAAATCCATACCCATCCGGTGGCCCTAACACCATGGGCCACCAGATGGGCCCCTTGAACAGCAGCCCCAGTGGTTTGCCACGCGGGCCAGAGCTGCAACACGGATGCAGGTGTCCGCAGAGCAACTAGGCCGCCTGGAGTGGCGGGCACAGTCGCAGCTGTGATCCCTGCGACCCCGATATGAACACCTGTGCACCAGGCAAACAATGCAATTTCAAGGCGCTTGCTCTTTTCAGACCACAGCACTGACATTCAGCGTCTCCACGCTCTGTATGGAGGTGCTTAACCTTTCCCGTAAAGATGTATTGACTCAATGCATCTCTATAAAATGATGCTGATTAGCATAGTGCTGTCTTTTTCTGTGCAACAGATCCAACTTATACCTAGTCAAGAGAGAGATTTGGCCAACAACAGCTGCAAGGAGATTATGCAAAGTTTAAGTAAGGTGGTGAAGACAGGTTAAAATAACTGCTGTTATTGGCTAGCCAATAGTAAGTGAAATAAGCTTGTCAGATATAATGAAAATGATCCAACCCTCATTGAAAATCAGGTTTATTTTCAAAATGTACAGACTTTCAGTTGTTTGCATTGGAAAACCCAAACAAAAGCAATCGAACACAAACACAAATAATACTTTTATAAGGTTTCCCCAAATTTAACTGAAAATGCAACTTATAATGACTTCTCCAGTCTCAAAATTATTCAACTCTCTGAATGGAATCCCTCACAACAGCACAAATATGCGAAACAGGAGTGCACACCTGATGCAACTAATCAAGGGCTGCATTAGTTGCACCAGGTGTGACTGAGCTGGAACACTTGAAATACCCGAACTCACTAGGGGTTTGTTTGAGTGTCACATATGACTGTATCTTTGAAATGTTGCTAGGACAAAAGGATGGTCCACACAGTTAATAAGAGAGATTATCACCCTTCAAAAACAAGGAACTGAATACAAAAAGATAGCAAAGGCACGGAATATTCATAGAGACACCATAAGAAGCATAGTACACAAGTTCAAAGCAGTTGCACTACCTGGACGGGGCAGAAAAAGGAAGCTATCAATGGCTGCAACCAGATTTCTGAGAAGGCAGGTTGTGAAAAACTCTTGAGTGACCGCAAAAGACCTGCAGCAAGACGTGGTGGAAACAGGCACAGAGGTTTCAGTGAGCACAGTAGGGTGCATACTAAATGCAGACAGTTTCATTGCCAGAACTCCAAGACGTACACCACTACTGACCCAAAAGCAAAAGAAGAGTCAGCTCTGATATGCTCAAAATCATATATATAAGCCTCAGAAGTTTGGGGATTCTGTTCTGTGGAGCGATGAAACAAAACTGGAAACAAAACTGGAACTTTTCAGCCTGATGGATCAGCGGTATGTCTGGAGTAAGAAGAATGAGGAGGAAGAAGAATGAAGCATATGCTGGAACGAACAATCTGCCTACAGTTATGCATGGTGGTGGCTCGTGATGCTCTGGGGTCTGTTTTGCATCCTCTGTGTTTCTGGAAACCTGTAGCATGTGGAAGGCATGATGGATTTATTGAAGTCTCGGGAAATCCTAGGAGAAAACGTCATGCTATCTGTGAGGATGCTGAAGTTTGAGTGTCATTGGACCTTCCAACAAGATAATGAAACCAAGCATACCTCAAATTCCACCAAGGGCTGCTTGCAGAAAAAGTTCTGGAAAATTCTTGAGTGTTCATCACAGTCACCTTAACCCCTTAAGGACACATTACATGTGTGACATGTCATGATTCCCTTTTATTCCAGAAGTTTGTTCCTTAAGGGGTTAAACCCCATTGAAAATCTCTGGTGGGATTTGAAGAAGGCGGTTGCAGCACACAAACCCAATATTATTACTGCTCATGAGCAATGAGCTCAAATTCCTCAGGAACACTGCCAGAAGCTGATGCCTAATTTGCAACAGGTCATTACAACAAAAGGGTGCTCTACTACATACTAAATATGCACGCCATGAAGGGGTTGAATTATTTTGAGACTGGATAAGTTACTATAAGTTGCATTTTCCGTTGAATTTAGAGAAACAACTTGAAGCATTTGTTGTGTTGAGCTATTTCAATTGCTTTTATTTGATTTGTTGTTTATTTCAAGCAGCTGGATATCTGTATATGTTTACAATAAACCTGGTTGGATAATTGTGATTACAACTATTATTACTTTTGCAACACATGCGGAGTGTATCTACAGGAGTCTTTTTCTAGCTTATGTTTAGTTGCATAATGGTGACTTACACAGACAATTTCAATGCTACATGTAAAGGTGGAAACGTTTCCAAAGACTCATTTCTTATTTTAGAGAAAACCAAGAAAGGTGAGAACAGAATCTCACCCCAAAATACAATAGCAAGCAAATGTTAAAGTTTGTGCTTAATAGTTTCACCCAGTAGTTAACAAAGAAGCATATAACATATAGACACACTCATACACATATATAACCATATAGAGAGAGATTTTCCATAATGAAATTTATTCCACAATCTCAAAAAGCAACACAATAAAGTGCAATTTAAATTTTAAAAAAAATAAGTCTAATGTATTTTGAAAATTCTGTACTGACATATAAAAAAACCCATTGAGGAAAAGAAAAAAAAAAACTTTAAGGCTCATTTTATTTGCACTGTAGTACAGCATTCTTGAATTTAAATTAGAATTTCAGCACACATGAAAAGATCAGTACCAACGTGGAACTGATCCTCAACAGCAGAAACAGTCAGCTCATATATTAATCTCCTGATGCACGGTAAGGATATAATCCATGGATATCTAAAAACAGACTGAAAGAGCGGAGTTAAAAAAATTGTCCTAAGTATTATATTAAAAGAAACTCAGTATATTAAGGCTAAAGATGATCATTTAGTATATGTAAATGTTCATTAAAACTAAAAAAAATTACTGATATTCAAACTTTATAAACATGAGTACCCTTTTCCTTTTTTTTGTAAAAGTATATAACAATTTAATTTAAACATATTCTGAATAAAATGTCTTGTGAATTTTTTTTAAATGTATAATTCTGTTTCTCTTTTAGATAATTAAGCAAACCCACATAACCAAAAATAAGGGGGAAAAATGGAGATGCAGATTATGGTAAAAGAGAATATAATTTCCGGAGAACACCTAAAATAGACCTTAATGTTTTCACTTCTGCTAAAATATATAATTTTGAGCCCATTTAATATTTTTAGATAAGCTTTAAAAAAAAATCAAATATTAAAATATAAAAAGCAACCATATTTTAAAAAGTATTGCAATATATAAAAACCTTAAAATATTAAAACAAAATTTGAAATAATTTGAAAAGCTTGTCCAAAAATATAATCGAGGTCCTATATTTAAAACACTTAAAGAGTCTGAGATGTAACTTTGATGTTTTTTGCAATTTCTCTGAGCATTGCACAGACTGATATTGGGGTGACTTTGCTGGTACATCCAATCCTAGGAAGATTGGCAACTGTCTTGAATGTTTTCCACTTTTCAATAATCTTTCTCAATATAGAATGATTGACTTTAAATTGTTTGGAAATGGCCCTATAACCCTTCCCAGTTTTATGGGTAGCAACAATTGCTTCTCTAAGACCATTGCTGATGTATTTCTTCCTAGAAATTGTATTAACACACATCTGAATGCTCCAGACCAGCAAACTGCTAAAACCTCAGCTTTCATAGAGATGGTCTCATTTACGAATGATCAGGGCCGGATTTTCCTATAGGCTAACTAGGCTTCAGCCTAGGGCCTCAAGATCAAGAGGGACCTACATTCAAATTGTTAGCAAAATTAAATTACACTATTCTAAAAACAGTGAACACTAAAACACTGAACCAAAAATAAGGAGAAATTCTACGCATATGACCAGTGGCGTACTAAGGGGAGAGCGGGGGGGCAGTCCGCCCCGGGTGCCACTTACTAGAGGGTGCCTGGGGCAGACTGCAATGCCCCTCCTGCCGCGATCGCCGAGACCGACTGTCTGCAGCTCCGCAATGTGCAGAGCTGCAGACCATGGATCTCACGTGCATTGCCCAATCAGAGCGTTTCCGCGGGTTACCACAGCAATGCTCTGATTGGGTCTCACGAGATCCACGGTCTGCAGCTCTGCAAAATCAAGGAGTTGGTTTGCATGTTCAGGTGAGTGCAGCCCTCTTGGTTTCATTTATATATTTTGGAATCCAGTCCAACTCCTTGGTTTTGCACCTCTCCCTGTCACAGGTGCCTCATTCCAGGATCCTATTTAGCCTTGACCTGCAGAGAGTCCAAGGAGGAAGTAGTTCCCAAGTAAATGGATTAATCTCATAAGGACAGGCATTAGGCTGCTAGAGTAGGACCTGCCAAGAATGGGATACATTGACGTTGTGGCAGGCTTATGCAATATATGATCATATAATGTAACTAAACCCCCATTATTATTTTTTTGCCTAGGTGAGGTGTTTTTAAATAAAACTATTACAATCTGTGAGATCTGAAGATTTGAAATCATTGTTTAATGAATAAGCAAGTGCGCTGGATTGTGTATGTTGTGTGTGTATATATATATATATATATATATATATAGATATATATATATATTAAAGGGGCACTCCAAATCTCTTAAGCACTTTAGCTATAGCATACTTCTAAAGAGTGTGTCCTCTTATTTATTTTATAAAAAGAGCATTTTTCAATAAAAATGGCACTTTCATAATTTAGCCTGGCTTCACTCCACGAGTTTCAAACAGACAGCAGGTCC
Source organism: Pelobates fuscus (assembly GCF_036172605.1). NCBI lineage: Eukaryota > Metazoa > Chordata > Amphibia > Anura > Pelobatidae > Pelobates > Pelobates fuscus. Next base: position 323,286,512 of record NC_086318.1, on the reverse strand, counting down.
TGTTACTTCCTGATTATTTCGCTCATGGAGCTTCACTCAAGTGGCAGACAATTTCCCAGAGCACCTGCCATGCAAAGACTTCTCAATGTTCAGAATTGGAAAGTCTTTAATTGGACATCCAGAAAAAAATCAGCAAAGGCAGAAAAACTGCAGCTTAGGCAAACTGGTTTTAGATATACCTCCAATGAAAAAAATGCAAACTTAAATACATGTATATTTTCTTTTTCAAACAGTGATTTTTATTTATTTATTTAATTTGGGCAATTGAGTGTCCCTTTTGATATAAGGGCTGATAGAGATGCAGTTCCAAACCCATATCCCAAAAATGTGGCATGCCCCTTTCCCACTACAGTCAATAAATCTACCTCTTTTGTTTTCCATTGCAGCTTCAGAAGCCATCGTCTATCTGCAAGTAAGAAGAGATATACAAATGAGTTCCGATGAGAGCTTATTGGGATTGAGAGCTGTGGGGCTTACAAAATCAGAGTAGACAGAGTGAGCTGAGAGAGAGATGAAAAATGTGTGGGTTTAAGAAAAGTGTAACGTGGAAGTGCCCTTCAATTTAGAATAAAGCTTACTATTTTATGTGCTCAATGTAATTTTTAGTATTACTTTGTAACAAAGTTTTTAAAGTTAATTGCAAAAATTTTAAATGAGATGAACAGAACAGAGAGTAAGAAAGTGCTAAATGTGATGCTTTGCTATGGGTTGGCAGGATAGTACAATAGACTATCTAAAAAAACACTCCCTTATCAAGAAAATACATATAGTCAATTGAAAACCAATTGGCTGTCAAATCACATTTTTCAACTTGGTATGCAAGCTTTCCAAGATAATACACCAAAAAAGAACAAGTAACAAAAGGCGCTCAATACACGTCTACAATTTATAAATGCTAAAACTTTAAAAGTGGCTCCCTTATAAAGTGCAATAGCTCATAAAACACTAAAAAACGACAATATAGGAAAAAAGGGTGCACTGTGCCTTTAAGACAAAAAATTGCGCAATATCTCTTTAAAAACCAATGTAAAATATTTGTGCTATAGTAATTCACAATATTAGTATTGTGGGTGTGGTATTATCTTAATACACACGTGAACATACACAAAAGTGCAAATGTGCTGACAGCTCTGATATCACAGTGCTTAAGTGCAACACAAAATTCAAAAAAATGAAGTGGATACAATACCCAGCTGTATGTACCCTCGATTGGGTTACTTCAAATTACTTGTGCATATGTATGAAAATAAAAAGAAAAGTACATAGCGTAATACAGTAAAGCAAATATAGCATATGGAGACAATCTCTCTATGGGTACACTCACAAGTGGGGAGCAGATAAGCCTGCTCCAACTGTATCCGCTTTGTATATGAAAGATACACAGGACGGCAGCAGCTTGAAAACGAAAAATATAAAACGATGCCACTTAGCTCCCTTAATCCTCCTCTGGACAAAATGTTCGATTTGGTTGCCGGCAAACACACTACCGCAGACACTTCCTGGAGGCGGGGCTTTCGTGACGTAACCACGTTACGTGCGTGATGACGCGTTTCGCCTCAGATTCGGCTTCCTCAGATCACACTCCCATCCTGCAAGAAAGGGCAGAAGCTTTGAGCAGTTGCCTGCAGGAACTCTGACATAATGAATGACTGAAAACACTTTGGTTACGTCACGAAAGCCAGGAAGTGTCTGCGGTAGTGTGTTTGCCGGCAACCAAACCGAACATTTTGTCCAGAGGAGGATTAAGGGAGCTAAGTGACATCGTTTTATACTGTGGAATCTTGCAGATATTAAAGTTATTTTTCGTTTTCAAGCTGCTGCCGTCCTGTGTATCTTTCATATACAAAGCGGATACAGTTGGAGCAGGCTTATCTGCTCCCCACTTGTGAGTGTACCCATAGAGAGATTGTCTCCATATGCTATATTTGCTTTACTGTATTACGCTATGTACTTTTCTTTTTATTTTCATACATATGCACAAGTAATTTGAAGTAACCCAATCGAGGGTACATACAGCTGGGTATTGTATCCACTTCATTTTTTTGAATGTTGTGTTGCACTTAAGCACTGTGATATCAGAGATATCAGCACATTTGCACTTTTGTGTATGTTCACGTGTGTATTAAGATAATACCACACCCACAATACTAATATTGTGAATTACTATAGCACAAATATTTTACATTGGTTTTTAAAGAGATATTGCACAATTTTTGTCTTAAAGGCACAGCGCACCCTTTTTTCCTATATTTCCAAGATAATACATCATTTAATGCAATATAATAAAAATAATACATTGTTTATGATCCACACATATTTCACTAACATGGTGCATGCATAGCACAGATCTATCTCTCTGTCTATAAAATTCTGTAAGTAGGGAAATCTTATTATTGCTGCTGAAGAAGAGTCATTTAGTAGGCACAATACGTATTCAGTCACCATGTAGATTTTTTTTTCCTTTTTCTGTTCCCCTTCACTGGAACTTTTTGATTGTGGGTTATTTACATGAGACTCTTTACTACCTTGCTGTTATATAATGTGTGACCTCTTTCGATGTTAATTTTTCTACAATAAATCAACAGACCTGTTGGCACAAATTTTTGTAACTTATTTAATTCAGTGGATAGGGTGCAGTTGGAACAAACTTTATTTTATGTACGAATAGAGGAATTATGACCACTAGAACTTGAGATGCCTACTACATAATGAAGCTGAAGTGAATATATTAGGTTCTTTTAATCTCTCATTCATGTATGAGGTAGTAGCAGGATTTTACTGTTGGTTTATATTCATCATAATTATTAGCACGAGGTCCATTCAGCTATTACTACAATACTATATTTAGATAATGGCATATATGAATATTAAAGTAACTAACTTGAACAAGTCATGTATTAAGTGGGAATAAATGTAAAGATCTATCTGGCTCCCTCTTCAATTATTTTTTTTTAACTGAAAAGCATTAGTGAGATTGGCCCACTATCTAGTGAAACATAAGAAGAGCCTTTATAACTATGTGCCATTTTAATCCAGCAGGTATATATTACTCTCATTATTATGCACTACTCAATTTTTGATTTTATCTCTTTATTCATACCTTAAGACGTTTTGAATAATTTTGTAAGTGTAATTAGATGCATTTGTGGACCAGGAAGGACAGATGTATGATGATTCTATATTGTGCATTTTATTGTGCTTTCTTTTAAGTAGTTATTATCACATTCCATGCACCATCTAATTCTTCTCAGTCTTCACTTTTAAAGTTTCAGAACATGCTAACATTATATTCATTAATGGTAATTATTACATTGCTAAGTATATTTTCTTTTGATTTCCTGTACTATGGAAATGTTGTGAATGCAAGCAGTGGATACATGCATCAAGAGCTTGTTTTATTTATTTGTAATTATGTTTATGTTACATTTCAAGTTATACATAAGGTAAACAATTGTATTTTTGTCTGATGTGACAGAAAAAAGGCAAGTATATTATCGAAAGGAAAATACAACCTCTCTTGCAAATCCTGCAAATACATTTGTGATTCACTGAAGAACTGCATTCAATCTAATTAATTACCTCCACCAATATATACAGTACTGTAGACACCACATTAAGCACTTTGTCGACTGCCTCAAATTCACCCCCTGGAGACGCATTTGTAGTAGAGCATGCATGAACAAAACTGTTCTCTACCTCATTTGAGAACTGTTGATAAAGGGAAGGAGGTGTATATTGCAAAACCTTGTTGATCTACGCTGAAATTGTACACGAAATAGCAAAATAACCAAATTAAAGAAATAAATAAAAGTGTACAACTATTTATGTATGTTAATCTCTATGAGAATTTAACAGAACTTATATTGGCAGAATAATGAGTGCTACTGTCTCTCCAACTATACCTAATTTGAAAAGCTGATTATGAATAGTATTAAAATCATGTATTATTTTAAGAGAACTGTGCATGATGAGACTCTGGGGATACGTAAATTATTTAAAAAGAGAGCCACATGGGATAAGCATATTAATAAGACAATAAATGTCTAGCCAGGGAAATATAAACAGCAGTGTCATGAATTACTTTCCATTCAAAGTAAAATGGATCTTATTATCAGAGGGTATATAATGCAATTAAATTAAACCTGAACAGCATGACATAAGAAATAAACTATGCCACATATTTGTTAAATATCATAACACTGTATTGTTAAAATAGAAAAAAGAAAAAAAAAAAAAAGAATGTTGCCATGCATATAACATGCATAAGAATATGTAACATTCAAAGCCATACATATACAATTGTTTATTACAGAAATTATATTTATTATATTGCAAATATATCTGTAACATTTTTTTCAACACAAATTCATCTTATAAAAAATGCATCATTGTAAAATAAAAAAAAATAAAAAAGTAGAGTATAGATAAGTGATTAGTTAATGCATATGTAAGTAATTGATGGTCATTGACCATGAATTACATAATATTCAAATGTTTTTATAGATGATTTGAGTTAAACGGACACTTAATCATTTCATTTAAATTTATTTCTGATTTAATTCTTATGGGTAAGATCACTTTGTCCAAAATGCATTTTGTATATTTTTGGTATGTGGCTCCCCATTTTTTTTCTTAATTTACAAGTACCCATTTAACGTTTTCACTGTCTATCTGGGGTCTACTGCACTTGGTGGGCCTCTCTTTTTTGTCAACAACTATAACCACTTCAATTACCTGAAGCAGTAATAATAATAATAATAATAACAAAGTATTTAACCAGGAAAGGTACATTCAGATTACTCTGGATTTCAAGTACGTCCTGGGGATGTTACCTTAACCCAACATCCAGGGGTTGTTACTATTACCCAATTTAATGGTACTCATTTTATCTACCTCGGAAGGAGGAAGGGCTGAGTCAACCTTGCCGGGATTTGAACCTGCGACACAAGGGTTGAACAGATTCTACTGATGATGCATATCTTACCGGCCTAATGTGTAGTGTCCCTTTAATTAGGTGCACGTATGCGTCTTAGAAAATTGATTGAAATGCGTTGTGCTTCTGTTAATGTGTTTTCACTCAAATAATTTTAGTTATTATTACAATAAAATTGTCTTACCTGATTCCGGACTCTTCCTGGATTTCCTTGAGCTCCAGTGGGACCATATTTGCTGCTTATTATCCCTATGGTGGATGAACTGTGCTTATAGTTCATAGCAAACTTTTAGGGCTCTGAAAATTGTGTTAAATTTTTACCCCTATAATTTTACTATTGTGTATTACATGTTGCACTATGATATTTTTTATGCTTATGCTGTTATGGGCAAATGCAAATATTACAAGTTTTAGAATGAAATGTTGTATTTCTTAAACTGTGTACTTTGTCTTTAAGAGATATTTCAAACTGACAAGGTGTTAGAAATGGAACATATTGTTTTTCATAACTGTTTCTTTAAGCAATAACCTCCTACCTACCTTTAGTGCATAATGTTTTCGCCATTTTGTCCCAGACGAATTACAATAACAATAATGCATAAAAAAGCTTCAAGGCTATGCTACGACTCATTCAGTACACAATATACTGTGGTAACCTTAAGTAGATAAGAATGTTCAGACTTTAAGATGCCATCTTGAATTAAGTCAGGAAAATTTCCATGACGTATACACCCTTTAGTTATGGCCAAGTTAAGGGAGGTCTTAAAATGAATAAAGTAAAAGAAGTGTTACTTTTTCATATATGAACTACAGTGACCCTAAAATGAAGACATCTAAGGTATACATAGGTGTACTTTTAAAATGTTAAGTAACAGAGGAGAGACTTGGAGACAGACGCTGCTCCATCTTAAAATGACAGAGAGGCTGACATGATGACATGTTCAGAAGGGTATGTTAACCTATTAATGATATTTGCAAGCATTTAGTTTAATCTTATAAACACTGCTATAATGGATTTTATATGTCTATATTTATATTTTTCTATAATAAAAATCTAAAAGACAAAACTTTATTGCTTCCAAGACAATCCTTATGTTATATTGTATTTTCAATTATTTATATATGTTAAATAGAGGATCTCTTACACTAACTATATAAAATGATGGCTAAAATATCTGTATGGTTAGCCCTACTATGTGCTATGCTTTAAAGGATCACTATAGGCACCCAGACCACTTCAGGTTAATGAAGTGGTCTGGGGGCCATGTCCAACTAGGTTTAACCCTTTTTGCTGTAAACATAGCAGTTTCAGAGAAACTGCTATGTTTACATTAGGGTTAATCCAGCCTCTAGTAGCTGTCTCATTGACAGCTGCTAGAGGCGCTTCTGCGCTTCTCACTGATATTTTCACAGTGAGAAGACACCAGCGTCCATAGGAAAGCATTGAGAAGCCAGGGACGTCAGAAGAGGGAGGAGAGTCCCAGCGCCGAGGGAGCCCCGTGCTGGAAAAAACAGAAGTGCTGCTAGTTCGGAAGTGCTCCAGAAGTGCTCCTCCATCAATTCGGCAATAAAGGTTGCCTTAGGCTTGTTACTTGCTGGCTTACCCTTTGTCTCTAGAAAGTCTTTCAAGGTGGACCGCTTTAGGATGGTGTAGTCGATCTCCATCCATGATCTATTCAGGAAATTGCTATCCACTGACTGTGGCTCTTGTTCTATGGTGAGCTCTGGATCCCGATGCTGCCAACCAATGTAGCAGAGCTCTAGTCCTCACAGACCTTTCTCCACCAAATCCTTAGAAAGTGAAACTCTGGAATAAGGAGCTGAAAAGTGAATAGCTATATCCCTCCCCAGTAACTAAATGACACACAATTCTGGGAGTACAACTGAATTTCTATGCCAGGTCAAGATCTTTTATGGCAGGAGTCCCAGCTTGGGGTCCACATACATTACATAGCAAAACCCACCCAGACGTCTCTGTGTCTGGGAGAACATTGAGTCAAAGAATGGTTATATAATTATCTCTCAGGCACAAAGAGACTTACACAAAATATCACAAAAACACCTCAAAATACAGGAAAAACCCACAATAACCCCACATGTCCTATATCCTCGGATACCCCTGATAGGAGTGCCAAAGTTGTCCAAAGACTAGGCCGCCTAAGGGAAATGCCATCAATGTGAAGTTCGGACCGGCCGCCTATATGTTGGGTGCTCAAAATAGTTCCAGGACGCAGAAAGATTGCTCCCCCCAGTTTGTAGTGTATTTTCTCCAAATAGCACTCTCCTGGATTGTCTGTGAGAGGGGCAGACAGCGGTACAGTTTTCCCAGGAGCCACGTGGTATAGTGTCTGAAAACAGTTCCAAGCCTTCGATGCTGTCGCTGTCTGCATTTGGGAGATAAAATGGGCTCCATTTAAAAGGGCATGTGTGTTTGGTTATATGAATGGAGGTCACCCAGAGAGAGCACTTGAGTTAATGAGCCAGGGGCTGGTCCGTGTTCAGTAATATAACAGCGGAAAAGCGTTTGTTCGAGAAACGAATAAGGGAGGTACAGGCAACTAAACAAGCAGATGACCAAGTCTGCTACCATGACCACTTTCTCCACCTATTAATGAGCAGGGGTCACTTTCCTGGAGCAATTGGGGCAATTATTGCCAAGCAAGGGTCATTTTCTTAGGGTTTTTAGTTGCTAATTTGCAAACAGGTCCCTTTTTTCTTGAGCTGTTACATAGCAGTTATTGGCAAGCAAAGGGGCCACTTTCCAAGGATGCCTGGGTGTTTATTGCTGAGAAGGGGCCACTTTCTGGGTTTGCCTGAGTGGCTAACAGTAAGTACCGATAGATAGATAGATAGATAGATAGATAGATAGATAGATAGATAGATAGATAGATAGATAGATAGACATAGACATTTATACAAAGTTCAATACATTCATGTATAAGCAATATATGGAATATTTTTGTTATATTCAGTGAAAATGAAAATTGTATTTCTATCTCTGTGATTTGGTTTAAATAATTCTGAAACAGCAATGGATGAAAAAAGAACCCTGCCGAGTCACTGAAGTTATTTAGTTTCCATTCAAAGAACTGACTTTAAGCTGAACTAGTATCAGAGGATGCTTGCTGGGAACATATCAAGTGTCTGCAATGCTAATGATACATTTAGCATACCATCTGTCTAAATTATATTGTCTGGTAATGAAAACAATGCTCTGTAGCTTAGCTGGTAACACCTAGTACATTTTACCAGCCTATTGCTGCATTGTGCTAATAAAAAGTACTGATTAGAGCCATCATTATACAGATTCCTCTCATGTATATGTTTTGCCACAGATTATCAGTTCTGTATACTGAAAAACTGTATGCAAGAGACTGGCAAAATAGGGCCCAGGACATCAGGATGATTGCTGATTCACTAAAGCTTTACAGCTTTTCTGGCTGTTGAAGCAAGTTACTCAGCAGGCACAGAGGAAAAAGTTTAAACAAACAGTTGGAGTGAACATTTGCCTTTCAGATCAAAACCACATGATATTTCTGCCTTTGTACATAAAAGGAGTTTTATCTGTTAGTAAAAAAAAGACCAGGGCATTTTCTAGTTACATAATAAATGAAGTATAAGCAAGAGTCTCCAAGGCTCTTAACAAATTTAAGTATGGATTGTCATCCACAATCAAAAGCCAAAGGTGCAAGAGGCAAGGCTGCTACAAGGTGTAATGCATTCAAAAGCATACAACCAAAAAGGGGATTATTCCTCAAAGGGTTAAATAGATCTCTCATGTTTTTATTTGCTTTGGCCAGAATTTCTAGAAGAAGCAAAAAAAAAAAAGATTGCAAACTCACTCAGCACATTGATATTTACAAAATATTAATATTAATATCAATCCTGGTGAGTTTATTCATAAAGAAATGAGATGCAAAATTGAAACCAAAACAAAGCCAAATATAAAAAATAGGCACATCTGAAAAAACCTCAAAGTATCACAGAGTTGATTTTTTTTTTTTTTTTCCAGGATGGCTGTTACCGGTGTTTTGGTCTGCATTTTGCAAGCTGGTTATCAACTCTCCCAAACACATTTATTAAGCTGATCCTGTAGTTTAGCATTTTTATAGAATTTTATTTTAAATCATTATATCTGGCAATAATGTGTAAACAGAAGTCTTATTGGTATGCTGTCATCTTCTGCACATTTGATAGATTTGCTACCATTACTACCGAAAATTTGCTTAGTGCTAGCAAATCCATAAATAACTTTACAGAGGATATCCAACTACAGTTACTTAGGAGTCTGATTGCAGAGCTACAGCTGTATGTGTGTCTCTTTTGCTTATGGTTGATTAGATGGGCTGAAGAAATGTTTCAAACAGAATTCAAGGTCTGCATTCAATTTGTCTAAAATCAAATTCTCATAAATACATATGTGCTTTTATTTTATTTATTTATTTTTTCAGCTCTTTCATGACATCAGTTTCAAGAATTCATTACTGGCATTTTAAAATTGCTTTAAGGTTCCATTTAAAGTTTCTGTAAAAAAAATGTTTCTTTAAAATTGGTTTCCGAGATAGTATATAAACCTGGAACAAAACAAATTATATATACAGGTTGTCCAGACAGAGCAAAAAATGTTTTACTTATTTAACTGACTCATTTGTGACATAGGCTCTTTTTGTTTGGGTCTTGTTGAAGGACCCAAACAAACAATTTGTTTCCTAACATGTTACAAGTCACAAAAAAGAAGCAAAATTGTTTTTTCGAAGTGTAAAGTGTATACTTGGCCTCTATGTTTGGTAGCTGAAACAAAAAAAAAATATTTCCATACTAAAGTGTATAGTTTTATAAAGTAAATGCACTAAGGGTAGTTATATTTAATTCTGAAACAGATAACATACATTCAACATTCTTATATATTTAAACTACTCAATAAATGTACACCATCTACAAATGTTGGTATTCTGTGATAGCTTACATTATGTATTATCATTCTTGCATATTACTAAAGGTACATTGCAATTTTACTGTGTATTTTGTAAACTGGATGTGTGCCACGGAAGTAACCCTCCCCCAAATTATGATCAATTCTAATTATATATATTTTAAAGGAACACTATAGGGTCAGGAACACAAACATGCATTCCTGACCCTATAGTGTTAACACCACCATCTAGCCCCCCTGGGCCCCTCATGCCTCCATCAGGGCCGGCGCTACCTGTAAGGCGGACTAGGCAGCCGCCTAGGGGCCCCTTGGGTTTATGTATGTGTATGTGCATATAAACGTACTTAGATTTTATATATATATATATATATATATATATATATATATATATATGATCTAATTACTTTTATTTACTTTATTAAACTTTTTAACAATTTTTATTAACTTTAAAACTTTTTTACAGGCATTGGGGGCGGCAGCCTGAGAGCTCACGCAGTCCCCCTGCAGGCATTGCATAAGCCAGCTACTCCGGCCATGTGATCGCAAGGACCCCATTATCACGTGGCTCAGGAGGGCTGGATCGTGGAAAGGGGACTGCTTGAGCTCCCATGCAGACACCAGGATCGCAACCGACAGCATGGGATCTAAAACTAATTTAAATCCTACCCACAAGTCATTTTATTTAAAATACAACTTTAATTAAATGGTTCTACGTGAAAAGTTGTAGAAATGTTTTACAATTTATGCATTGTTGAACATTGTTTTTCGCATTGAAAAGTACTTTTTACATTGGTGCACATTGTTTTTGCACTATATACACGTGCGTTTTTTTAAGCACTTACTTCAGAATAGCTCATTGCACAAATTTAAATGCACTTTATTTTTAGAATATTCAAAGCCAACTGTTACTCGTATCTTTTTGAAAAAACTGAATTTGTACTCAACTACCATATTTTTTCCCAAGTTAAAGAGTAAAGACTACCCATTATGTACACCTTACACACATGTGAGCATGCAGAGCCAAATTATTGACCTGCCCACTGCAATGACATTTAAGGTGATATTTTTCTGGTCCATTTTTGAACGAGTAATGACACAGTTTATTTCTATGTGTTCTGTTTAGTTGAGATCTGCTACTTACAGGGTTAAGATAGTGTTAATAAGGAATTTGTGGACTTTTATTGTTGCTGTTATCAGAGTCCAATTTGTTTTTTAATTGTGTGTAACTGCCTTTACCTTTGATGTTGTTTCTAGTGAGAGCAATTTGGTTCCTATAGAATCAACATCAGCAAAAAAAAGTCAATGGTAGGAGTAACATTAGTTTTCAATGTGCATTGCCTAGAGGAAAAGAATTAAATTCCATTGTAAAAATGTGAACTGAGTGGCTGGTAGACTAAAAAAAAAACAAAAAACTGTTAAAACATCAAAAGTTAAATCTTTCCCCAAGTCTTTAGCAAAAAGTACAACGAAAAGGTAGAAAATGTAGGGCAATAGCAAGTTCTGATGGTCTTTCAGTTTGTCCTATCATTAATTGCTCCTTGCATTGGTGTGAACCTTGTATCTATGTAATCAATACATTGTAAAAATAAATTGTGTAAATTCAAGGTAAAACATAAGGTATGTACTCATAGTTGATGTGTAAGAATCCAATAAAATTTAATTGAATTTAATTCAATTCAACATTTGAAGCTTGTAAGTGCTAGTTTCGTCATAAATATGTTCATTTGTTTAAACAAGTCAAACTCGCGAGCCGTGAGTACATGCTGGTGTTATAGCAGAGTAGGCACCTGCTTTCCCCACATTGCAGGTGCTACTCTGCTAACACTTACCCGGCTGGGGAGGAGGGCCAGCGAGGGAGCTCAGTGTTCCTGCTCCTCACTGCTCCCTCGCACGTACCGTCTGTAGTTAAGCCAGGCGCCGGAATATGATGTCATATTCCAGCACCCGGCATTACTAAACCGCACAAGGGAGCAGTGAGGAGCAGGAAGGAGATCTCCAGACAGAAGATCCCCACACCAGCTCCCAAAGGTAGGGAACAATAAATTAAATGTGAGTGCAAGAATGTGTAAATGTGTGTGTGTGTGTCTGTCAGTGTGTGTGTGTGTCTGTCAGTGAGTGTGTGTCTGTCAGTGTGTGTGTCTGTCAGTGAGTATGTGTGTGTTTGTGTGTGTCTGTCTGTCAGTGAGTATCTGTGTGTGTCTGTGTGTGTGTGTCTGTCAGTGAGTATGTGTCTGCCAGTGTGTCTGTATGTGAGTGTCTGTCAGTGAGGATGTGTGTGTCTTTCAATGAGGATGTGTGTGTCTGTCTGTGAGTGTGTGTGTCTGTTTGTGAGTGTGTTTGTGTGTCTGTGTGTGTGTGTGTTGGTCAGTGTTGCATTGGCTTCAACTGGACAGTGGAGTACCTGGAGATGCATGGAGGCACGCAACACCACGTGACAGCGATGTGCTCCACCTTCACAGGGTTGCAAAAAGTAGCGGGAAGATCAGATTTGGCACAGGGTGGTAGAGGGGGGTGCTGTGGCTTAGTACTAATTATTAAAATCTCACATATTTTTTTTTTAGTTCTTTATTTTTTAATGACAGAAAGCATAGAGATAAATAATGACATGGCTTATGCAAAAGCTTTCATAAGGATGCATAGTTGCAGCATGTGTAGTCATGTAATTTATATTCAGACTGAAGAGAAATTAGTGAGTTTGTCGTACCCGTTACAGTTGTGGAGGGTACTTTCGTTCTGTTGCTTTCCGTCATGTGTTTCCACTGTCAGGGTAAAGGGTGTGAGGGGGGGGGGGTCCAGGGTAAATAGTAGATTGGGGATGTGGTGAGTTTACAGAATGTGTCAGGGTTGTGTTGGTGGGTCGGGGTTGTCAGTGTGGTTTTCATGGTTGGCGTGTTCGGCGTACTGTTCTTGGAGGTTGTGTTCTTGTCTGGTTATTGGTGGTTGTCTCTGTGTGGGTCGTGAGGGGGGGGTCAGGGGGAGGATAAGGGGAAGATAGAATGGGGGGGAAGGGAGGGAGAGGAGAGGAGAAGGGGAAAGGAGAGAAAAAAAAGGAAAAGAAGAAAAGAGAAGAGAAAGAGAGGGTGAAGTGGGGGGGTTGCACAAGGTTAGGTATGTCGGGTCGTGGAGGTTAAGTCCCTTAAGGTTTATGGTGCTATTGCGGGTCTTATCAGCCATGGCCCATGGGTCCCATATTTTGTGGAAGGACTTAGTTGTATCGTGAATTAGAGCGGACAGCTTGTCCATTAGTGTTCTCACATATTTTATTTACATTTTCCTTGCATTATTTGTAATATAGACTTCACAAATGGTAGCTAATTAATTGCCTTTTTAAGACTTTTTAGATATTTTTTAGTTCTAATCTCTTAATCACTTTAATTTACCCAGTTTTGTACTATCTGTCCAAATTACTAAAAATACTAAAATGAAAACAAAAACACAGATCCAAACTATTAGTAATTGCTATGTTTAAACTGCAGTATTAAGTTCACTTCTAGTGGCTGTTATTTTAATAGCCACTGTAGGCGCTTCCACTGCACTGAGTAAGTAAACTCAATCATATGATGCAGGGTTGTATTCCTAATGCTTTATTGTTCCTTTAAACAGTGACCACGTTTGGTGGTCTTAGTGATGAACCCTCCATTCACTCTTACCCATGACATACTTGGTTTGTCATGCTTTCTCTAGGGGTTTAATTAATGTTCAACACATTCTATATACAATCCTTTTTGAACTAAGCATTCAGTTTAGTGATATAATTGTTTTGTTCTTTTATTTAACAAATTATCAAATATTGAATTATTTAAAATGTTGCTCCAGTTATGCATTTTAAAGCAAAAAAAGAGACTGTGACTTGACATATCTCCTTAGTTTCCTTTGCATTACACACTATAGTGCTGTGAAAGAATTGTTGTTAGCCACCAGAACAAACTGAGCAACTAAGTAACCTTACACATATATCTAGATTAGAATATAGCTAAGAGAGAATGGGTGTACTATTCTTATACTGATTATCAATAATTATTTAAATAAACATGTATATAATGCAGAATATATGCTGTGAGCATCATACATTGTGTACGTTATATGCATTTGCTTCAAAGTGTTTTTTTTTTCCATTTCTAAAATCAAGGGAGTCATCAAGACATGCCTAGAGAGTCAGTTCAATTGTTATGTGCAATTTCTCTATGTAGTGATCTTTGAGGTCAAATCCATTACAGCATTGCAAAGGATAGCATGGCAAAGGTGCTGAAACTGACATTGCACATTTAATACTATTGAGTGCACCATACCCCCTAATCTATAGCCAACAGTAAAAGATGCTGTTAAAATGCTCCTTTAAAAAATCTGTTACATGCTGATCCTGTGTTAGAGAAGTAAATAAATTCCCTACTGGGCAGTTGTCTAGTACCATTTTAAAGTAAGAGAAATATAGTTAAATTAACATTTTGAAATTCTATTTAAATCATATTTGAAAATTAGAGAAATGTCTCTGGTTTCTTTCTGGTAAAAGAATTGAAAAGAAAAATGTAAATACATATAATTAAATGATTTAAGTGATGCATTGGGCATTTATTTTTAACACTGGTTCTGATTACAGAGAAACAATTTTATGGGGAATCATTTATTAATGGGATAACCAATATCAAATCAAGATTGAGGGTGTAGGCAAGATTTTAGAAATGGGAGACATGTCTGGCTGGGTTCATTGAAAATCAAGGTTATAGTCCGAAGCAGACACTGTCAGATGCAATTGGATACATGCTCAGAGGCAAGAATCATTGCTGGCAGGAAAATAAGGTCAGAATTATGTTCCTAGATTGTGCTCAAAGCAAGAATTAAAACACTAAACAAGCCAGAGAAACAGCCGCCATAAGCAAAGCCAGCCTGACATTCACAACTTGAACACAGACCAACCCGAAACACAGAGCTAATAACAGTACTGCTGCCATTAGCAAAGCACAGCTTTGAACACAGGCTTTCCCATGACTCCTTCCCCTACTATATCCCACTACCCACCAACCCTACATTATCCTCTATTTTATATATATAACCTGATCGAAACTTTACAAATATACCAGCTGCATATATAATCTCAGATCAGAATATGGCAAACTGCTCTTTTTTTAAAAGCTATATTCTCTATCTTCACTCTCCTGAAATCCCTACTGATCAAATATTTTTCTTATATGTATTTAATCACCAACTTAGAGACTCCACTTATACTTCTTGCTAATTGTCCCACTTCCCAGTTTACCCTTTCATTCTAGTGCTTTACATACCACTTCTCAGTGTTCCCTCCTCTGAGAATGAACCTTAATCGGAACAATGTTCTTCATTCCTTTCTTCACTTTCTGCTTTGTTTCTTTGTGCCCCAAGATGTAGACAATATCTCTCACAAACCAAAGCATTTCCCACTTATTATAACTGTTGCCTATCTAGAAATCCTTTCAGCTTCAATCTGATACCCTGTAATTGTTCCAATATCCTTATTCAAAAATATATGTAAGTAATTCAGTCTGGTTTTGACTCTGAGCATTTTTCTGATATAGTAAAATAGCACTTTGTAGTTGTTGGAATCAGCTGTGTATTTACCGCGAGGTTGTAGAGATGTCCCGAACAGTTCGCTGGCGAACATCGCTTGTTTGCGTTCGCTGCGGCGGGCGAACATATGTAATGTTCGGTCCGCCCCTTATTCCATATCATTGAGTAAACTTTGACAACCCTCCCACCCGCTGCTCGGGGGTGGGGGCGGGTGGGGTTGTCAAAGTTTACTCAATGATATGGGGGGGACCTACTGCCCTCCCCCCGGCCCCCACCCCTGAGCGGTGGGTGGGGGCCCTAAAAAAAACAATAGGGGGGAACTTCTGTCCTCCCCCGGCCCCCACCCCTGAGTGGTGGGTGGGGGCCCTAAATACTAAGAAGGGGGGACCTAATGTCCTCCCCCCTGGCCCCCACCCCTGAGCGGCGGGTGGGGGCCCTAAACACTAAAAAGGGGGGGACCTAAGGTCCTCCCCCCTGGCCCCCACCCCTGAACGGCCGGTGGGGGCCCTAAATACTAATAAGGGGGACCTAAGGTCCTCTCACCCGGCCCGCACCCCTGAGCGGCGGGTGGGGGCCCAAAATATTAAAAAGAGGGGCGGACCTAAGGTCCTCCCCCCTGGCCCTCACCCCTGAGTGGCGGGTGGGGGCCCTAAAAAAAATGTGTTCCCCCGAGGTGACTAGGGGTCCCCAAACCCCTAGTCACGCCCTCCCCCCCCAAAAAAAATAACCCCCTACCTACCCCCCTCACCCTAAAAATAATGAGGGGGGGACCTTTAACTAAGTACCTGTAAAAAAACAATAAAACTTACCATTCAATGTTTTCTTTCTTCTAAATCTTATTTTTTCAGCCCCAAAAAAGGGCAAATAAAAAACCATAATAACTGACGCAATTAAAAAAAAAAAAAACGAGCGCAAAAAAAATAATCCATGTTCACCCGGCGAGGGCTCCGCGCAGACTGAGCTCTGCAGGGCGGGGGAAGGCTTATAAAGCCTTCCTCCGCACTGCAATTAGGCTCAGAGCACTCTGATTGGTGGGTTTAAGCCATCCAATCAGAGTGCTCTGACAGGTAAATGAAGAGACTGACAGGTAAGTCTCTACATTTACCTGTCACAGCACTCTGATTGGTTGGTTTGAAATCCACCAATCAGAGTGCTCTGTGTCATTTTACACAGCGTGGGAAATTTCTATGGAATTTTCCCACGCTGTGTAATTTGACTCATAACTCTCTGATTGGTTACTTAATCCACCAATCAGAGTGATATGAGTAAAATTACATCAGAGTGCTGTGACAGGTAAATGTAGAGACTTTTTTTTTTATTGCGTCGGTTATTATGGTTTTTTATTTGGCTTTTTTGGGGGCTGAAAAAAGAAGGTTTTAGAAGAAAGAAAACATTGAATGTTTTTTTTTTTTTTTACAGGTACTTAGTTAATGGTCCCCCCCTAATTATTTTTAGGGTGAGGGGGTAGGTAGGGGGTTAATTATTTTTTTAGGGGGAGGGGGTGACTAGGGGTTTGGGGACCCCTAGTCACCTGGGGGGACATTTTTTTTAGGGCCCCCACCTGCCGCTCAGGGGTGGGGGCCAGGGGGGAGGACATTAGGTCCCCCCCTTTTTAGTATTTAGGGCCCCCACCCGCCACTCAGGGGTGGGGGCCAGGGGGGAGGACCTTAGGTCCCCCCCTTTTTAGTATTTAGGGCCCCCACCCGCTGCTCAGGGGTGGGGGCCAGGGGGGAGGACCTTAGGTCCCCACCCTTTTTAGTATTTAGGGCCCCCACCCGCCGCTCAGGGGTGGGGACTAGGGGGGAGGACCTTAGGTCCCCCCCTTTTTAGTATTTAGGGCCCCCACCCGCCGTTTAGGGTTGGGGGCCAGGGGGAGGACCTTAGGTCCCCCCCTTTTTAGTATTTAGGGCCCCCACCCGCCACTCAGGGGTGGGGGCCAGGGGGGAGGACAGTAGGTCCCCCCTCATTATTTTTATGGCCCCCACCCACCGCGCAAGGGGGAGGACAGTAGGTCCTCCCCCCATTGTAATTTATGGCCCCCACCCACCGCCCAGGGGTGGGGGCCCGGGGGGGAGAACAGTAGGTCCCCCCTCATTATCTTTATGGCCCCCACCCACTGCTCAAGGGTGGGAGCCGGGGGGAGGGCAGTAGGTCCCCTCCCCATTGTAATTTATGGCCCCCACAAGTCGCACAGGGGTGGGAGACAATAGGTTTTTTTTGTGTGTGTTTTTTTTTACAGTGAGCAGCCACTGGCTGCTCACTGCTTACTATACATGCCCCTACTTGCGGTATAGCGAGTAGGGGCAGAATTTACTAATACTAAGTAATCTTTACTTAGTATTAGTAAATGTGGCTGAAAGACCAATTTAGGTCTTTCAGCCTTTTAGTAGATAACTCCCTAATACCGTGGGATATAGGGAGTTATCTACTAAGCGGCTGCAAGATGCAGCCGCGGATCGGAGTTTGCATGCCACAGTCCAGGTGTTAGTCCCCTTGAAACAATTTGTGGGTTTTAAAATTCACCTGCCTATTGAAGTCTATGGCAGTTCGCCCGGTTCGAAAGGAAAAGATAGAAGCCACCAAAATGTGCGCAAATAATAAAAAAGAAAAATTAATCGTGAGTGTGTTAGTGTGTGTGTTTGTTAGTGTGTTTGTTAGTGTGTATGTTAGTGAGAATATTAATGTGTGTCTGTAAGTGTGTGTGTCTGTTGGTAATAGTATGTGTGTCTTTCCTGAATGTGTGTCAGTGAGAGTGTGTATGTCTGTTAGTGAATGTGTATGTCTGTCAGTGTGTGTATGCATGCCTGTCACTGAGAGTGTGTATCTGTCAGTCAATGTGTATGACACTAAGTGTATATGTGTCTGTCGGTCAAAATCTTGTAAATAAAATTATTTTTGTGCCACTCAATGCCCTATTTTTCCTAAGATTAATTTTTGTGTATACACATGAAGTTGAAATAGTTTTTCTCTCCTCAAATATCTAAGAAATTGTATTGTTTTTATTTTAACATTTTTATGTTAATTAGAATACAGTAATGTGACTATGACATCACATGATCATTATTTTAAAATTATAGCAATACCTATATAAGCAGTTAAGGTCCCAGAGTTCTGTAATACACTTTGATAAAGCCTACTTCATGGTGAAACCTGTTAGTGTACTTTTGAAAAAAAAAAATTATATTATCTTTTTTTTTTTTTTATATTTTTGTTTTTAATAAAAGAAGTACTCTTTTAATCCATACCGTACCACTGCTGCCTGCTTCCTGATCCTTATATCCTTGGTGGGGCAATAAACCACTTACATGCTTATATTTGTATTCTTTTTTTATATCTGCACGGAGAGGATTTGCCACACCGAAATGGGACCTCTTATAAGGAATATCTACTGGACACACAAGACTACACTATATCCTTAAGCAGGGATCATACCATGCAAACGCTGAAGTGGGAGCTGGATTCTAGCTCCTGAAAAGTGCATATCTTATTCCTTATTTATCACTAAAAAAGAAACTTCTACACTTTCAGCCTTCACTCTGTCTCTTTTTGTCATTTCATAAAATCAATAATGACATTTAAGGCACTCCACCCACTCTTTGGATTCTACTAAATGACTGACGACCTAAATTGTATTATTACGAATACAAATGCACATATCTAGTATTTAAAATAACTAGCAACTGGCAAACTAGAATGTGATGAAGGCATCCTAGGCAAAAGTGCAAAGTGCATTGCATACCCTGTATCTTGTATAAATTGCCTTAGCTCTGTGATTGGACCACTTCACTGGTTTATAGCACATGCACGCAATCTGAGTCGGCAAGTAGAGGAAATGTGGGTGGACATAAGAGAGGAACAACAATTGAAAGATTTAATGTGGGGAGGGATGATGAATGAAGTAAGGCTCTACCTTTAAGTGTAGAAACTGAGCATATGTGTTGCCAGAGCTCTGTGCATGCTGACATCTGATGTATAATTTGCACAGAATTGTATAAACTGTCTAAGTCATGTGTTCTGGGGTGTAACTAGCCCCTGACAAACACGTGCCAATATCTTTGTATTCTGGCACACAAGTGCCAATATCTTGTATGTGCAGCAAGCTGAAATACTGGACATACAGACTCATACCACCTTGAACACTTAAATTCACTGAAGTGGTTATGGTGTTTGGAGTAACCCTTTAATAGTAAGCATTTGTATTTCATGGGTTTAACATTACTGCACCACCTGGTTATCTTTTCATGGGAATGCCCAGGGCCAAAACTCTGACATCTTGATCATGTACACAATGACACCTAAGTGACATATTTTTCCCATTAACTTTTTTTTTTCTCTACACGGATTTTTAATTTAACATTGTAAATTTTTTTCTCAGAGAGTATGTGTTTAAATAAGTTAGAACCAAAGGGATTTCAGGAGCACTCAATAGTTAGAATATTTAATAACCAAACCTATAATTTATATGATACATGCAAGTTTCATGACATGATCTTGGTGTATTACTGAACAGTGAAATCCATTTTGACAGTAAATGGTAGCTTAACCGCTTTATAGGAATGTTTGAAAGCTGTATATAGCTCTGAAAGATGACTTGTAACATACAGTAAGCATCAAAACTAGTCTATTAAAATAATGTAACATACCTCTGCTCTATTTTGAAAACAAAATTAACCTATCAATAAAAAATTAATATATTCCTATGTATCACGATGGTGAGTTTTTTCTTTTGGTTTTATGTTTTATTTCTTAAGAAAAAGGAGATAAAATAGAGATGTTAAATATTTAGTGACTGTTATATGGACAACCTATAAAGATCATTAAATGACCTACAAAATATGTATGACACGACCTTTAAAACACTATGAGATCCAGTTTGTGAATACAATTACCAGGATCTATGCATGCATCTTATATATACCAGATTATGTAGTATTATCACATAAGTGTTTATGGAAAACATTTTTATAGTGTAAAATGATTCTCTCTCATATAAGTAGCATTTCAGTGATCAAAAATACTAAATATAATGTACAATTTTCTTTACAATTGATAACCTTGATTATATAAATTTGAACATGGAAAAAAATGAATATTTGCACAGTCTAGATATGTTTAAAGACACAATAAAGCCAAATGGAATGATTGCATGAACTGATACATATCGCATAAAAGATGTATTTTGAATTGGACATCTTAAGGAAGAAAGCATTTCCTCTTATATGGTTACAAAATACTGCAAAGCTGTCTAGCGATGACAATTTAAACAGATAAATGTAAGAATTAAATATCAGAGTAGCTAAAAATATACTGCAGAAGCAGTTAACTCTAACTCTTCAGCAGTTTACAGTTCTTTTTTAAAGCACTTTAACCCCTTAGTGACCAGACCATTTTTCAATTTTCTTACCGTTAAGGACCAGGACTGTTTTAGGACTGTTTTTACATTTCTCCGTTGTTTGTGTTTAGCTGTAATTTTCCTCTTACTCGTTTATTGTACCCACACATATTACATACCGCTTTCTCGCCATTAAAAGGTCCTTCTAAAGATACCATTATTGTCATCATATCATATAATTTACTATAAAAAATAACGTAAACTATGATGAAAAAATAAACAAAACACTTTTTCTTACTTTGACACCAAAATCTGTTACTCATCTTCAACTGCCAAAAACACCAATGCTAAATAGTTTCTAAATTTTGTCCTGAGTTTAGAAATGCCCAATGTTTACATGTTCTTTTTTTGCATGTTATAGGGCAATAAGTACAAGTAGCACTTTGCTATTTCCAAACCATTTTTTTTTCAAAAAGAAATTCAAAAATTAAGTTACATTGTAACACTGATATCTGTCAGGAATCCCCGAATAACCCATCACATGTATATATTTTTTAAAAGAAGACAACCTAAGGTATTAAACTTATTTTTACTCTTTTCATGCAACCATTTAACACCAAACTATGCCAAAGTTTAAAAAAATAAAATAATTGGTGATTTTTTTGACACGCATAAAAATTTAAGAATACATATACTGAGAACTTTAAGGGTTACTGCCAAAGAACACTACAATATGTGTTCAGCAATGCCCCCTGAGTACAGTGATACCACCCAAGTATAGTTGTGTTGGGTTCTATGGGAGTGCGCATTCCAGTTTTCCAACTTGGAATTTTCACAGCTGGTCAACATGCACACATGTCCTATTTGGGAAATTTTTTAAGCCGACCAATGTAATTTACCCCCATCAAACCATATATTTTTGAAAGGTAGACACCCTAGGGTATTTAAAATTGTGGTATTTTAACACTTTCCATGCACTAATTCTACCACCAGTCTTTGTCAAACCTTTGTGTATTCATTTTTTTTGTGTTATTTTTCTCTCACATTATACTTTAGGCATGGATTCTCAGTTCCTGTTATGTGTTACCGACAAAGAGCACCCCAATATGTGTTCAGCAACATCTCCTGAGTACAACAGTACCTGAATGTACAGGTTTTGTGGGTTTTTGCAAACTTACATGGGTCAAATGCAGGGCTTTCCCTCTTTTTCATGTTTGCACATTGAAATTTGCCAGATTGGTTTGCTGGGCCTATGTTGCTTTTAAGACCATATGGCAGCCCAGGAATGAAAATTAACCCCATCATGGCATACCATTTGTAAAAGTAGACAACCCACGGTATTCAAAATGGGGTATGTCCAGTCTTTTTTAGTAGCCACTTAGTCACAAACGCTGGCCAAAGTTAGTGTTTTTATTTGTTTTTTGCATTTATTTAAACAAAAACTGCACTTTTACTGGTGATATCATCGTTGTGATAAGTTTTACTTTTTAAAACACTCATATTTGTGTTCAGCGAAGCCTCCCGAGTATAACACCTCTTATGTAAAAGTCTTATGGAGTTTCTGCCTGGGTTGTCAGGCAGGTCCCTCAAATTATAAATAATAAAAACAAATAATTATGTTGTTAATAGTTAAATATATATGTAGAATGTGTGTGTGTGTATATATATATATATATATATATATATATATATATATATATATATATACATTTTAGTTTTGTTTTTTTTAAATTTAGATTATATATATAAATATATATATATAAAATATGCGTGTGTGTGCGTGTGTATATATATATATATATATATATATATATATAAATAAATATACACACACATACATATGGCCAGGAAAAAGGAAAATGTATTCCTTCTTACCGTAATTTTCTTTTCCTGGTCATAGGTCATGGCAGCACAACAATAGGTAGCTCCTCCCTATCCCTAATTAGACCTAATTAAAACAGAAGGTATAAGTAACCCCTTCTACTTCTCCCACCCTCAGTTTTGTTTCCATCAATATCCCAGGGCTGGATCTTTGTGCTGGGGAAGCTTGGTCATTGATGCTCAAGAGGGAGAAATTGTTCTAGTGAGAGCTAACAGACCTTCAGGTATTATAATCCCAAGGGCTTAGTAGCCTGAAAATAGCCAAGACTATACTTCTGCTGATGGCTTATTTAGAGGCATGAAGACCTCTCCTAGTGCATTAGTGAAGATATGTAGACTATCAGAAGGAAGCCAGATAGTGAATCTATAGAAATAGATCTTATGACATCTATCTAGGACAAGAGAAGAAAGTTTCATTACGAAGTCTTCATTTAATAGGCTTTAGAGCTTGAAGAATAATTCTTCATTAATATGGAGAGAATAAGCCACTTTATGACTAAATTCAGGAACAGATTGAGGATTATTCCATATGTGAAAGACATTAAGGGTTTTATGCCAAATAGTGCTAGAAGATCTGATATTCTTCTGCCCAATGCTAATGTCACCAATAGACCTAACTTAATATTAAGCAGATGTGGAGAGATAAGGGTGAGAAGTCCACAGGAGCAATGGTTAACTGAGGGATCATATAAATACAGCCGACAGATATTTAGATACCTCCATATCAAAGCTCCTTCACGAAAATAGATATCAGAGAGTACTAAGACATGTACCTCTGAGGTGATGTGGCTAAGTCCTAGATGAGTCCTGAATTGGAGAACTTAGAATCTCCTTGATAGAAGGAATTAGAATGATTACCTAATTAGAAATAGACAAGAAAAAAAGGCATTCCAACTCTTTAAAGGTAGCCAAGGATATACGTTTTCCTTGGCCTTCATAACAGTATTAATTGTTGCACCTGAAAGACACTTATATTCAAGCTTTTCAATATCGAAACCTTCAGAAATATGAGCGCAGCACCTCCTGGTGGAAGAGGAGAGTTCCACCTTCTGGTGGAAAAGGAAATAACTATTTTGGGAGATCCTATGGAGGTACTGAAGAAGATACACAGAAGAAGAAGATACACATCTGCAACCTATGCAGATGAGAGGTATTGGATGTTAAGAATGTCCCTTTCATAAACATTTGATTTTGGAGAAAAGGAACTCAACCCTAGAGGATTCATGGTTTACACTGTCCAAGGAATTTCTATAGGAAAGTTACCATTCTTCCTTCTGCCATCATCATGCTCTTAGATCTATGGTGGAGGACCTGGATCAAAACTTCCTCTGCTGAGGTAATATGACAGTCAACATCCTTTACTTGACAAGTCATACTGCACTTTCTGAAGAGAGCTGTACCGTGCCTTAGACTGTGCCAAACCGTGTTCCGGCTATAAGCTGGACTGGGAAGGAACAAGGTGATTTCAGCAGAGATTTATCTTTCACCGTGAAGATGTAAAAATGAAAATGTTCTTCCACTGTAATCTGAGAAACCTCTGGTGATTTGGCACAATGGGTCCATGGGAAAGGCATCCTGCAAATCTATATAAATCATCCAATGTACTAGGAATACTGCCTTTATGATGAAGAATGTTCAAGAATCCTGTAAACTTGTAGATCTAGAATGGATCTCCACCCGCCTGGTAGAAACCAAATCTTTGTGTTGTAGCGGCTTTAAAATTTACAATGCATCTCTTTTTAGCTCTTCTCTTCCACTGGTAGAAGAATAACCACTTCTCAAGGTTGAGATCTACAATACGCTATTCTGGGTTTGAAATAATTGGGTTCTGGAAGGAAGGGAATAAGAGGCTTTGGATCGAAATGGTCTCCTGAACCTTGGGTCTTGCAGTAGACAATATTTGCTCCCCTCTGCCGTTCTTTGATCCATTCATCTCTGAGGATATATACACGGACCAGGTACTGAGCCAAAGAGCCTGACTAGTAGACAAAGAGAGTCATATTTCTGGTATAACACAACCTATGGAAGTTTCTTAGCTGAAGACTATTTCTGGCTTATTGACTTGTAATGTCAACAGACAAAAGGAAGATTATCTATCCATATAAATCTTAGATCCTTAGAGATAGAGCTAAGAGTTTGCAGCAGGGTGAAAGCATGTGCCTGCTGCTACATAGGTTATTAGAGAGTATCAAGACCATCTATGCTCTATGGAATATCAGAGAGATCCCGCATTGTTGAATATGCAAAGTTGAACATTTAGCCAGACTAAGTACTTCATCATCCACTTAGGAGCAAAGTCCCAGGTACAAACATCAGATATCCCGGTGGATGAAGACGCAAGATACTCCCATGTGTTGAACACTTCAGTGTAGAACCATTACTCCATAATAAGTATATTAGTGGTACCGGGAACTGGAAAATATGCTCTGCTCTTTCTGACATGCAAAAGAAAGGCCAGAGGGAGAAGGCTAAACCTCAGAGGTGTGGGAATATTTATGGGATAATAATAGTAAACAGTTGAGAATTGCCCACTATTTCAATTCTCAGATCCCAAAGATCGTTATTGTGTAAGTGAAATGTATTCCATATAAATAAAATCACAATTTGTTATAAAAATAGATACAATTTATTGTGACAAATTAAATAATAATAGGTAACATGCGTGATAATAATCAATGAATATTAGTATAATATAGTATGCAATACAATGGCAATACACATTCCAATGGTTAAGACAAGATTTATGACTGTCTTTCACAGAGAAACGAAAGTGAAACTTACACACAGACACAGAGCTTGCAGCTTAAGGCCATAACACATTAGCTGACAGTTAGAATAACCCTTTCAATGCTGGTTAGACCTCCCAGGTAATTAAGACCTTTTCTCATGTGATTTTAAATAAAATAACATTTAAACCATCTCATTAGTCATTTCCTGGAACCATCCAATAAGAGTAATCTACCTTGTTCTATAAGCAGAATTTTAACTTGCCTAAACAGATATTTAATCTTATTTTAGAGCAAATCAATATCACGATATGCTAACATGTGATATGTCACAATAATATATATAATTATTACTTTCCATCTGCAGAAAAGAATGCTTAATTATATATTCTTTAGTAACTAAGATTTCTAAATATCGAAATCTGATCGTGATTTATCCAGTCATATATCATGCTATAGAAAATTTTAATTAATTTAGCTTAATTAAATGAAACCAGTATAATTACCAGTTGAGTAGACATTCTCATCTGATGAGTAGGTAGTCTCAGGAACTGAATGGATGTGTGATTGGTGTGTAAGAAATTCTGAGTGCCCTGGAGTGGATATCTGTCTGCATTGCCCCCGACTGCTCACCTCTTGCTTCTTTGCTTCCTTTGCATACCTCTTGACTCTGTCTTCCCTTTGTCTTAACTTTTAAAGGGAAAAATTCTCTGTTCGTCACTAGGTGATAGACCAATAGAAAACTGGAGGTGTGGTTACCTTCCAGATAGCAATTTAAGTATGTGGTCTATAGAGGCCAGTCTCGTCCCACTAAACATACCTATCCAGGAAAGAGTTAACTTTTCCTGTCGGCTATTTTGACGTAATTTAGCTTATCTTTATGGTTATTCATAATTTAAGTTTTCTGTCAGTTCAAGAGTTTCTTTGAGTTTTGGCCAGACTATGTGTCTGTCAAATTCTGCTATAATTTCTAATATGACAGTTATAACTAAGTATGACCCCTAAACTTACAATGGGACGTTATACAATATCGAAAGTAAAATTAAATTATTTAATCTTCTATGTCACAAATGTCTGGGTTTAGAATTGATTATATTCCATTAGCATTTAGACAGTCTGTCCATCCCCCGTTCTCATCTCTTATCAACAGGTTTGTATATACTAAGCATTCCTTTAGCTCTGGCAAAGTGGTTAGTTTTACAGAAAGGATAGAAATCTTGTGTCTTTTGTTAGCTTGAAGATAACAAAATGGAGTCTGCTCTGATTCAGACAATATACATTTTAATTTATATCATAGCACAAATTGTCTGCCGATATAAATACCCTGACAGAGGATTCTTTCAGATATAAGGACCTACGGACTCTGGAAATCAAATGGTGTACTTGAGCTGATTCTGGAGGTATTGAAATAGGCTGAATATCCTCAAACAAAGATGATACCATATTATTATTATTATTATTATTATTATTATTATTATTATTGTTTATATAGCGCCAACAAATTCCGTAGCGCTGTACATTGGGTGGACTAACAGACACATAATTGAGATCAGACCACTGAGCATACAGGAACAGAGGGGGTTGAGGGCCCTGCTCGATGAGCTTACATGCTAGAGGGAGTGGGGTATAGTGACACAAAGGGTTAAAGTAGGGGAATTAAATAGTTTGTTAGAGAAGGGTTTATTGAGTGCTTGGTAGGTCATTTTTGACAGTTGCAGGAAAGGAGTCATGGGGTGGGGGAAGAGAAACCTGCTGACAGTTTAATTGATACGCTTTAATGAAGAAGTGAGTTTTCAAATATTTTTTTGAAGGAGTGGAGGCTGGGTGAAAGTCTGATTGAGGAGGGAAGCGAGTTCCACAGAATAGGTGGAACCATATCTCTGTAAGTATCCATCACCAAGGACTCCTCAGAGTATTCATTCTGGGAATTGTCCAGAGGATCTGCGCTCTAACCGCCTCTATGATGTCTTGAGATACCTCCTGTTTGATATTGTATAATATACGGCACAGGGGTAGATGGGCCTATAGCCACTTTCAGACAGTCTGTGCAGAGACTTTACTTTTACAAGGCTCTCTTATCATATGCCTCACAAAGGATCATTAAGGGCAACTATCTTGTATGATCTGGATGATTTTCATCCCATAGAGCTTTCATCATAGGGAATTCCAATCCCCAATAGCACTCTTTTGTTTGGAACCACAAAAAAAAATTAGAATGGCTTACCTATGTCCCTTACAGTGTGATCTTTTTTCAGGGAGTAGAGGGATCTGATTCCATAACCCCATAAAATTCAGATGTTATTCTTAGCAAAGCAAATCTCTGCTAAAAAGCAGTGATTGATAGGTACATAAAAAGATGTATTATAACTTTAATATTGGGGAAAAAAAACTTTAAGAAAAAATTGTGCTTTTGGTGCTTAACCCCTTCCCGACCACTGAAGTATCAGGTACGACAAAAAAAGGTCCTTAATGACCTAGGGTATATATATATATAATGTCATACTAAGTGTATTTATTTATTAATATATAGATATATTAATCTAAAAAAAAAAAAATATATATATATATATATATATATATATATATATAATGTCATTCTAAGTGTATTTATTTATTAATATATACATATATTAATATAAAAATAGACTTAGAGTAAAATTACACATATATATATATATATATGTAATATATATAATAACTATAAATATTATGTATATATTAGCAAAATAAATAATAATTAAAAATAAATAAACAAAAAAAATTGAAATTTTATATATATATATATATATATATATATATATATATATATGTGTGTAATTTTATTTTACCTGTATTTTGATATTAATATCATGGTCGATCATGGTCAGGGGGGACTGCCGGAGACCCCAGCAGTCCCCCTGCAGCAACTCTGGCCACCCTGGCCTTCCAGGGCCATGTGATCAACATGATCACATCGCTGCAATAGGAATCTATGAGCTGCCAGCAGGGGGACAGTCCCCCAGGCTGCTAAAAAGTAAAAACATATATATATATATATTTGTGTATTTGTATATTTGTGTTCGGGACTACATGGAATATGATATTACATGAAATTGTAGTTAGCAAAACTGAGAAAGGAAAAAGTCGGTTGAGGTGTGCCGAAAACAACGTATGCTGTAGGCAGGTAAATAAAGTGGGCCTACATTAGAAGAGTATGGTGAATAGAGGGAGTGGAGGGTAGGGTAGTCAGCTCGGCTGACCAATCACAGAGCAGTAGAGAAGGGGGGGGGGAGTCCCTTTTAAAGGCCCATATGCCACTCCCACAACTCCAGGCCAAGCCTTCCAATTTGTGTTCGGGGCTACATGGAATATGATATGACATGCGATTGTAGTTAGCAGACCTGAGAAAGGAAAAAGACGGTTGAGGTGTGCCAAAACCGATGTATGCTTATAGGCCGGTAAATAAAGTGGGCAAAAAGGAATACATATCATGTTCAAAATACAATATTTTGAGTAAGGAACATAATACCATATAAGTACATTAAGATGATAATCCACACATGCCCTTCGTGTTATCTGTACTGGTTGGGGTATGTATGTTGTATATGCTGATAACTTCCAGTGACAGAGTGTAATAACATGGACCGGATTGTGTTGGTTTGATGCCGTATGTGTGGCCCTCGTCCAACACTAGTGTCATGAATAAGTCTAGGGTTCATACTGAGCCGTGTTAAATGATATGCGGATGTATAACTTGCCTTGGAGGTAGTGAGGATAATCCTGTGAAGTGACAGTAACAGAAGAGATGTGATATACGTTAAGGTGAGGAGGTAAGAATCGAAACCCTCTCCTGCACTATATTGTATTCCTGGGTTATCCTGTAATGTGGTTGGGTTGACCCAGTTGACTTGTTTGGTAGCGGGTAGTCAGTATGTAATGATCTTGATGTTTAATTAGGTAGGAGCTTCGAAAGCCAGATAGTGCATGGTGTTAGCCACTGACTGTGAATTCCTGTGACCTCTGGAAGCCATAAAAGAGTAGATAATAGTGGTTCCAGTGTGAAGGATTCGAAAGTGGTTGAGTCTAGTGAAGTAGACAGGTTTGGATACCCTTATGTGTTGCCTGATTGGATGGGATGAAAGGAAAATGCTTTGCTGGAAGGTAGAGAACCATGTGCTGTTGGATGACAGTCAGGTGTAACTTGATGGTATAGTGAGATAAATTGAAGGTGGCAAAATAAGATAGCAATCATAACCAGAGACATAATAACCAACATCATGTACCGTAGGACTACTTACCTGTGACGTGAATAGTAATGGAAAAGACTTGGTTACAGCAATTCCTGGGAGATCACTAAGGGCACAACTTGAGATACCTAAGAATCTAGAGGAGTAATACCGTGTATATTGAAATATCGGAATCTGCCAGACACGTGAGCCCTACGATGACCAAGGAAATAGTTGTAAACATGTAAATGACAACCAGTATATACTTTGCCAATACTTGAAGAGCAACACGAGTGACTTAGACTAAACCAGGTGGCCTGAATATGAAAATACCAGACTGACGTCAAACTTAAACTGACTAGTATTAATGCATATTGCAACTTCTAATTATGCAGAAACTGTGTAAAGTAAGTGAATCGTGAACCTTTCACATGTATAAGCCCCTGTTTCCTGAAAATAAAGGGATAGCCCTGAGATATGTGAACGTAGATAAGTGCTTAATATAGCTAGTGCCAAGTTGACTAACCAACTTATATAGTGGACTTAATAGAGTAGAAAGGGGGTGAGAAGCAGAAAAGTATCATTACTGTTGAAACCTCCTTAGCGTAGGTCCTTAGTATCAGTATTGACAAGATTATACCATTAAAAGTATCTACAAGGACCATAACAGTGGACAAGTCAAGCTAGCAAGTGTATGAGGAGCCAACCACCCGTAATTCGTAAAACTAAACCAAAGCAAAACTAACCCCTTTAGTTATATTGTGAACCCTATGTGTGGGTCCAAGTTGGGCTTGACATGACTGAACCAGTCAATAGCTACACTTGAGCATGTAGGGGGCCAAGACCTAAAATAGAAGTTGATGTGATCCTGTATGGGGCATAATACCGGAAGCTGAAGTATGCCTCACCATGAAGCTACGTATTACTAAAATACTGACTATGATAGTAGTTCACCCTGAAAGGACACATATACCGTTAGTAACAACTGATTTTATCAGCCATGGCAGGCCATGGTGCCTTCTATGAGTATGGGGTAGGGCTGGCTCAACTGAACAAGGACATGTTTTGTATAATAATGATGCCACAATGTGTCTGATAGGTGTGGTGTCACAACTTATCTATTCCCAATTCACCTATTAGTGTAAACCATTCAGTCGGATAGTGTGACGGAAAGTCAATACCCCTTTGGATATCTGCACATACAGGTGCAAGTGTACACTATCAAATTGAGTTATTGATCGTATGATTACGAAGGACTTTGTGAGGGTGAGCGTGCTGTTGATGGCATGGTTCGAGAACGTATTTCTAGTCTTTCCAGTCACTCATTTATTTAGGGCTGAGAACGTTGCACAGAGGTTGTTATTTGTTCGAGCCACTCATGCCTTTTGGCCATTACTGGGAAAGGAACATTGCACCTGCGTAGTTCCACCTGAATACGAGGCATGGTCCATGACCTGATGCAACCCGATAGGTGTCACCTTTCCGTGTAGGTGTAGTGCACCTGACTGGAGTACT
The DNA here is from genome assembly GCF_036172605.1 of Pelobates fuscus. Classification (NCBI taxonomy): domain Eukaryota; kingdom Metazoa; phylum Chordata; class Amphibia; order Anura; family Pelobatidae; genus Pelobates; species Pelobates fuscus. The sequence goes on along the minus strand of NC_086318.1, from coordinate 323,255,446 downwards.
AGGGGTTGACAAGTCATAACCTTTTTTATGATTCTGAAACATACTGCAATATATTAATAATTAGCTTGAATCACGATTGTCTTACTGGCTGGCTAGCTAGTGCCAAGTGGCAAAGCTATTTACTAGGTAGGTGACAGGAGAGGCCCTACTAGTTGCCAAGCGGCTTGAGAGGCTCTATCTATGTTTTGGCACAAGGGGATTTGTGGCCACCGAATGTTGTGGCAGGGTGTTAGCCTCTCAGTGATGTTTATATCCGGAGAGATTGGGTGTGACAAGTGAGGCCCTCTCTATGCCACTGTGCGAGGCGGCTAACTATGTTTGGTCCGGGGAGCGTAATACCTCATACTTGGAGGATGGGTGTTGGCCTTGCGGGACCACTAACTCCAAGGCAGAGATGCCAGAAACTTAACATATATTGGTCACCTAGATCCCTATAAGCCAGCAAACCTACTCACTAAATGGTCTATATTGTGGGGGAGCCGTCTTGGCTGAACCATACCTGATTACGTATGAGAGTTGGTGTGGTTCTGAATGGTATGGTTGTAACTGAATTCTTCTGTATCCCCTACCGGAGGCAGAGAGGGGAAGGAGAGTTCTATAAGTTAAGAAAATAACCATAACGGATAATTGGTCGCAAGGTCTGAAAAGCAAAAGGTGCTCCGAATTGGTAACATGAAAAATAGGACTTGACAAGACATGAGGAAATTCATGTTAGCACGATATCGTGAGTACCACCATGATATCCCCCATGTATCGACCCCATGGGAGACTTCGCAGAACACAAATATGAGTGTTTACAACAGAAAAACTTATCACGACGATGAAATCACCTGGACATACCCCATTCTGAATATCGTGGGTTGTATACTTTTACAAATGGTATGCCATGATGGGGTTAATTTTCATTCCTGGGCTGCTATACGGTCTCAAAGGCAACCAGCAAACCAATCTGGCAAATTTCAATGTGCTAACATGGAAAAGCCCTACATTTGACCAATGTACGTTTGCAAAAACCCATACAACCTGTACATTGGGTGCACTGTTTTACTCAGGAGATGCTGCTGAACACATATTGGGTGTTCTTTGTCAGTAATACATAACAGGAACTGATAGTCCATGCCTAAAATACAATGTGAGAAAAAAATAACGCAACAAAAAGACTACCCAAAAATTTGACAAAGACTGATGGTGGAATTAGCGCATGGAAAGTGTTAAATACCACCATTTGACTTCTTTTCAAAAATATATGGTTTGATTGGGGTAAATTACATATGTCCAAATAGGACATAGGTGTATGATGACCAGCTGTGAAAATTCCAAGTTGGAAAACTGGAAGGTGCACCCTCCAAATAAGGTATTTTGGCCCCCAGAGAGCGCGACACACCTATACATGGGTGGTATCTCTGTAATCAGGAGATATTGCTGAATACATATTGGGGTGTTCTTTGTCAGTAACACATAATAGGAATTACGAATCCATGCCTAAAGTACAATGTGAGAGAAAAATAAAACACAAAAAAATGACTACCCAAAGGTTTGACAAAGACTGGTGGTAGAATTAGTGCTTGGAAATTGTTAAAATACCACCATTTTACATAACTAAGGGTGCCTACCTTTCAAAAATACATGGTTTCATGGAGATAAATTACATTGGACGGCTTCAAAAATGTCCCAAATAGGACATGGGTGCATGATGACCAGCTGTGAAAATTCCAAGTTGGAAAACTGGAATGCACACCCTCCAAATAAGGTCTTTTAGCCCCCAGAGAACCCGACACACCTATACATGGATCCTGACGAAAGCTTGAGGGGATCAAGCTGAAGCGTAGATTTTTCGCTGTTTTAGTTAAGGTAATAAAAGTTAAATTTTATTAAGTCCTTGGAGTGCTATCTTTGATATTTTTTCTATATATATATATATATATATATATATATATATGTGTGTGTGTGTAAATTCGTTCTAACTGTATTTTAAAATTAATATATATATATATATATATATATATATATATTACTATCAAAATACACGTAGAATGAAATAATATATATATATATATATATATATATCTATGTACATAAGTATATACGTATATATCACTATTGATATTGTCAATTACCGGTGCTATTAAGTACTCCCCTGCCAAGGAAGGAGGGAGATTGTGTTTGATTTCTGTGAGTGGAAACAGAGAGCTGAAAACCCTGAAACAGTAAGGTTGTTTGGGTTTATGTTGGGAAATGGACAAGCCATCCAACCCAGTTAGCTAATTATTTTGTTTAGTTAGTGCTCAGAAGAGCATGGATTTTGTTTTATATATTTTGTTGACTTTTATACCTTACTGTGCATTTATTTTGGAACCACAATAAAAGAGCAAGTCCTTTTACCTTATCCAGCGTGTGAAGTGTCTCTAAAGCCTGAAAAGACTGTGTGTAACACTCCAATCCCAGGACAAGGTACCAAGGGAAAGGAGTACTTTTGTCACATATGGTGGAGGATGCGGGCAGCACATGGCAAAGTCTGTAAGTAGGGAGAAAGAGACTGCTGAGAAAATGGAGGATGTCATGAAAGCTTTGCTCCAGTCCATTGCTGTACAGCAAGAGACAAACAGGACTGCAGAGACTAATGCAATACAACAAGAGAGCATTTCAATACTGCAGCGGAATGGGCAAGTCTGCTAGCACCATTTCTTACTGGTGAATCCCAGAAAGCATACTATGATCTGGAACCAGCGGAAGCCAGTGACTACAAGAAGCTGAAAGCAGAAATACTGGCACGCCTGGGGGTGACAACAGCCATCCGTGCCCAGAGATTTCATTTGTGGACTTACAGCCTGGATAAAGCAATTTGTTCACTGATATTTGACTTGATGCACCTTGCCAGAAAATGGTTGCTGCCAGAGATCAACTCACCCAGCCGCATTGTGGAGCAACTGGTGATGGAAAGATTCCTGAGAGGCTTACCTATTGCACTTCGTCGGTGGGTCAGTCAGAGCAATCCCCAAACAGCAGACCAATTGGTTGAATTGGTTGAACGGTATATAGCAGCAGGAGAACTGCTTCAACCTCCTGGCCAAGAGAGACCTAAGAATCAGAAAACCTACAGCCCCAACAAATCTGGTAAGACTGTTCCAGGGAAAAGGGGGTCTTTTGATGAGAGAACAGGGTTTTATTACCCAAGAGACATTGTTAAAATAGAAAAATACTTTGGGAGGTGGGAAGAGCCTACAAAGGAATCAAAAAGTACTAATTATGGTATAAAATGCTTTAAATGCAGAAACTTTGGACATACTGTCCTGAAAATGTTGAACCAATGGAGTGTAATTTTGGTAATAATTGGGAAGGAATTGCACTTTATTCACAGGTTGTATGTTCTGTGGAGAAAAATGGTTATTTGAATAGTCACCCTGGGTGTACCGTGAATGTGGAGGGAAAAAATATAAAGGCATTGCTAGATTCAGGGAGTATGGTTACCCTTCTAGACCAATCCTTATTACAGGATACTCATATTGTTAACTCTGGAAAAGTTGATATTGCTTGTGTGCACGGGGATATACATAACTACCCTACTGCAGATATACTTGTTAAAACCCAGTGTGGTACTGTAAACTGCAGAGTGGGGCTGGTACCAAAACTGGCACATGAGATGATTATTGGAAGGGATTTTCCCCATTTTCTAGATCTATGGGCATGTTTTGAAAACCCATCAGGTGAACAGAATGATGAATTTACATTTGCACATACTCTGGCAGATGAGAGAGATCATGATGATGGGCCTAACAATATGCAGCACTCCCCTATAAAAACATTCGTTGGTGAAAACCCAGAACAAACTAATGCGGGACCTTCTAGAAGCTCTGAACCTGAAATAGAGTTAATTGATTTAGAGGTTAGGCCTAGTAAGTTCAGAAGTGCACAGTGGTCTGACCCAACATTATTGGTAGCCAGGAATATTTCTACAAGGAATGGATCCCCTGTCAATCCAGGGAATTCTCTTACTTACCCTTATTTTGAAGTGGATAATTATCTGTTGTACAGAGTTGAGAAAAAAGAGTCCGTTATTAAAAAGCAGCTGTTAGTACCACAAGCCTATTGGCGCACTGTGTTAAACCTTGCACATAGCCATGTTTTGGGTGGTCACCTAGGGGTTGACAAAACAAGAGAGCAAGTTTTGAGGAGATTTTATTGGCCTGGAGTAATTGCAGCTATCAAAAACTACTGTTCGTCATGCCCTGAATGTCAGGTCACTGCGCCCTTTACGGCTTACCGTAGCCCTTTAGTACCCTTGCCTGTTATTGAAGTGCCTTTTGAACGTATTGCTATGGATTTTGTGGGTCCTCTGGTAAAATCCACTAGGGGGCATCAGTATATATTAGTAGTACTAGACTATGCTACCCGTTACCCTGAGGCAATACCTATGCGTACAACCTCAGCAAAGTCCATTGCTAAAGAGTTAATGATGATGTTTAGCTACGTTGGGATTCCCAAGGAGATCCTATCAGATCCGGGTACTCCATTCATGTCCAAGGTTACAAAGGAACTCTGCAAGCTCCTTCACATTAACCCCTTAAGGACCAAACTTCTGGAATAAAATGGGATCATGACATGTCACACATGTCATGTGTCCTTAAGGGGTTAAACACCTCAAAACCTCTGTTTATCACCCACAAACCGATGGTTTGGTTGAGCGATTTAATAAAACGTTAAAAGCTATGCTGCGCAAAGTAACTGATAAAGATGGGAACAACTGGGACTTTCTATTTCCCTATTTAATGTTTGCCATTAGAGAAGTACCCCAAGCTTCTACGGGTTTCTCACCTTTTTGAATTATTATATGGCAGACACCCCAGGGGATTACTTGACATAGCAAAGGAAACTTGGGAACAAGAAGCTAACCCACATCGCAGTGTAATAGAACACATAACTCAGATGCAGGAACGTATTGAAGCCATTATGCCAATAGTCAGAGAACACATGCAAAAGGCTCAACAAAATCAGCAAAATAGCTATAATAAGAATGCTAGAATTCGAGTATTTCAACCAGGAGACAGAGTATTAGTCCTGGTTCCCACAGTAGAGAACAAATTCCTGGCAACTTGGCATGGGCCATATGAGATTACTGAAAGAGTGGGAGAGGTAAATTATAAAGTAAGGCAACCAGGTAGAAGAAAGGAAGTGCAATTATACCATGTCAATTTGCTAAAACCATGGAAAGAAAGGGAAGTTCTGGTTACTACAGAGACTTCAACCTTCCCTGATAAGTGTAATATTGACACCGAAGTAAATATCTCAGAGACCCTGTCAATACACCAGACAAGGGAAGTTAAGGAGTTTATTACATGAAATAAAGAGGTATTCTCCCCAATCCCAGGAAGGACTAGTGTGATTAAACATGATATTTTGACAGAACCAGGAAAAGGGGTCAATCTCAAACCATACAGAATACCCGAGGCTCGCAGAGAAGCTATCAGAGCAGAGGTTAAGAAAATGTTAGATCTGGAGCAGTCCAATTGTGCTGGTACCAAAGCCTGATAATACAGTACAGTTTTGTAATGATTATCGCAAACTGAATGTTATTTCTAAGTTTGATGCATACCCCATGCCTAGAGTTGATGAGCTAGTGGAACGACTTGGGAGAGCTCGGTACCTCACTACACTAGATTTAACCAAAGGTTATTGGCAAGTACCATTCACAGAGCGAGCAAAAGAAAAGACAGCATTTTATACTCCTGATGGCCTATTTCAGTACAGAGTTTTGCCTTTCGGCTTGCAAGGTGCCCCTGCCACATTCCAAAGAATGATGGACAGAATACTAAAGCCGCATGTGCACTATGCAGCTGCATACTTGGATGATGTTGTAGTACACAGTGAGGATTGGGAATCTCACCTTCCAAAAGTACTGGCTCTCCTTAACTCAATACAAAATGCTGGCCTAACTGCTAACCCCAATAAGTGTACGATTGGCCTAGAGGAAGCAAAATATTTGGGCTACTCTATTGGTAGGGGACTAGTGAAACCCCAACTTGCTAAAATTGAAGCCATATGAAATTGGAAACAGGTGAGAACATTTCTTGGCCTCATTGGCTATTACAGGAGATTTATATCCAATTTTGCTACAATTGGAAGCCCATTAACTGACCTTACTAAAGCTAATGCTCCAGTAGTGGTAAAATGGTCCCCAGAGACTGAACAAGCATTCAGAAAGCTTAAAGAAGCCATTTGTGCCCAACCAGTGTTGGTAACACCTGATTTTTCTAAAGAATTTATTTTACAGACAGATGCATTTGATGTAGGACTTGGTGCTTCTCTCTCAGGAAATTCAGGGTGAGGAGCACCCCATATTATATTTAAGCAGGAAGCTTAATCCCCAAGAAAGAAACTATTCCATTGTTGAGAAGGAGTGTCTGGCTATAAAGTGGGCAGTAGACACACTTAAATACTATCTCTTGGGACGAAAATTCAGACTAGTGACAGGCCATGCACCCCTTACTTGGATGAGCCAAAACAGGGAGAAAAATAGTAGAGATACCCGCTGGTTCCTTAGCTTGCAACCCTATAATTTCTCCATAGAGCATAGGGCTGGGTGTAAACAGGGAAATGCAGATGGTCTTTTGCGGATGCACTCACTAATGTCCATGGTCGCTCAACCCAATAGGTCTGAGCTGGGGGGGAGGATGTGTGACCGAAAGCAAGGAATTGTGCTGGAGGGAATCTATATACCTCCCCAGATTTTGCAAGGTTCCTACTTTGTGTAATTAGCCCCAGGGAAATGTGTTATGTTAAAATGAATATTGCACTTTAAATATGTGTATATTTGGGCCCTGGGGTGGAGCACTTGGAGAGTAGGGTGGGCCAGTGCTCCACTCCACATTTTGGAAGTTGCTTGTAACCTACAGGTGAGAAGTCCAGTTCCAGAGTTTGAATCCTAATTTAACTCACCTGAAAAGGGTTGTCAATTACCGGTGCTATTAAGTACTCCCCTGCCAAGGAAGGAGGGAGATTTCTGTGAGTGGAAACAGAGAGCTGAAAACCCTGAAACAGTAAGGTTGTTTATGTTTATGTTGGGAAATGGACAAGCCATCCAACCCAGTTAGCTAATTATTTTGTTTATTTAGTGCTCAGAAGAGCAAGGATTTTGTTTTATATATTTTGTTACCTTTTATACCTTACTGTGCATTTATTTTGGAACCACACTTTTACCTTATCCAGCGTGTGAAGTGTCTCTAAAGCCTGAAAAGACTGTGTGTAACACTCCAATCCCAGGACAAGGTACCAAGGGAAAGGAGTACTTTTGTCACATATGGTGGAGAATGCGGGCAGCACACGGCAAAGTCTGTAAGTAGGGAGAAAGAGACTGCTGAGAAAATGGAGGATGTCATGAAAGCTTTGCTCCAGTCCACTGCTGTACAGCAAGAGACAAACAGGAGGACTGCAGAGACTAATGCAATACAACAAGAGAGCATTTCAATACTGCAGCAGCTTGTACTGGCTCAAAAGGAAAATACAGATTCTTTATTCAAGCAAGTTGAAGCAGCACAGGCAGCAGCTCATCAATTGCTCAGAGAGGAGCAGCAGCATGCCACTCCACATTTTGGAAGTTGCTTGTAACCTACAGGTGAGAAATCCAGTTCCAGAGTTTGAATCCTAATTTAACTCACCTGAAAAGGATTGTCAATTACCGGTGCTATTAAGTACTCCACTGCCAAGGAAGGAGGGAGATTGTGTTTGATTTCTGTGAGTGGAAACAGAGAGCTGAAAACCCTGAAACAGTAAGGTTGTTTATGTTTATGTAGGCCCTGGGGAGTCAGCACAGCTAAACGGACAAGGGCACATGTATGAGTGTGGGGATGTAGCTAGTGATGGGCTGTATGTGTTTATGGGAGTGGTTATGTGTTTGTAGGGGGGCAGGGATTATCTTACCTCAGTACCTTTTGGGATTCTGGCCAGCAAACAACTTCCCTCCCTCCCTCCCATCCTAATTTTATGTTTTGTTCTGTCACAGCTAGCGGGGAGTATGTCCTTGCCAACAGGGTTGGGGAGCAGATGAAATGTCAGGAGATGGATAAGGTGGGTCTCAACCTCCCCTGCTCTGTAAGGTAAACTTTTAAGTTACCGAATAGGACGTGCCCACCGAGCTAAAAGCCGGCTGGTGGTAGAGCATTTAAGATGATGGAAATTTTGGTTTGGACGAGGGGGGAGGCGAGACACCAGTGAATAAAGTTTTTGGTGCATAGGCACCTGGTTAAGTTCGTTTGCAAGGACGGTTATTTAAGTTGGAGGCTGTAGGGCAATAAGTGTTAATTTATATGTCAATTATGATATGTATATATACATATCCCCCCATGTTTCCTATATATTTTTGGGAGTCTAGCCAACTCCTTGGTTCTGCACCCCTCCCTGTTACAGGTGCCTCATCTCAGGTCCCTATTTAGCCTTGTACTGCAGAGAGCCTCAGATGGAATTTTTTCCCAAGTAAGTGGTTAATCTCATAAGAGCAGACATTAGACTGTGAGAGTAGGACCTGCCAAAGATGGGGTACATTGACGTTGTGGCAGGCTTATGCAATGTATGATCATATAATGTAACTAAATCCCCATTTTTTTGCCTAGATTAGGTGTTTTTAAAAAAAACTTTTACAAACTAATAAAATCTGTCAACATTGAAGTTGCTGTTTAGTAGATAGGAGAGTGCGCTGGATCTTGTGTATTTATTGTATAATATGGCCCCCAGCAGCACCCCATTTAAGCATGTTTAGGTGAGTGCAACCCCCCCCCCATGTTTCCTATATATATTTGGGAGTCTAGCCAACTCCTTGGTTCTGCACCCCTCCCTGTTACAGGTGCCTCATCTCAGGTCCCTATTTAGCCTTGTACTGCAGAGAGCCTCAGATGGAATTTTTTCCCAAGTAAGTGGTTAATCTCATAAGAGCAGACATTAGACTGTGAGAGTAGGACCTGCCAAAGATGGGGTACATTGACGTTGTGGCAGGCTTATGCAATGTATGATCATATAATGTAACTAAATCCCCATTTTTTTGCCTAGATTAGGTGTTTTTAAAAAAAACTTTTACAAACTAATAAAATCTGTCAACATTGAAGTTGCTGTTTAGTAGATAGGAGAGTGCGCTGGATCTTGTGTATTTATTGTATAATATGGCCCCCAGCAGCACCCCATTTAAGCATGTTTAGGTGAGTGCAACCCCCCCCCCATGTTTCCTATATATATTTGGGAGTCTAGCCAACTCCTTGGTTCTGCACCCCTCCCTGTAACAGGTGCCTCATCTCAGGTCCCTATTTAGCCTTGTACTGCAGAGAGCCTCAGATGGAATTTTTTCCCAAGTAAGTGGTTAATCTCATAAGAGCAGACATTAGACTGTGAGAGTAGGACCTGCCAAAGATGGGGTACATTGACGTTGTGGCAGGCTTATGCAATGTATGATCATATAATGTAACTAAATCCCCATTTTTTTGCCTAGATTAGGTGTTTTTAAAAAAAACTTTTACAAACTAATAAAATCTGTCAACATTGAAGTTGCTGTTTAGTAGATAGGAGAGTGCGCTGGATCTTGTGTATTTATTGTATAATATGGCCCCCAGCAGCACCCCATTTAAGCATGTTTAGGTGAGTGCAACCCCCCCCCCATGTTTCCTATATATATTTGGGAGTCTAGCCAACTCCTTGGTTCTGCACCCCTCCCTGTTACAGGTGCCTCATCTCAGGTCCCTATTTAGCCTTGTACTGCAGAGAGCCTCAGATGGAATTTTTTCCCAAGTAAGTGGTTAATCTCATAAGAGCAGACATTAGACTGTGAGAGTAGGACCTGCCAAAGATGGGGTACATTGACGTTGTGGCAGGCTTATGCAATGTATGATCATATAATGTAACTAAATCCCCATTTTTTTGCCTAGATTAGGTGTTTTTAAAAAAAACTTTTACAAACTAATAAAATCTGTCAACATTGAAGTTGCTGTTTAGTAGATAGGAGAGTGCGCTGGATCTTGTGTATTTATTGTATAATATGGCCCCCAGCAGCACCCCATTTAAGCATGTTTAGGTGAGTGCAACCCCCCCCCCATGTTTCCTATATATATATATATATATATTTATGTGTTTGTTTATATTTGAATTAAAGGAAAAAGAATAAAGTTCGGATGAGTCCTACAGTCGTAAGTTTAATAAATGCTGTGGCCTATTTCATCCAATATTCGTTGTCTGTCGTTATGGGGGGATAAGTGGGGTAGTCTCTTTACTCTTGGTTGCACCACATTCCCCGCTACGTACATACATGGGAAATGGACAAGCCATCCAACCCAGTTAGCTAATTATTTTGTTTAGTTATTGCTCAGAAGAGCAAGGATTTTGTTTTATATATTTTGTTACCTTTTATACCTTACTGTGCATTTATTTTGGAACCACAATAAAAGAGCAAGTCCTTTTACCTTATCCAGCGTGTGAAGTGTCTCTAAAGCCTGAAAAGACTGTGTGTAACACCCCAATCCCAGGACAAGGTACCAGGGGGAAAGGAGTACTTTTGTCACACTATATATATATATATATATAATTCACACACTATAATTCTACATATATATTTATGTAATAACATTTCATATTTAGGTCATTTTATTAATTACAATTAGCGGGACCTGCCTGACAACCCAGGCCAAAAGTCCAGGGAATTTAATTTACTAGCACTATATTTAACTTTGTAACTTTCCAAGACACCATAAAACCTGTACATGGGGGTACTGTTTTACTCGGAAGACTTCAGGCTTTTTGCTGTAAACACTGTATTTTCAGAGAAAATGCAGTGTTTACATTACAGCCTAGTGATAACTTCACTGGCCACTCTTCAGATGGCTGTTAGAGATCCTTCCTGGGTCAGAGCTGCCTAAAATGCATCCAAACATTCAGTGTCTCCTCCCTCTGCATGCAGACACTGAACTTTCCTCATAGAGATTCATTGATTCAATTAATCTCTATGAGGAGATGCTGATTGGCCAGGGCTGTGCTTGAATCATGCTGGCTCTGCCCCTGATCTGCCTCCTTGTCAGTCTCAGCCAATCCTATGGGGAAGCACTGTGATTGGATCAGGCTACCACTTCTGATGATGTCAGCAGACTGTTTGTTTTCTGAGGCAAACAACATGCAGATATACAGCTTCAGGTTTGAATACCGTAAGATATTTACTATATTTATGGAGGCATTGCTTAAAGAAACACTCCAGGCACCATGACAAGTTATTCAAAATTAAGTTGTTATGGTACAAGGAGGTCTCTGGCTTTAACTCACCTTAGCAGTTAAACCGTTTTTGAGCAGTTTAACCCCAAATTCTCTGTTCTCCCTTAGAAACATAGAATGTGTGGCAGATAAGAACCATTCGGCCCAATTTTCTAAATACTTTCATTAGTCCCTGGCCTTATCTTATAGCTAGGATAGCCTTATGCCTATCCCACGCATGCTTAAACTCCTTTACGGTGTTAACCTCTACCACTTCAGCTGGAAGGTATTCCATGCATCCACTATCCTCTCAGTAAAGTAATACTTACTGATAAAACTTAGACCATCTGATTGAAATACCAGCTTTTTACTCTGCTATTTGACAGAAGCGCCTCTGGTGACTGTCAGTATGTAAGCCACTACATGCAGGCTAACCCTACAATAAAAACATTGCTGTTCCTGCAGAACAGAAATGTTTTTAGCTTCAGGGTTACAATGTGGGGCACATGGCACCCAGACTGCTTAATTGAGCTGAAGTGGTCCTTTCAAAACTAAAACAATATTTGGCTTCCGGTCTGTTAGGGACCAGCAACAAGACAGAGACAGAACATAGATGCAAAACATCTTTATTATAAATAGCAAATAAAGAAATAACCAAAAGCAAAATCCAGGAAGCAAGCAGGGATCAGGCACCAGAGCAAGTAGTCAGGAACAAAGCCAGAAGTCAGGAACCAGGAACACACAGGAAACAGGGAGTCTTCTGGGAAAGAGGAAACCACGCAAGGGCAAAGAGGTACTGGGACTTGCTGCTTAAATAGGCTGCACTGATTAGCAGCAGGGCTGGTTACTACAATCAGGTGAGTAACCATGCCAACATTAATGAAGAAGCTTATCGTTAAAATCACCTGAAAGCTCAGAAACAGAGAAAGGAAGGGTTGCTGTTCAAAACAACAAAGAAACCCTGACACCGTCCATCCTCCATGCAGTCTGTCCTCTACACGTTTAGCCAACTCAAGTTAATTTTAATTGGATGATATTTTTGCCTGGTTGAGTTCTACTAATTACTTTGCATAATGTCTAAATTTGGCACATGGGTCTAGCTACGCAGTTGCAAGAATCTCTTCCAACAGGAAGAACATGGAAAATATGCCCAGATCCTTAAATCATACTTACACAGGATTTTTTTAAATTTTATTTTACAAACTGGATGCCTCACAATCACTGAAAGAGGTCTGGACTTTATTTCTGGGATGACCCTGGTTCAGACCATATTTATTTGCTAATTTATATTAAATCCCCAAAAAACATTGACAACTGCTCTGGACCATTGGTTACCTTAAAAAAAACAATCAATTAAACTATACTTTATTTTGAGATTAAGATCCACAATATTTTCTGATTTGGGCTGTTTGATGAACCCCCTACAAAGGATAGGATACAGTATAATGGAGTGATAATTTATTGCATTTGAGAGGTGAGGTATTACAAAGCTGATTTATAGTTATTTATTAGATTTTCAAAACTCGACTCAAAAAGAGGGACGGGAAATAAGGTGAAAATGGAGCAACAAAATTGTTTGTTACCAATTCCCATAAAGTCTCAATTTTTCAGGCTGAGAGGATGACGTCTCCAAAGATATACATTGTCAGGCATTAAATAACTCTGATTCTGAAAAGTTAAATGCATTCATTATATCTATATGCATAAAAGAAGATTCTAAAACCTATATGGCAGACATTGAAATATGGTAAAATAAAATAATAATTTCCCCATATCCAGGTCATATAAAAGGTATAAAATGAAACAAGTCATACAAAAATTAAAGTAATCAAGAATTCAATCCCATATAGCCTTTCAGTTGTTAGTTATCCATGATGTACAACTCATCACCAGGTAATATTTTCAAAAATATTGCCAATGCCACAAACTACTCAAGGGAGGCAACAACATGTGTTTTTAATTTATGTAGAAGAGTTTTGTGTTCATCCCATCTGTCCACAGCACATATTTCTATTAACACTCTCTGTAATCATGGTGGACTTTGACATATTGTAGAGGAGCAGAAATGTTTGTTTTTTCTCGAGGGCAGTGATTTCCCATATATGCAATTCTATTTTAGAAATATTGACAAAACTGTAATGTATGAACACCCAGCTCTGTTAATATTATTAGCCAGACAATTAAATGTGGTCTTATTAAAATATACAGCAATAAATGTCACCCCCAATGAATTACAAAAGAAAAAGTTTGTGTCAGTATATATTTTGTTTAAAAGTGAAGAATACAGGGGTATCACGAGTGGATCTGTAGCTTTTTCAGTCCATCTGCGGCAGCTGCAGACTGAGTGATGCTTCAAAGTCCTCCACTTCTGCAGCCTAACTGGGGATACAGGATAGAAATGTAGAATATATTATATATAGAATATTAATAGCTATGGAAACGTTTGTACTAGTTTCAAGTTTTTTTTTTTGTTTTTTTTTCATCTTTATTAATTTTTAAATGTAAAAATGACATACATAGATCCTACATATCAAATGGGAGCATATAAAATGTTCTGATATATATTTAAACACACATGCGATAAGCAAATATCCAACAGTAGATAATAATAATGGTTTTACAAAACATAATAAATAATGAATGGATATATCCCCCCCCAAAAAAAACTAAAAAAAAAACAAGCAAAAAGGGGAAATCAAAATTAAATTGGGACGGATCTTGGACATCATGGATTAAATATTATAAACCTAATCTAACCTGTGAACCGATTTCATTATATGAAATTCTCACTCCCATGATGGCCATCTATAAAGCCCACTCTCTATAATACTCACTAATTAATACTACATATCTCTTTATTTACTTATTTAATTAAGTTTCAGCTATTTTTATATCAGCTTTGGTACTCAAAAAGTACAAACTAATATAGAACATAATTTTAATTTTCTGATTTTTCAATGTTCGCCTTTTTTGTCTGTTTGTGGGGTTTATCCAAACATCTGTTCATTTCTTTGTAATTCATAACGACCTTTCCCATCTCATTTACTGTAAGCAAAGATTGAATCATTATAGCCGATGTTCAGTCTTTAGATCAGCATAATGTGCATCTCCCATCAGGGTTATGGAAGCACCATATACATAGAAAGCAAATCATCTGTCTAAAAAATTCCTGTTAATACCTGAAGATTTCATGAACGTCTAGGAAGAAGAAAAAACAATAACGTTCAAATACACATTTACAAATGACTCTGGTGTTTTGTGCACTTTTTTATATCAGTGGAATTTTTCACATCACAGTGTAATTGCAACATTCACGTCCGTTTTCACTATTAATGCCCTTTCGGTCCTCATCTGAGTGATCAATAAAATGAATATTGAATGTATCTAAGACTCTGGAATCTATTCACATCCAGTTAAACTTGTAAAATGAAGGGCAAACTAGAAAATGCTAAGATGATTTGCCAACAAAGCTGATTTAGATTTTTTTTCTTCATCAGTTAGATTGGTCTTAATTATGGTAACCTATTCCTGCACCTTAACTCACATATACTGTATAAATGCATCTATTTGTTATCAAGCTTTAATACCATAATCACTATGGCTGAAAATATCTAAACAGCAGACATGATAACAACTAGAATTGGGATTTAATTCCCCAAATATATTTTAAATAATAGGAGTAGAAGTGGAAATAAGTGTGTGCTTTATTATCTAGCTTTAAGAGAACAAATGAGATTCTTGGGGTTTGGCCATGTTTAAAATGCCAACAAATCCTTACCTCTATGAAAATGCTTTTAATTGCACATATAAGATGTGGTTGCCTTTATAATTAGCTATTAGCTTACTCTCATTTGCATTTCGAATCATAGGGTTAACCCCTATTACTAGACAATTTTATGCAGAAGATTTGTGATCTTTTTGTGTGATATTGATAAAAAAATAATCACTTGCATATTGCTGTTTTTCGATTCAGAAAGAGAGACTGTAAATATGTTCATAATATGTACATCTACTGAACAGTACAATTAAACTGTCTTGGTTGTGAAGACATCTTTGTAAACTGTTGCATATTTCAATTGGAGCATAATTTATCCTCTAATCACCATGAGAGGTATCTATTTGTTCTGTAGTATATGCCTATATTTATTATATATGTGAACTGAGGGATTGTGCCCCTCTATTTTACTTGTTCTATTAAAACAGTTGAGAATTAATGCTTTCTTACACTAGGACAGTGACCTACACATTCATTATAGTGAAACTATAGGCTAGGAACATAAACTTGTATTCCTAGCACTATAGTTCCCTATAGTACCCCCGTTGCTCATGCGACCCTCCACCCCCCCCCCCCCTACTTGTTACATATCTGATTCCAGAATGATGTCCCTCAGCTCTCGGTCAGGCTCTGTAAGCACCACACAAGCATTAGGACAACCCAATAGGAAAGCATTAGGTCAGGAAAGGTACAAACTTGTATGAGGACCCCCAGAAGGCAATTGAAAAAATCCCCTTTTGGGTAAAACGTGTTCGTGTTTTTAGGTTATTGGTTATATTAACTTTGCTATAAATAAAACTAGTTTTTTACCTTACCTGGACCTTTCTGATTTTATCCCTGAAGATTTTATCTGGAGGATCCTATACTTTCTACCTCCTTGGTGGGGAGGAAACCACCTATGCTACACAAGATTGAGCACAAACCTAATTTTTTGCTCTCTTTTTGTGAGTATACCTCCTTTTATTTTGCTTTTATAACAACAAAACAGAGAGCACTATTTTTCTATTTGTATTCTCATTTTATTTGTTTGGTGAATATCTGTGACACACCAATTTGGAGGGAAATACCCTTGAACGCTCGACACTCTGACACTGGACCCTGACCTACCATCTACAAGGAACCAAGCTGAGCGACATATCAACAGGCGGGGATCATACCACCCAGGTGCATATATCTGGAGCTAAACATAAGCTACAGAAAATTGTAAGTGGCATTTTTCATATTTTACCTCACCACCTATAGAATATACTACACTATATTCTATTTTGTGCCTTCATATTTGCCATTCTGACTTACCACCATACGAGTTTGAGGACACCCAGAAGGCGCTGCTTCCCTATACCCTTTTCTGACCTATACCTAGTTACTGCCAGATAGAAGAGGCTCTGGTTGAGAAGTACCAGCTGCCATACGTGGATCTAACAAGCGCTAGGAACCTCACCATCGCACATATTCGATAGGAAAGCAGGGTATAATCCTATGGGATTTTGGGTGACGCACGATGTCCTCATGCATAGCGTAAGGACACCCATTGTCAGTTAAGCAGAGAAAAGTCGCCTAATGACCCGGAAGTCCCTTTAGTGGCTGTCTGGCAGACAGCCACTAGAGGTGGAGTTAATCCAGATAGTAAATATTGCAGTTTCTCAATATCTACAATAATTATTATTGCACGGTTAAGGGGTCTGGGACAGTGAACCTAGACCACGTCAATGAGCTGAAGTGGTCTGGGTGCCTACTGTGTCCCTTTAAGTTATTTTCAGTTAGCTTACTGTTAAACCTTATGGTGTTCATGCTAATGTTCATGTTTTTATAATTGTATGCTTAGATTTTATGTTATGCTTTGGGCTTTGGGTAATTTAGAAAAGTGATAAGAAAGCATTTGCTTTACAAATATAATTTACACCTATTTAATAATTTAAAAGTTAACCAAGAACTATAATTAGAAGCAAAAAATCTATGAGCTATCAATATAGAAAAATAAAAAGTAAGTAAACTTATTCTCTTATGTTGCTTTATGTTATCACTGTTTCAGGTAAAATCAGAAATCTGTGCATGTGACAAGCGAGAAGAAAACACTGATTATTTAGTGTACTTGATCCTAACTTGTCTTTGAGCAACATCTAGTGGTCTGCTTTCCTATACAGAGTATTTACAATAAAAGTGACAAAATACTCTTTAAATAAAAATAGACTGATATATTGAGGTAATCATTATTTGTTTTCTGAAAAATTGATGCTGTGAAAATGGTAAGAGTAACTGCTAATAACTAAGAATAACTTACTTGACAAAATAATCTAAAATTATACAGACTGAAAATACATGAAATGTTTGTAAAGAAAATTGAAAAATTATATATGAAGGATTCGAGCAATTATAAATGTGTGTCTTATGCGCAAGCTTTTTGTTTTATATAACTCTTATTTTATAACACTTTTATTTATGGTTTTTTTTTATTGAACATAAAATAATTCACCGAGGAGCTAGTAGCTTCACAAAGGGTCTATGACAACAAGAACAGTCATGATATAGAGTTATAAAGATCTTTGGTGTTCAGTAGATGCCTTTAAAAAGAAACATGATGCATTTTTAGCAAAAGTTACATAGTTACATAGTTACATAGTTACATGGCTGAAAAGAGACTTGCGTCCATCAAGTTCCGCCTTCCTCACATATGTTTTTGCTGTTGATCCAAAAGAAGGAAAAAAAAAAAACCCAGTTTGAAGCACTTCCAATTTTGCAACAAGCTAGGAAAAAAAAAATCCTTCTTGACCCCAGAATGGCAGTCAGATTTATCCTTGGATCAAGCAGTTATTACCCTACATTGAAAGATTCTATCCTTGAATATTCTGTTTTTGCAAGTATGCATCTAGTAGCTGTTTGAACATCTGTATGGACTCTGATAAAACCACTTCTTCAGGCAGAGAATTCCACGTCCTGATTGTTCTTACAGTAAAAAAAAACCTTTCCTTTGCCTTAGACGAAATCTTCTTTCTTCTTTCTAAACGCATGGCCTCGTGTCCTATGTAAAGTCCGGTTTGACCATGCTATTTTTGGAAAATAGCAAGTGACTCATGTAAGACATTCAAGTAGCAAACTTAAATATTGGAAACATCAGCTGTGGACGCTTCAGTAATAAATGCTGCTCTGCAAGGATATGATTAGCTACACAAAGATAAGACTAATGTTATTAGAGATGTAGGAGAGAAAAAGCAGACATGCAAAACCATCATTGGGCATCAGAGGCAAATACCACATGATACGCTATTCTGTCCCCTTTTCTTGCTTGACATTTTCCAAATATTTTTGTTAGCTAATACCAAATATAATAGCTAGCATGTATGTGTAGCATCTTTCTCTCTTTTTAACCCCTTAAGGACCAAACTTCTGGAATAAAAGGGAATCATGACATGTCACACATGTCATGTGTAATTAAGGGGTTAAAATGTAAATAATAAAAAATATAAATTTAGTTAAAATGCAAATAATAAAAAAAATATTTATTTAAAATGCAAATAATAATAAAAAAAATCACAACTGGACAAATGGTGAGTCTCAATTAATCTGTAATACAAAGAATACAACGTTTATGACGTAACCAAAAAGCAAAAGTTATCATGCTGTCCAAAAGAGAGTCAAGAACAATTTGCTTATCAAAAAAAAATGAAGAGCTTGTGCACAGAGAATGTTCATTTGGCTACGAATCCTTGTGTTTTAGTTCCTTTAGCCTCATAAATAAAATGCACAATAAAAATTACAATATAGAGTTATTAACAATGATAATGTCAAACATCTTGAACATCAACTAGAAATATAGTGTTAACTTGTCCAAATGGTTTTTAAAATAGGTCAGAATGCAAAGATATCACATTATAAATCTTGACACATAATAGTATACTATATCAAACAGCTTTTCAAGTCGCAATTTACATTTGCAACCAAATGTCTTGAATTAATTGTAGATTAGCAGCAGGATACTGATTAACTATCAGTTAATATTTTTTTGTATAATAAGAAAAAAAAAATATTAAATAAGAACCTCTTGCATTCATGATTATAATTCCTTTGTAAAAAAAATATATATATTGCTTAAAAATAACATATTGAAAGCGCTATTGTTCTGTAATAAGTCTAATGGTATGTATACAAATATAGTTGTTTCCAATGGATATGTTGTATTATTATTATTTCTACAGTGGCAACATATTTTGCAGCGCCAAATAGGTGGACCAAAAAACAAGTAGCTGCATCATGACACGTTTATCGTACAGGAACAGAAATGACTGAGTACTCTGTTCAAATTAACGTGCATTATAAGGGAATTGATTATGAGTAGAGATTTCCCAACAGTTCGCTGGGAACTGTTCGCCGGCTAACATAACTTGTTCGCGGTCGCCGCGGCGGGCGAACATATGCGATGTTCGGTCCGCCCCCTATTCGTCATGGAGGTGGGAGGGTCAGGGATGGAGGGTCTGCTGATGATTGGCTGGAATGTGTCTGCTGACTGTGAGGTACAGGGTCAAAGTTTACTCAATGATGACGAATAGGGGGCGGACCGAACATCGCATATGTTCGCCCGCCGCGGCGACCGCGAACAAGCTATGTTCGCCGGCGAACAGTTCCCGGCGAACTGTTCGGGACATCTCTAATTATGAGTAATGCTATATATTTTTAATGATTTAACTTTTTTTTTAATAATGAGGACAAAACAGCAAATCTGTGAGAAGATTTGTGTTCAAAGATACTAA
Organism: Pelobates fuscus; assembly: GCF_036172605.1. Classification (NCBI taxonomy): domain Eukaryota; kingdom Metazoa; phylum Chordata; class Amphibia; order Anura; family Pelobatidae; genus Pelobates; species Pelobates fuscus. The sequence goes on along the minus strand of NC_086318.1, from coordinate 323,235,715 downwards.
ACAAAATAAAGTCCATATATAAAAAGGACAGTTGACTGGGCAAAACTTACTACAACTGTCCATTTACATTTAAGATATACAATTAAAAATATATCAATTTATACAAGTTTACTGAATCCTGTAAGTGCACCTCTACAGTTTACACGGTAGACATTCACAGAGAATATTTGGATATAAAGTGCAGTTTCCTTCAATTATACTGTAAGTAATATATTACTTTGGTAGAGTTAAGAAAATACTCCATTTGCTTTGAGGTTGTTGGAACAATGTTTTTCATATTTATAGGGACAAGTTCAAGTTTCATATATACTGAAGATAAAAATATTTTAAAACACTTTTTTTATGATCCTCTTTCCGGATTGCAGTGAACCAATATATTTGTCATAATACATTTTATTTTGAAATTAAAATATTTAACACAAAATTTTGAGTCTTGCTCTCTTGAGATTGAATTATTTATTTTCATTTTTCATTTTCTAGTTTTGAAATCAATCAATATTATTTATGATGTCTCTAACCCATCTAAATTAATTATTTAAAATGAGCTGTATTCTACATTTTACCTCTTCACTGAGCTTCCTGCTATGCTTCATTGTATTTTTTTCTCTTGTACTTATGGCCCAAAAGTTATCTCAGCGTTTAGAACTGCTTCCTCCAACACAGCCACTTGTGATGTATCTCTCCAAACATCCGTATTTAAACTTAGATTTTCAAAATGTCATATTGATAGTCATTTTCTATTGTTGAAGTTATTATCTAGACTAGTTTGTGATCTATACTTTGCTTTCTGACCATCATTTTGTTCATATATTTACTTATCTACTTACCATTAATGTATGTTTTAAGCAAAGTACATTTATTTTAGATTTTTTTTTTTTTTGCCAAATGACAGGGCAGCCACGTGTGTAGGTAGACTATTTTTATGTATTTAGAAACTATGCATTTAGACTATCGAAATACATGTATTTTTGATGGAGACTATATATATTGACATTGTGGCAGGCTTATGCAATGTATGATCATATACTGTAAATAATGAAATCAGGGGGCTGTACTTACCTTGACACGCATAAATGGGGTGCTGCTTGGGGTCAATTTATTCAATCCACAAGATCCAGCACATTCACTTATCCACTAAACGGCAACTTCAATGTTGACAGATTTTATTCGTTTTTTTTTTGTTTGTTTGTTTTTAAACACCTAATCTAGGTAAAAATAATTGGGGTTTAGTTGCATTATATCATCGTACATTGCATAAGCCTGCGAGAACGTCAATGTACCCCATCTTTGGCAGGTCCTACTCTAACAGTCTAATGTCTGCTCTAATAAGATTAACCCACTTACTTGGGGAAATAAAATTTAATCTGGGGCTCTCTGCAGTGCAAGGCTAAATAGGCCCTGGGATGAGGCACCTGTGACAGGGAGGGGTGCAAAACCAAGGAGTTGACTAGACTCTCAAACATATATATATATATATATATATATATATATATATATAATCAGGGGGCTGCACTCACCTCAACACGCATAAATGGGGTGCTGCTGGGGGCCAATTTATACAATACACAAGATCCAGTGCACTCACTTATCCACTATATAGCAACTTCAATGTTGAAAACATGGAAGATATGAGGATGTGTAGGGCTTTACAATCCATCTGTTTCTTTTTTAAAACGTTTTAAGTATTACATATGAAATCAACGTTTCGGTCCCACCTGGGCCTTTCTCAAGATCATAATAGAACACCTTAAAACCCAATATATATAAGAGGTAAGAAAGTGACTTAGCAGTAGAAGAGATCTCCTCACAATGTTCTACCAGCCACTGGTAAATCCGGAAATCACTTAGTGATGACATGTATATTTGACATAGTGATGTTACAATGGACACCCGATGTAATAGGAGAAATGTCCACACAACGTGCTATCAACCTCTGAAAAAAACCAAAATCACTTGTTACGTTGTTGTGTGACATAGTGTGTTACCATGAAAAACCAACGCTATGGTGAAAAGCAATAGATTAGCATAGGTGATAAAAAGGAAAGCTGCAAGCATTGCAAAAAAAATGAATTACATATACATACTTAAAACCCTAAGTGTAAATTTGACCTGCTACATATTCGCAAAAATGAAAATAATCAAATATAACTAATTAAATGTATATAAATAATAAAAAAATAGCAAATTGGTTCAAAATATAATTAAAAAATATAACAAAAGGATAAAAACAAGTGAAGAACTATGTGTGAAATTGAGTGTGACAATAATGGACTGATAATAGAAAAGTATGAAATGATGATAGAGAAACAGGAAAAATAATTTAAAAAAGACTGAGTGAAATAAATAAAAAAAACAAGATAATTAAAATGAAAAGTGTAATCTGAGCAAAAAAAATGTATAAATGAAGCCAAAATTATGTGTGTGTGTGCTTGAGGAATATGTGAAAAAATACATCCAAACATTAGGAAAAATATGAATAAAAAATGTAGTAAAGAAATAAAATGAAGTAAAAATAAGAAATAAAAATAAATAAATAAATAAAAATTTGAAAAATATTACACACAAATGTATCTACAACCTTGGATCCAAAAAAGACACATATTATTTTAAACCGTTTGGAATAAAGTGTTAAGAATCTTAAATCAATAGGTTTTCGTTTTGTAGTAATTTCTGAGCCCAGTTACCTCCTCTTCTAAGTGGAGGAACATAATCAACAGTGGTAAACTTCAAAGTTAGAAGTCTGTGTTGGAATGACAAATAATGTTTAGCAACTGGTTTATGCATAGGACCATCCCAGAATTCTGCAGTGAATTCTGCAGTGATAGCGAATCTGTGTCCTCGTATTAGATCACGGACTGTTCTGTTTTACCAATGTATAATTATCCACATGGATATGTGATCATGATAATAACATCATCTGTTTCACAGGTAATATGATGATTTAAAATCTGGTGCCTGTACAAGGATGAACAAAAGAGTTGTTTTGCAACATATGATACAATGTTACCCATCCCAAAAATGTGTAAAATCCAGTTTTTTTTTTAAGGAGATCTGTGTCTCATAACCACTAACTGGATCTGTATGTACCAAGTAGTCTTTAAATATATTTTGATCTTTTGTAACTAATTATTGGTGGGGTACGCAAGGATTCCGGGAAGAAAGTTTTGGCTGCCAACATATTTCAATGTTTATAAATGGATTTCATAACATGTAAGCATGTATATATTGATATTTAATATACATTCTGATACTACATATTGATGTACATGTATGATATTTCAAAGGTCAAATAATCATGTTCTCTTAACTCTTCTTACATGAGATATTGCTTTGAAAAATGTGAAATGCCTTCTGTTAAATATTAGACAAAATACATAAATATTGAGAAATATGAAGGGGCCGTTTGTGATGTCTGGGGTGGAAACTTTGTGCTTGTAACAATTTGTTACAGTCAGTACTTTTCTTGTATGTGTAACTGTGTGTAACTCAAATTATTGCCTTGATTGTAGATTTTAAATCCAGAAAACAGATACTGGTACTGTCAAAATTCCATAAAAGTTGTACGGGTTTGTCAGTATGGATCTTAGCAACTATGTCTAATACCCTATCAGGTATATCCTTCCAAACTAAGAAAAAATCATAATTGCCACCTTCAAATCTTTATTCCAGGGGATTGGCTGACCCACTGAGCTGAGTGACAGCCATGTTCACCGGGTCTGATCTTGGGCTCCTAAACACGGCTTATTCAGAGCCATCCAATCCCACCAAAGCTAGAGACAATGCTCCTGTTATGTGGGGTACTTTGTGGGCTTCCCATCAATCCCTGTTTGGGGCCACCTGCACCAAGATGTACTTAAGGGCTAAAATGATGGCCACTAATTCTCTGTTGCCTATATCATAATTCCGTTCCGTGGGTAGCAGTGTTTTGGATAAGAATCCACATGAATATAGTGTTTTTTCCTGACTCTCTATCTGGGAAAGGATAGCATCAACCCCAGTCTCATTGGCATCTACTTCTAATATGAATGGTTTGCTGGGATCAGGATGAATTAGAATAGGGCTGAGGCAAACAAGGCCTTGAGATGCTCAAAGGCATAAATAGCCTTTTCAAGCCATACTGGACGTTTCACATCTTTACGTGTCTGATTGGTTATCAGGGCTATTACCAGAGAAATGATGATGAATCTACTGTAATATTTTGCAAACCCGATAAACCTTCAGATTGCTTTTAATCCAAGAGGTAAAGGCCATAGCAAAACTGCTTCTAATTTCAGTGGATCAATCTTGAAACCATAAAAAGATATAATGTAGCCCAATAACTGCACCTCCGTCTGATCGAGTTTACAATATAGACCATTTCTAAGCAGAGCCTGCAGAACTAGTTTAACCTGCACATAATGTGTTTTCAGGCTCTGTATACTAGTTGAGTAACCTCTCTAGCATGACTACGCCAATTGGCACCGCAAAAGACCCTAACCACGCTTCTTGTCTATGACCTTTGACTTCTGGTATCCTGCTTCCAATGCCTTGATTTTCTGACCTTCATTTTGACTCTTTATTTCGCGACTTTACTGCCAGCCATGACCATTGGAGCACCTGACACTGCTTCCTGTCTACTCCTTTCTGGCTTCATCTCTGCTCTGCAAATAAAGGCACTCATGCCCTTATAGATCTCCAAGGTTCCTGAATCACTCTTAAGCAACTGGGAAGGTTGTATTTGCAAAAGAGTTGCTCACAGGCCAAAGCATGCAGGGTGGACATCACCATGATTAGAAAACATGGGATTGCCCCTTGAATATGATGTGTATGTGTCACTACAAACCTGTGAGTTAACATAATTGATTTTGGTACACTGGGAGGCATCACTATGAATACAGAGAAGTTGCATGGCATCACCAATGAATTGATGACTCAATGTAGCATCATCATCTGGTGAGTATGGCATACCCATCAATGCAAGAATGCTAAATGGATGCATCAGGTAAGCTAACAGCATGCAAGCCAATAAGTAAGGAGGTTTGTTGACAAACTAGAGATTGTATATAGGTTCCCATCATGTAAAACACTTGGAAACATTGTCTTCTCAATACCTTATACCAGGGGTAGGCAACCTTTGGCCCTCCAGATGTTGTGGACTACAGTGAGGAAATAAAGTATTTAATCCCCTGCTTATTTTGAACATTTGTCCACTGACAAAGAAATGATCAGTCTATAATTTTAATGGTAGGTGTATTTTAACAGTGAGAGACAGAATAACAAAAAGAATATCCAGAAAAACGCATGTCAAAAATGTTATAAATTAAAATTATAGATTGATAATTTCTTTGTCGGTGGGCAAATGTTTAAAATAGCAGGGGATCAAATTCATTTTCCTTCACTGTACATCTCCCTTGATGCTTTTCTTGCATTATGGCTGTAAGAGCATTAACCAGAAAACCAGAAAACCAAAACATCCAGGACAGCTGGACTACTTTTATTTGTACACTGTCACTTCTTCAACAACTACAAATATAACTCGGCAACCATTTATCTGAACGCATCAGATACCTATAAATAACTTGTCTTGCCTCCCTAATTACTCTGTGTCAGAAAATACAAGACTTGGGGATTAGATTTTGGAAAACAAATCAGACAAACAAAAAAGGAGCAAATATTGGCTCATTTTATGTTAAATATATACTTAATATAATTGTAAATAAAATTTATATATTTTGCAGTACACTGCAAAATGTCATTTGGCTCACAAATCAAGTGAGAACAAGTCATTTGGCTCACAAATCAAGTGAGAACAAGTAATCAATATGGGGAATAGAGGAGGAGCAGAAGCAAAATCTAAAAATATATGTATGTATGAATGTATGTATGCATTTATTTAATTGTTAAATATATCATTCAGAAAAATAGAAATAAAAGGGTTTTTTTTCTACTTCTTTTTTCCTTCTATTGAACACTTTGTACTTGGTCTGTGAATAAAATCAATATTAAGTAGCAGTCCCCTAGCCATCAATATATTTTCCTATCAATCTTTTTTTCTTTACTTTTTTTTTTGTCAGTAGAGGTGGAATTCCAAATCATGAATTAAAACAAACATGCTTAACCACTGCACAATTTGTTTGGCTTGTACAATTCAGCTTTAGTTAAGGTAGTTAACTCACCCATTTGACTCAAATTTGGACAAATTGCAGTTTGTAACAAAAATTATCTCCAAGTCTAGAATAAATACTGTATTGGAGGGAGGACAGTATTCATTTTCTAAGATTTTATGACATCTCAAATCAATGAGATGGCATCTTTAAACTTAACTACATGTTTCTATATTGCACATTTCATGCAAATGTATTGTGACCACTAAATATATATAAAAAATAAAAAAAATAATTTGTATTCCCTATGGACCTCTTATAGAGAGTGAAAGTAACCCTGTGTACATAAAATGAGGTGTTTACATAGTGGAAATATTATAAATAATTGAAAAACAAACAGTGGTTGTGGTGAAACAAAGCACAATCTGTAGGTATACTTGCAAACTTGGAAATCACTCTGACACCTATTAAGGAGACAAAAACAGAAAAAGAGCTCCTAGTGCAGCATAGTAATTAACTTATAAATATATAGAATAAAGCAAACAGAGGTGCCTTTTAGGATTTACACTCACAAGATTGGAGTGGTAAAAGCACCACTCGTTGCTATAGCACTCAGGGAGGATCAGCCCCTAGAGTGCGTGGGATCCGTGGAAAGGAAGCTTGCAATCCGGATCTCAGGTAAGTATACTTTATTAATTTAAATTAAAAACAGCAAAACTTGTTGTGGAGGTAGTTAGTCCGCTCACCAGCCTCAGGAAACCGCAAAGAAAGTTCCATATACTCATGTAATGTAAAAAAATCTTCCGGCTGCTATCCTGGCTGCTGTTGCTGACTGTCTCCAAATCACTTCCTGGTTCCGGGTCCGTAATGCATTTCGACCCACCCACAGGGCTTTGTCAAACGGCTGATGCTTCCTCCCACTGTCCTGTGTCTTATATACACCAGTCCATGTTACCCACCATTTTAAAATCAATACAACCTTTCTCATCAACGTTTCAAAGTCCAAAATAAGTCTCTTATTAGTAGCACTGCTGATCCCAGTGCTAACTGATAGAAATGGGGTCTCAGATATTAAAAAGAAAAAAAAAAAAAATATATATATATATATATAGTTTTTTTTTTTTTTTTTATTATAAACTTGGAACAAAAATGGGTTATATTGCCTAAACCGAGTTTTTCACATATTTCTGTGGGCAATAAGAAACTCTACAAAAACTTATTTTATTCAATTAGCATTATGAATTTAAGTAGATATATACATTTAAAATTCTAAATAAAAGAGACAATTTCTTTTCTTAAAATGGCAGCACACATTCTCATAATACCACTAAAAATCCATCTAAAAACCGGATTAGGGAACAAAAAACATATACACCCCTACGTAAATGGGGGTATTTACCACTTTGAAACTTATTTCATGGCAGCTCATTTGTTTAGAAAGAAAGAGAAAAAGAAACAACTACTTTTGAAAATACTTAAAACTTGATAAAATGGGGTATATTGCCTAAACCAAATTTTGCACATATTTATATATGTGATAAGAAATTCCAAAAAACTATTTTAGCTTAATTAGCATCGTGAATATAAATACATATGTTCACGATGTAACAATCAGTAAAAATATATACAAACAAAAAAATTTAAGATCAAAAATATAAAAACATACATTTTTTTTTTTTTTTTTAAAACTACAGAAAATTACAAAGTTCAAAATCTTTGTTAAGACCGGACGGAGTTAGTGTTTCCATTTGAAATATCCATCTCATCTCCTCCTGTCCGATCTTTCGAATAAAATCACCTCCCCTCCAGTCCCGCTGTACCTTCTTAATGCCTATGAACTCTAGTCCCCGTGGATCCTGTCCATGCACTTTTTTAAAATGTTCTGAGACACTATGACTTTCTAATCCTTTTCTAATATTATAAATATGTTCTCTTATCCTTACGTGGAGTGGACGGGTCGTCCTTCCCACATACTCCAATCTACATGGACATTTCAACAAATAGATCACATTATTGCTGTGACAAGAAATGTGCTCTTTAATCTTGAATTCTCTTTGCGTTCTCTCTGACCTAAATTTTTCTACTTTGCTCTCTTTAATATTCCCCATATTCCTACAGGCAAGACACATCTTGCATCTGTAGAAACCGATGGGGTGTCCTAGGAAATTCTCCGTTACTCTCTTAGGCTTGTCTCTCAAATAACTGTGTACAAGATTGCTTCTTAAACTCTGAGCCCCTCTAAAGGTAATTTTGGGTTTGGACGGGAGAAGCCCACTTAAGTCTTTGTCTGTTTTTAATATTGGCCAGAATCTGTTGATAGTTTTTTTCAAATATTTATGCTGATTATTAAAATCAAAGACTAACACTTCATTAAAACTTTCCTGATTCATATTTTTCACTTTTTCTTTTTTTATTAGATCTATTTGTGCAATTGGTTTCACCTCGTTATAAGCTTTTTTTAGGATATCTTCTGGATAGGATTTTTCCCTAAATTTCTTTAGAAGGTCTTCAGCCTGCTGATCAAACACTTTTTCCTCTGTACAATTCCGTTTCAACCTAAGTAGTTGGCCCTTGGGTATGTTGTTATGCCATGGTGAATAGTGCCCATTGTGATATGAAACATAACCATTCACATCAACTTTTTTAAAAAAAGTCTGTGTTTTCAGGACCCCATTTTCTATGTATATCTTGAGATCTAAAAAATCAATGGATAAAGTACTGATATTACTTGTAAGGCGTATGCCCCAAGTATTATTATTTAGGTATTCTAAAAATTCTCTAAAATGGTCTTCTGTGCCTTCCCAAATAAAAATCATATCATCAATATAACGGCGATAGGCCCGCACCCGCGCAGTCCAGCTATGTTCATTATAAATAAAAGAATTCTCCCAGTGGGCCATAAAAATATTTGCATAGCTGGGTGCGTAAGTGCTGCCCATCGCCGTTCCTCTTTTCTGTAAATAAAAGGAAGAGCCAAACCAGAAGTAATTGTTATTCAGAGTCCATCTAATACATTCTACTAAAAAATCAATTTGTGCAGGTAATAGTGTCTGATCTTGTTCTAAGAAATACTTGACTGCTGCACATCCTATATCATGTGGTATACATGTATATAGAGAAGTGACATCACAGGTTACCAGGCAATATCCCTCCTTCCATTCTAAGTCCTTCAGCATCCTCAGGATGTCTGTTGTATCCTTCAGAAAGGACTTAGTTTTAAAAACCACTGGTTGAAGAAAGGAATCAATATATTTCGATAAATTGTTTGAGATAGAGCCAATCCCCGAGACAATCGGTCTTCCTGGTGGGTTATGGAGATCCTTATGCACCTTTGGTAGAATGTAAAAAACTGGGGTCCTGGGTGATGCAACATTTAAAAATTCATATTCCTTTTGCTTCAGGATACACGCCAGTTTACCTCTATCCAAAAGTACTGTTAAGGATTTTCTCATCTTCCCCAACGGATCTCCATTGAGTTTTGTATAAACCTCAGTATCCTCTAATTGGCGTGCACATTCAGCCAAATATTTCTAAGTGTCCATTATCACCAAGCTACCGCCTTTATCTGCGGGCTTGATGACAATGTGATCATTTTCTCTCAGACCTCTAAGGGCTGCCATTTCACCATGTGTAAGGTTCCAATTCTTATTCCCTTTTTCCAGTTTCTTAAAATCATTAAAAACTGCCTTCTCAAATGCCTCAATGCTTCCATGTTTGAGGTGACTAGGGTTAAAATTAGATTTGTTATGGAAAGTTGTATGTTTAAAACTATCTACTTCATCTATCTTTTGTTCTGTAGTAAAATTCGTATTTAAAAAAAACTTTTTAATAGCCAATCTCCGACCATATTTCATCAGATCAATGTATGCAGAAAATGGATTAAAGTGCCGCATAGGTGCAAACTTAAGACCCTTATTAAGGACCATTATCTCACTGTTTGTTAGGATGTGTGAGGAGATATTATTAATCCCTATTGGAGCTATCGGTCCTGTCTCTTTCCCCTTTTTCTGTTTTCCTCCTCTGCATCCCCGAAACTTATTTTCCTTGACCTTTTTATAGGGAATTCGTTCCTCCTCGGTTTTCTTTCTAAAAAATCCTGCTCTGCATCTTCATTTCTCAGGATCTCAAACCTATTATGAGAGGTGTTCCCTCTAGGGCTTAATAATCTATCTGATCTTCCATTATCCTTTTTTGGGGGGTTTGGTTTCTTAGGAGATTGTCTTTCTTCATTATATCTCCTGTACCTGTTATACCTGGGTTTAACCTCAACCCACTCCTCCCTTCTATTTCTTAAATTATTAGATCTAGAGTCTTCTCTGCCTGGAGTCTCAAAATTATGTTGTGGTGTTCTGCTCTGAGGTTTGTTCAAGTTTCCCTGATTCTTCCTATTTGTTTCATACTTTGGGTAGCTCCCCTTAGTAGACTTATCCCTTTTAAAATTCCTCACTCTTCCTTCTTTGTAGTCCTCCTTGTCTCTTTTATATTTTCGGATTTTTGTCTCTTTAATCTCCCTCTCTGATCTTTCCAGGCTATTCTTAGTTCTCTCTGATAATTCCTCAAAATCCTCTGTCCCTATACATGGTTCCAAACTATGTTGTATGGCATGTATTTCCTCATCTATCTTAGTAATTGATTCTGATCTGCATGCTATGAGTATACTCATGCATTCAAAAGAGAAGCGCTCCAGAGCCTCATCCCAGATTCTGGAGTACTTCTCATTCTCCTTCTCAAAAGTGGGGGTTTTAAAGAAGCGTAAGCCTCTTGGTGTAATTTTTTCAGCTAGATATCTCTCCATTGTGGCAATTTCCCACTTATATTTAGTTTCTTTGATGAGTAGTTTCTCTAGATTTCTAAATATTTCCTCAATGTCATTCCCCATTCTGTCTACTTTTTCCACTTTCTCTTCATCTTTATCAAACTTATATGATGATCTTTTTCTATAATCAAAAATAGACCTAAAAAAAGCTTTTAACGAGGTGAAACCAATTGCACAAATAGATCTAATTAAAAAAGAAAAAGTGAAAAATATGAATCAGGAAAGTTTTAATGAAGTGTTAGTCTTTGATTTTAATAATCAGCATAAATATTTGAAAAAAACTATCAACAGATTCTGGCCAATATTAAAAACAGACAAAGACTTAAGTGGGCTTCTCCCGTCCAAACCAAAAATTACCTTTAGAGGGGCTCAGAGTTTAAGAAGCAATCTTGTACACAGTTATTTGAGAGACAAGCCTAAGAGAGTAACGGAGAATTTCCTAGGACACCCCATCGGTTTCTACAGATGCAAGATGTGTCTTGCCTGTAGGAATATGGGGAATATTAAAGAGAGCAAAGTGGAAAAATTTAGGTCAGAGAGAACGCAAAGAGAATTCAAGATTAAAGAGCACATTTCTTGTCACAGCAATAATGTGATCTATTTGTTGAAATGTCCATGTAGATTGGAGTATGTGGGAAGGACGACCCGTCCACTCCACGTAAGGATAAGAGAACATATTTATAATATTAGAAAAGGATTAGAAAGTCATAGTGTCTCAGAACATTTTAAAAAAGTGCATGGACAGGATCCACGGGGACTAGAGTTCATAGGCATTAAGAAGGTACAGCGGGACTGGAGGGGAGGTGATTTTATTCGTAAGATCGGACAGGAGGAGATGAGATGGATATTTCAAATGGAAACACTAACTCCGTCCGGTCTTAACAAAGATTTTGAACTTTGTAATTTTCTGTAGTTTAAAAAAAAAAAAAAAAAAAAATGTATGTTTTTATATTTTTGATCTTAATTTTTTTTTTTTTTTGTATATATTTTTTACTCATTGTTACATCGTGAACATATGTATTTATATTCACGATGCTAATTAAGCTAAAATAGTTTTTTGGAATTGCTTATCACATATATAAATATGTGCAAAATTTGGTTTAGGCAATATACCCCATTTTATCAAGTTTTAAGTATTTTCAAAAGTAGTTGTTTCTTTTTCTCTTTCTTTCTAAACAAATGAGCTGCCATGAAATAAGTTTCAAAGTGGTAAATACCCCCATTTACGTAGGGGTGTATATGTTTTTTGTTCCCTAATCCGGTTTTTAGATGGATTTTTAGTGGTATTATGAGAATGTGTGCTGCCATTTTAAGAAAAGAAATTGTCTCTTTTATTTAGAATTTTAAATGTATATATCTACTTAAATTCATAATGCTAATTGAATAAAATAAGTTTTTGTAGAGTTTCTTATTGCCCACAGAAATATGTGAAAAACTCGGTTTAGGCAATATAACCCATTTTTGTTCCAAGTTTATAATAAAAAAAAAACAAAAACAAAAAAACTATATATATATATTTTTTTTTTTCTTTTTAATATCTGAGACCCCATTTCTATCAGTTAGCACTGGGATCAGCAGTGCTACTAATAAGAGACTTATTTTGGACTTTGAAATGTTGATGAGAAAGGTTGTATTGATTTTAAAATGGTGGGTAACATGGACTGGTGTATATAAGACACAGGACAGTGGGAGGAAGCATCAGCCGTTTGACAAAGCCCTGTGGGTGGGGCGAAATGCATTACAGACCCGGAACCAGGAAGTGATTTGGAGACAGTCAGCAACAGCAGCCGGAAGATTTTTTTACATTACATGAGTATATGGAACTTTCTTTGCGGTTTCCTGAGGCTGGTGAGCGGACTAACTACCTCCACAACAAGTTTTGCTGTTTTTAATTTAAATTAATAAAGTATACTTACCTGAGATCCGGATTGCAAGCTTCCTTTCCACGGATCCCACGCACTCTAGGGGCTGATCTTCCCTGAGTGCTATAGCAACGAGTGGTGCTTTTACCACTCCAATCTTGTGAGTGTAAATCCTAAAAGGCACCTCTGTTTGCTTTATTCTATATATTTATAAGTTAATTACTATGCTGCACTAGGAGCTCTTTTTCTGTTTTTGTCTCCTTAATAGGTGTCAGAGTGATTTCCAAGTTTGCAAGTATACCTACAGATTGTGCTTTGTTTCACCACAACCACTGTTTGTTTTTCAATTATTTATAATATTTCCACTATGTAAACACCTCATTTTATGTACACAGGGTTACTTTCACTCTCTATAAGAGGTCCATAGGGAATACGAATTATTATTTATTTATTTTTTTTTTGCGCACCATCACTACTGTAAGTTATTTTATGTTCAAATCGTTTTACCAGGATTTGTTTTTGTTGGTTGCTGCATGTACTAAGATCCTTCTCTCATTTGCGCCATCCTATTTATAATCGTTTTTTCTTTCCACTAAATATATATATTTATATGTAACGTCTTAAAGCATAGAATTTAGCAGAGCTAACCATGAAGATATCTTAGCTATATTATTACATGGTTAGTAAGAGTTCCTCTTTTTAAAATATATTAATAATTGAGAATACAATATAAATTACGGATTGTCTTGGAAGTAATATAGTTTTTGTCCTTTTAAATATTGTATTAATTAAAAATATAAATATAGACATATAAAATCCATTACAATAATTTATAGCAGAGTTTATAAGATTAAAGTATATGCTTGCAATATTAGTAAAATAGAATAACATACCCTCCTGAATATTTCAACCTCTCAGTCATGATAAAATGGAGCAGCATCTCTGTCTCCAAAATCTCTCCTCTGTGTCGTAATATGAATAAATATGCATATTTATATCTTAGATTTTCAATTAGGACATGTTAGGACCTACCTTAACTTGGCAAATATACAAGGGCATAACTTGGTAATTTCACATAGGAACATCTTATCTATGTTCAGACTAAAACGTAAGGGTACACATGACATGGGAAATTCCCTGACTTAGGGAATTACACTAACCTAGGACAAGAAGGTGTCCTAAAGCCTGAACACCATATTCACTGAATATGGGTAAGAGGTAATTTATTAAAGATGACCTTTTGCTTCTGGAACTAGTTAAAATTATTGCATTCCCGAAAATTATTGTATTTTTTACTATTGTTTTAAATGTATGTATTCTAAATCATCTGGAATGGGGTTAAGCCCAGCATTGCCCTTAACACCAAGTAGATTAACCATAAAATCCAAGATTTTCCTAGTTGTGACGTCAGAAAATATAGATTTTTTGAAAGACAGGAGGCGGGTAATATGCATAAACTATATTTAATTAACTCCAGCAGCAAAGAAATTTAAATAAAGTTTAGTGAACAACAGAAGCAAAAACAGTCAATTAACTGAAGTGGAATTTTCAGTAGCCAATCAGCATCCAGCATAGTCTTTACATTGAATGATCCCCAATGTTCTTCCTCTTTCGAGCTGCAACTCAAGAACAGGTAACACAAAAACAACAGAAATTCCAAACTGGATCAAGCTGAAATACAAATAAGAGGGTGCGTTAATAGAAGGGATAATACTCGCCTCCTGTCTTTAATAAAATCTATATTTTCTGAAGTCAAGACTAGGAAAATCTTGAATTTTATAACAAAACAGGAGGCTCATGTTATGCATGTTAAAAGCTGAACTAAAATTGATTGTATAAAAATATATATAATTGAATTACAGAATATTTTTTTTTACACATGAGAGTAAGGCCTAAAATTAAACCTTTTAAACGTAGATTCTGAAGAACAATCTGCAGCTTTTAATAAATCTGATAAAGAGCCTCCTGCTTTAAAAACCTTAGTAGACATAGCTTCTCTGGAAGAGTGAGCTCCAAATATAGAAATATCAATACCTGCCATAAACAATTTGTCTTACCCATCTGGCTAAAGATGTAGAAGAGACAGGGAGAAAAGGTTTGTGAATTTCTTTTTAATATTAAAGACAAATTAGAGGGTCTTATAGAAGAGGTTTTTAGCTCAGAAGTTTGAAGACAATTAACCACACATAAAAGAGGGTGATCAGGGAAAGAAGGGTAAAAAACTGAATGCAGATTAGTTTTAGTACATCTAACAATAGAAAATTAAACACCATCCGGTGTATATTGTTTATTATTTAGGTCCAAAGCCTTAACATTGGAAAACATTGGAAACTCTTTTAAAAGAAATTAGACAAAGTAAAACAGTGAGTTTAAAATAAAGGAATTTTAAAGATAATGAATCATTGTCACCTCAAGATTCTATTAATTGGAGAACCAGATTGACATCCCAATTAGCATGCCAAAATGTTGAGGGCCAGAGGGGGAGTTATCAATAATAGAGTTGATTTCTGAGACCATGCCTTCAGAAGAATCCAAGAAATCATCATAAACGGTGGAAATGCATAATTGACTCCGTTCCTCCAGCATTGAAGAAAAGAATATTGATCTAGTGCTTCTGGATCTTGATGCCAGCAAAAAAAATTATTTCAATGGGCGGTTGAGACGTGATGCAAAGAGGTCGCATCGGAATGGGCCCCATAGCTAGTACAGACGTTGGAAAATGATGGGATCCAACATCCAATCGCTGTAATCTAGCAGGATTTGGGATTTCCAATTCTCTATCATGTTATAATGTCTGGGAAGATATTCCGCTCTCAAAACAATGTTTCAATCGAAGCATAAGTGCCAAAAATCTTTTGCAATATCCACCAGTTGTTTGCATTTTGTGCCTCCTAAACAGTTCAAATATTGGACCACTGAAATATTGGCCATCTTGAGTAGGAAGTGACAATTGGATTATTCTTTTGCAAAACATTGTAAAGCGAAAAACCCTGCCATGAGTTCCAGGCAATTTATATGCATACGTGTCTCTGTCAGAGACCATTTGCCTCCTGTGGAGTTTCCTCCACAATGGGCACCCAAACCAATCCAACTCACATCGGATTCTATAATTAAATTCAGGAATAATATGAAAATGGCTTCCCTGTGCCAAATTTGGACATGATTATGCCACCAGAACAGTTCTGCTCTCGTATCTGGAGTTAAAACTATCTTGTCTTAATAGCAAAGACCATTTCGTAAATGTTCTCCCTTCAGCTTTTGGAGTACACGGTATTGAAGAGGTGCCAGGAATATTGTTTGAATTTAAGCTGATAAGCCCACAATTCTCGCTAGAAATTTGATGGAAGTAAGCTGTCATCTCTTTCCTAACTGTCTTCAATTTCCTTGATGAAAGACTGAGACTAGCCAATTTGGAATTTACAAAAAATCCCAGAAATTCTATTTCCTGTAAGGGAGTTAAAATGGGCTTTTCGTAATTTATTATGAAGCCAAGACTCGTTAAAAGGCTCAACGTCCATTGAGCATGTATTTGAAGAGTATATATCTGTGACATTACTAGAATATTGTCTAGATATATAATCAATCTCACTCCTCAACTCCAAAGAAGGAATATTACTGGTTTGAGTAATTTGGAGAAACACCAAGGTGCAGAAGATAAACCAAAATCTAGTGATCTGAATTGCCTTTTCTTCCCATCCCATATGAATATGTATATAATTCTGACAGGAATGATGAATAGGTACTGTGAAATACACATCTTTCAAATCTATTTTTATCAACCAGTCGTTTGAGATAATAAATGCCCTCCATCTTGAAATGATGGTATCTAAAAAAATTGACTGGTCTGTGTAGCGCTAACACCTTCCATCAGGTGCTCATGAACCACTGACTATCCGATTTCCTTCCAGTAACTGGATCACACACAGCCCTGGAGGTTCAACCCTGCAATACTTTATTGGTACAGGCTTAATACTATCCATACTATCCAGTACAAATTCCACAGTCCCGGGCTGGTGGGGGATTGTTTACAGATAACCATTTCCCGCTCTGGGAGATAGCAGGGTTATCGGATGTACAGAGTCCGAGAAATCATTGTTCAAAGTCTGGGCTCGAGGCTCTGTACATCCCCAAAATGAGTTACACAGGATTGCTTGGTTTAAGCCAGTCAATTAAAATGTTGCGCCTGAACCAAGCAATGACCAATCAGAGGAAAAGCATGAAACCAAATCGCGCCAATCGGCGCTCAAGGAGGAGAGGTGTTTCAATGCCCAATCATTAGAGAGGGCACGAAACCAGTTTACACTAATCGGTGCTCAGGAACGACAGGTGTTTCGCCGTCTAATCGGGAGAAAGGGCACAAACCCAGTTTGAATGGGTGGGTGGGGGCCCTAAACACAAATTGGGGGGGGACCTAATGTCCTCCCCCCGGCCCCCACCCCTGAGCGGCGGGTGGGGGCCCTAAATACCAATAGGGACGGGGACCTATTGTCCTCCCCCCAGCCCCCACCCCTGAGCGGCGGGTGGGGGCCTTAAAAAAATGTCCCCCCCAGGTGACTAGGGGTCCCCAAACCCCTAGTCACCCCCTCCCCCCCATAAAAATGATTCCCCTACCTACCCCCCTCACCCTAAAAATAATGAAGGGGGACATTTAACTAAGAACCTGTAAAAAAAAAATAACTTACCATTCAATGTTTTCTTTCTTCTAAAATCTTCTTTTTTCAACCCCAAAAAAGGTTAAATAAATATCCATAATAACCGACGCAATAAAAAAAAATACAAAATTATCCATGGTTACCCGGCGAGGGCTCCGCGCAGACTGAGCTCTGCAGGGCGGGGCAAGGCTTATAAAGCCTTGCCCCGCCCTGCAATTGGGCTCAGAGCACTCTGATTGGTGGGTTTAAGCCATCCAATCAGAATGCTCTGACAGGTAAATGAAGAGACTGACAGGTAAGTCTCTACATTTACCTGTCACAGCACTCTGATTGGTTGGTTTGAAATCCACCAATCAGAGTGCTCTGTGTCATTTTACACGGCGTGGGAAAGTTCTTTGGAATTTTCCCATGCTGTGTAATTTGACTCATAACTCTCTGATTGGTTACTTAATCCTATTGGTATTTAGGGCCCCCACCCGCCGCTCAGGGGTAGGGGCCGGGGGGAGGACAATAGGTCCCCCCATTGGTATTTACGGCCCCAACCGCTGCTCAGGGGTGGGGGCTGGGGGGAGGACAATAGGTCCCCCCCTATTGGTATTTATGGCCCCCACCCGCCGCTCTGGGGTGGGGGCCGGGGGGAGGACAATAGGTCCCCCCCTATTGGTATTTAGGGCCCCCACCCACCACTCAGGGGTGGGGGCTGGGGGGAGGACAATAGGTCCCCCCCATTGGTATTTAGGGCCCCCACCCACCACTCAGGGGTGGGGGCCAGGGGGGAGGACAATAGGTCCTCCCCCTTTTTTGTGGCTGAAAGACCACAAAAAAAATAGGGGGCAGACCGAACATCGCATATGTTCGCCATCCGTGGCGAACGCGAACACGCTATGTTCGCCGGGAACTATTCACCGGCGAACCGTTCGGGACATCACTAATTAGAAGTTTTAACATCTACAATTTTACATATTTTCTACCAATGAGCTGCTTCTGGTGAATAATGCTCTTTACAGAGAGAAACATTCTATAACTTATAACACAACTGATACCTTATTGATACCTGTTTGATTGTTGATCCACAATCAAACCATAAAAATATACTATTCCTCTGGTATATCACACCTCATGCATTATAGGAAATAATACTCTCATCTGAGTATTCATTATATTATGAAAATAAAGCAGAGGATTTTTGCAATAACTAAATTGAAAACACACACATATATATATATATATATATATATATATATTACAAGATACAAATTTTATGTTGTCTTACATCTCTCTCTCTCTCTCTCTCTCTATATATATATATATATATATATATATATATATATATATAGAGAGAGAGAGATGTAAGACAACATAAAATTTGTATCTTGTAATACCTTTTTTATTGGACTAAGAGAATTTTTTAATGACAAGCTTTTGGGAGAACCTCCCTTTCTCAAGCATTTCTGAGCAAGACGACACATAGCAGTCAAAGTTGAGTTGTGATACACAATTTCTGCAGAGGGTCATAAATATCTTTCTGTAGAGAAGATATTTATGACCCTCTGTAGAAATGGTGTCTATTTTCTAACAAACCTGTGTCTTATCTGCACTCATGTTGCTTTACTTCCTGTATCACAACTCAACTTTGAATTCTATGTGTTGTCTTGCTCAGAAATGCTTCAGACTTGAGAATGGGAGGTTCTCCCGAAAGCTTGTCATTAAAAAAATTCTAATTTTATCTGTTTTTTACATCGACATCACTGGACTAATATGGCTACAATCTCTACTTAACCCCTTAAGGACACATGACGTGTGTGACATGTCATGATTCCCTTTTATTCCAAAAGTTTGGTCCTTAAGGGGTTAAACACTATATATATATATATATATATATATATATATATATATATATATATATATATATATATGTGTGTGTGTATTAAGGCCGTTTGGCCTGTATTTGTGGGAGGGGCTTAAATTAATTCACTCCCCTATATAAGGGACACCCCTTACCTGACTCATATCGCTTGAGGTCAGCATCAGAATGCAACTCAGGTGACACCCAGGCTATACTAGCCTCACTCATAAACTCATGAGCCAAAAAATTTATGACAGACTGGCAATCTCGAGTTGGTCACCACAGCCCTCACAAGGCTGGGCCTCACGCTACTGTACAACCAGCACCAACCAAAACTCGGTTACCTGGTACAATCAATTCTTATGACACACAAGACGTTAACCCTGCACGTATGATCGCAGCACATTGGGGAAGCAAGGCATATATATGTATGATGATGTATCTGTGGTGGTCAGATCCAGGGATTCCAGGTAAATCGGGAACTGACCATCCCTTGGTTGGGTTGGCAATTGGAATATGTAGAGATGTTTATTTTTGCAGGTACCCATACAGAAGGGATTTTGTCCCAAACAAATCCCTTCTGGAATATGTAGAGATGTTTATTTTTGCAGGTACCCATACAGAAGGGATTTTGTCCCAAACAAATGGACGAGCGCTCTCAGGCTCCAGGTACCAGCACCTCTGGTCCTATATAAAAGATATATTGACGATATTTTTATTATTTGGAAGGGGTCTGGTGACCTTTTTAGCACTTTTTTTAATTCTCTCAATCAAAATGATTGGGGGATTCGTTTAACAAAAAGTGTGAGTGACACGAGCATTGACTTTTTAGATCTCAATATTTATGTTTGTGACGGTGTTTTAGTCACTCGCACTTTTTTTAAACAAGTCGATATTAACAGTTATATTGAGGTTGACAGCTGCCACCACAAGCCCTGGCTGTCAAATATCCCCAGGGGACAATTCCTTAGGCTACGCAGAAATTGCACAAAACAACAGGATTTTGTAAACCAGGCCTGCCTGTTAAAGAAACAGTTTATACAAAAAGGATATGACAAGACTGCCCTTGACACTCAGATCCAGGAAATATCCGCACTAAATAGGTCCCCCCTTCTGAAGTATAAGAGAAAATGTGATGTGCCAACTGATAGGAAAGAACAGATCCCTTTTATTTTTGACTACTCCAGCAATGTTGGGATGATCAAAAAGATTATTAACAAAAATTGGAACATCCTATGCCAGGATGAGGAGATACGTGAGTTTTTAGGTCCAAAACCAAGATTTATTTTTAGAGGAGCGAGGAATTTTAAGCAAATTTTAACCAGAAGCTTTTTAGAACCTACACCTCGAAATGATAATTTTTTAAATAATTGGTCAAAAACACAACAAGGTTTCTATCACTGTGGGATGTGCAATGCGTGTAAGAGCACAGACAAAAAAGAAAAGCACGTAATAGCTTTTAAATCCTTTAGCACTAAAAAAGAATTTAAAATTAAACCTATGATCACATGTCACTCAAAAAATGTGATATGCCTACTAAACTGCACATGTGGCCTTCAATATGTGGGGAAAACATCGAGGCCACTAAAAGTACGGATAAGTGAACATGTTAGGAATATCAAAAAAGGTTTTATAAACCACAGTGTATCTAAGCACTTTTTAGAAAAACACAGCTCAGACCCTAGTTTTTTAACTTTTTTTGCTATAGACAAAATTAATTCCCACTGGAGAGGAGGGGATCTCCCTAAAAAACTAAGCACCCAAGAAGTAAAGTGGATCTTTGAAATACGCACCTTATCTCCCTTGGGTCTCAACATCGATTTTGAGATTAATAGCATTCTATAATAGGGAATATATGTACACTTATATTTTATATTCATTTCCTATATATCTTTTGTCTTTAAAATGGCACTTTTGGATGGAGGGGGTAATGTCCATGTAATGGTGGCATTTCCTAACATTAAGAATTATTTTGGGATATGTTTTCTCATCCTATTGTGTATTATCTATATTTATTAAAATGTTCCACTAATGTCCAGACATGAATACCTTCCCTTTTTTTACCAACATTAATATGTATTTTTCCCTTCCTTTTAAACGTCTGTCCTCCTATCTATGTGCAATATGAACTATTGGCACTTTGCCCTTCTTAATGATGGACATTTGTGCGCCAAAATTGTCTTTAAGATCACGATAGACCGGAAAAACTACAACCGGAAGTGACGTATCGGACTGCATCACGACGTCACCAACGGAAATGACGCGGCGAAATGGAGACCGAAAGAACAAACAGCGAACTGGAGGAACACGGACTGATAAAGATAAATGTAATATCGGACATGTTGGGGGGGGCTGGGGACAGTAGTACACAGACGGAAATGTAGCCATATTGAGTGTGGCATAACACTTCCGGCTGTGACCATGTTTGGACATGGGTGGGAACATATCCACAGATGTGTAATATCATTAAGGTAATTAATTGATTGTTTGGCATATATTAGGGCTTTAGAGCCCATTGGAAAACCAGATGCACTTGAGAAAGACCTACTGAAAGGTTGAAACGCGTTGTGCTGCTAATATATATATATTTTACTGTGTATATATACATATTTTGTATTTTAAAATAACTTTTGGAATAAAACACTTTTAACTACACACCTGCCTTGGACTTTTTGGAGCATCACTGCAAGCCACCAGTTCCAAGTTCCTGTGGATATATAGACCTTTCCAATACTGGATATCTCAAGAGTGAGATGAAAAGCGCTATAAGTCTAGAGCCAACTTTAAATGGGCTCTGAAAAGTGTGAGTTTGATGATATACATCATTTTTAAAACATTATTTGTTTTTTACAGTTTACACTATGTGTATTTTATTTACCTGTATTTAGGTGATGCATACTGTATGTAGTGTGAACACACAAGAATACCCTGTGTAAGAGGTAAAACTCACACTTGTCTTTTCTGTGTGCGCAAATCACTTTATTTTCCAGAATTTATCACATTTTAGTGTAAGTGGTGACATTACACTTCGGTGGTTTTTGCTGCACCGGATTTTATTAATTTAGCGCCATTTGTGTCCTTTCTCTGTTTTAAATTTTGTACCTCTAAACTACCAGAGACCATTGATATGAGTAGTTGCATTGCATATAGACTGTTGCATATATGTTCAAATGGTTCAGGGCACATGACAAACCATGTGTCCCAATACAACTTACAAATAACGTACACACCAATGCATTTTCAACACTACTGACTCATCACCCTTCCAGACTTGTAGTAGATTTACTAAAGCTCTGGAGCTTCAAAGGGCTCCCATACAGGTATCATAAACACACCTTCAAGGAATATAGCATGCCCTCACTTACAGTCAGCACAACAAAACCATTGGCTGTAAACACACTCATAGCCAAGATTTGCAGAGGGGTCTTCCAATCTCCACCATTTACAGCAGGGCACCAAACACAAACACATTGGTATTGTGACAAGGAATCTTCCCTTAAACAAAGACTAACCATAGACTTATTGGCATCACACACCTCCGCTACCCCAAGTCTCAACTCCTTCATACCCTCCGAGGAGTTTTCTTACTATACAACACAATTGATCTACCTTTACAGCTATCACTCAAGCATGGGTTGAAGCTTGGTTAAGTAAGACCAATATAATCAACGCAGTAAACGGCTACCATCTACCCTACACACTGGCACTTACATGGCATAAATTGGGCAATCCTTTCCCCGCTCAACTTTCGAGCTACAGATTAGCCTACTATCGATATTCGCAGATACTCTGTGCTGGTTATGATAACATATCCAGAGGTCTTACAGTCATACACTATCTAGAAGACTTCTTGTTGATCAAAGATAACATATTTTTCACTAGAAGCCTCACGGCAGCTTAGTCTGGTTGACCACTTGGGCGTCCCAGTACCCCATAAGAAACAGAAGGCCCAGACACTATCATCACATTACTGGGCATATGACTTGAGTCGGCATCCATACACGCAAGTTACCACAAGACAAATAGGGAACATTCTCATCTACATCAATCACTACCTCCTGCTTAGTACTTACAACTGCAAGGAACTACAATCCCTACCAGGTTCCTTAATTTTGCCATGCCAATCATACCACAAGACCACGCTTTCACATCCAGAGTACTTTCCCCTTTTTTCCACACTTCCAACATGATGATCAGAGGATGTCCCTAGACACCTCAGCAACAGCAGACCTGCACATGGGGGGGAATTTCTTAACCACTTGGCATGGTAAAAGCATGTTCCTTCCAGGATTGTCTGACACTTCTCCAACCAGATGGTCAGATGCGGCGTCTACCACGGGTTTGGCATCGATCTACCGGGAACGATTGCTTTGGAGCTGTTGGCCATGGCATCCAGGTTTGGAAATTTTTCCACCACCTCAGCCCCTTTGGGAGATCTACCCCATTGTAGCAGCTGCTGTGGCATGTGGTAAATCATGGTCAGGGTCATCAATCCGTTATTACTCTGACAACTAGGCACATGTCATATCATCAACAATCGCCACTACTCATCCATAAGGTCATGATATTTCTGGGGAACTCACTTGGTTGGCCACTTATCACATTTCACTTTCATGTACCAGACGGGGGTATACATCCCTGCCGATAATTGTCTCATTTATATTCCAGGCATGTTCATCATACGCTTCCTACAGCCGCCCATACAGTCACGGCCACGCTTTCGTTCCAGAGACAAAATCATGGATTAGACATACTCATGCAGCATAGCATGCACTATCCCACCTAGCACTTTCGTCCCATACTTGTAGAACACATAACACAGCTTTTCACCTGGCTTAAAGAATCTCATTGGAACACGACATAGCTCAACCTGTGTCATAACATTTCTCCTAGGTTTTGCTTCTTTTTGCCACCTTAAACTTCAACTATCTCACACACCATTAATTATATAGTTTACATGCATTCAACAACACAGGATAACCTATGGCCAAAACTACCATAACTTCATGCTATCATACCAGACAAGAATATGCTCAGAGGTTTTCAGGAATCCATTCTCCCACGTTCCTCTCAGAGATTATCAATAGCCATCCAACTTTTCATCCTTATCGGACCTATTAGATCTACAACCATTCAATTATACTACCAAGTCGGCCATTACCAGCCATGCACATTGCCTTTTATGCCTTTCTCAGGCCAGAGAATTCACTACCATCACCACCACTCAGACAGATCATTGTCTTCAACGATCCCACGTACGTAAACACATATTTCATTACCTATTGGCTCTACCACATTCCGAAACGAGTCAACACGGACCAACAGTAGAGATAACATACTATCCTACCCACAACAAATGGTGTTCACTTTCGGTCCTAGATTCCTACGTTCAAAATTCTTCCAGGAATTAAATACTGTAATGCATTTAAGGAAATGTCTGGTTAATTTGTATATATTTGTTGACTGTATTAAATCTTTGATTATTCATTTTTGCCCTCTTTATTTACAGGCCTACCGTATCGTCGGTCTCGGCACACCACAACCGACTTGCTCCCTTTATACTATCCTACGCTTATGCTGGATCCTTACTCCATATACGGCTATTTGCCCCTTACACAAGTATTAAGGCCGTTTGGCCTGTATTTGTGGGAGGGGCTTAAATTAATTCACTCCCCTATATAAGGGACACCCCTTACCTGACTCATATCGCTTGAGGTCAGCATCAGAATGACCCTCCCACCCACTCCTCATTTCAACACTTTCTCTTTTCTTTCCATTTACTTTACTTTCTTACTCCTTGGTGGGCCCTCTTTATTTACAGGCCTACCGTATCGTCGGTCTCGGCACACCACAACCGACTTGCTCCCTTTATACTATCCTACGCTTATGCTGGATCCTTACTCCATATACGGCTATTTGCCCCTTACACAAATATATATATATATATATATGAATATGATATATGAATGATAGCTAGCAAACTCTGTACAAACTATTTTTAAAAAATCCACAACAACAAAAAAAAGTAGGGTTAGGGTTTAGGGCTAGGGATTAGGGTAAGTTCTGAATTACCGAAATTCCCGAAACGAACCAAATACCATTTGTCCGAATTGCTGAAGCAGACGAATTTCTTTACTTATCGGAATTTCTGAACTGAACCTAACCAAAATTATTGCTCATGCACATCCCTAGTATTTACTTATATATTTAATTTAAGACTGGTAATTATTGAAAAGAGTGTTACTTTAGAAGAGGCAAAATAGATAACATTTTAAGGCTAATAAACAAGCTACATTTTATATTGTATTTTGAACATTATAACAATATAAATACAAGAATTACATATCTAGCTTTTGTTCTTAGTAATCTTTAGAAACTATGTCTTAATAATATAATTTAAAAAATATATGTAAATTGCTTGCTCTAAATGTATTAGTTTAAATGCAGTAAAATAGAAGATTGTACCTTTCTTTTAAACATAAAGTGTGTTGTGTTCAGCTGTCAACTGACAGGTGAAATAAAAAATCTGTAAAATATAGAATAGATCAAACCTATTCCATCAAGGATTATATAAATTTCAGTATAGCACTTGTTATTTATATTCCTGAATGTTTTCACAACTTGCTGAATATAGAGCAAACTAAAATAAGCCAAAAGCAAATATCACAAGTACTCACTTGGAATATAAAAATCTAAGACATATTTGTAAAGAAAATCACATATGTCATAGCAGTCAAAATGTAATATATTACATAGTTATAGAGAAGTAGTTTTAGTAGATTTGATGTGTTAAAAGAAGCGTGAGCATGACAAACGTTCTATACTTTGTCTTTATTTAAGGAATAAAGTCACTTTCAAATCTATAACATTTTTTGCACATACTGAAAACAAAGAATGAGCAACAGCACCAGGCTTGATCTCAGATGCAAATAGAAAATAGAAAATATCTTTCTTTTTCTTTACACAGGATCTCACACTACAGAAGTATGCCATATTCACAATATTTGCTTTTATGTATTTTTGAAAATCTGTTTTCACTCAGCCAATGATCTAAGTCCTGCTGGGGCTTCTTGTTCTCATAGAGTAGGTGGACCAAAGGTAGCTCATGAGTGATCCAACCTAAACCTTTTGAATTGCAAACTAATTTGACCCAATGTGACCTACTCTTGTTGCCTATATTGTTCCTTTAGAGATTTTCTCTTACATATTGTAATAATTTAGAAGCAGATAGGCTGGAAACTAAGTAGCAGCCTGCAACAGTGAGGTAGTTGAATCAGTCTTCTTGCATATTAGATAGATGGTCCTCTTTGGCCTATTGAGAAAAGTTATCAATATGATTTAAAAGAAAAAATCTTTAATTTACTCCTAAAGGCAAATGTGACTTGTTTTGATCTTCCATGCAATTACATGTCCACATTCACTTTTAATTTACTGAAAGGATTAGTTATCAGGGCAGAAGCTGCAAAGCTTTGCAGCAAATATAGAAACATGAACTGAAAATATATTTTTCATTGTGTTTCATTCATTTATTTCTAGACAATACATTACATGGGAAGATTCCTGCACATCCTGACTAATTAACTAATCAACTTGTCATCTTTTAATGACCTTGATTGTAAGCCTGGCAAACCTAATAGGTTAAAAAACATGAGGAGTATCATTGTAATTATCATGTGTACAGCTACATCTACTGTCATCACAAATGTTATAACCATATCAGTTTGATGAGATACTGTACAAAAAGGTAACCATTTACTGTCTGCATCATTATTTTAGTAAGGCTGTCAACATGCCTGGGAGGATTTCAAGTGTGTACATCAAAAAAAATGTTTGATCATGAAACATAAAGGATTTTTAACGATAGTAAAGATGAATAAAAGCTTGTTTTTTTTTTTGTTTTTTTTTAAAGCTCATTTTTGTTTATATTTTCTCAGGGGAAGTCAGAAGAGAAAAATGTGAAAAAGAGAATTTCCACTTAGTTGTCCACTTTAGCAGTCAAATCCTCTTCATTATATTTTTTTTTTAGAATTTTCTCAGCAAATAATATGGTATATATAATGCTTTAATAACAAAAAAAAAAGCATATTTTCAAATAAAATGTAACATGTAACTGCCTATTTATTACAGATGTTTCCAATGTGACTAATTGCAACAATATGCAGAGATTATTGATATCACTGTATTTTATCAATACTCTTAATATTCAAATTGAGGGGTACCACAAGTAAACACATTCAGTCAATTACACATATGCTTGGGGTTTAACATTTGTCATCACTAATTCCCTTTTCTATTGCACTGAATTCAAAGCATAAAATTTAGCAGAGCACATTGAGTTTTTTACTTCTGTTTTGGAGGCGACACCTGCCTGCTTGATATCTATTATGCAAAACATTATGTTAACATTCGTATTATAGAATCTACTTTGATATGACACAAGTTATCTATGAAAGATCAGTACATAAGGCTATGTCATTAACTGCATTTTTTACCTTAACCCTTTTAACACCATGATGGTGTGCTATTGTGTCCTACAAAAGGAGAGCTTTAACGCCGTTATGGTGGCATTGCATTCCTTAATGATTGGGCCCTCCCTTGAGCACAGATACTTACGTTCCTCACCTGATCCACTCAGGGGACTGTCTGGAAACCGAGGCAAATCCTGCCCATCTGCAGCATGTGATCTTGTGATGTGACACTTCGATCATATGGCTCGTATTGGTCAGGTACAATCATTGCCTGGCTGGGGGACAGACTTGGTTGTCAGGCAACTCCCAGCTCCCCACCATATAATTACTAAAACAGTATAATTATAGACAAATACATAAATATATATATATATATATATATATATATATATATATATGTAACGGACCGTTTCAGCATAAAAGGGGAAAAATCAGTTTAGGCGATAATCCCCTTTGCTAGAGACAGGCACAGCTACTGCAGAACACCAAACTCCCGATCTGGATACGAAATAACACTCCGAACTGGAACAGCTGAACAAGAAAAGCATACAATCCGCTTACACTCTTGGCAGTCAGCTTACAATCCAATTCCCCCCAAGAACGAGACGACACTTCATTTTGAGGGTAAAACAGGAACTCTGGACTGGCTCATCCAGCCTGGCTTTTATTGAGGTTACATGCAAATAGGACACTCCCAGGGGGAGGTATAAAATCACCAATCACACATCTGGTGCAGCCCACACATTTCCTCCCCTCAGATAAACAGTTAAACCAATTATTACATACAATAAAAATACAGTTTTTACACACACACTGTAACTTTAAAACCATACATTCAATTTCAATAAAAGTTGCATATTCAGACTCAGCATACATCAAACATAAACACTTCCAAAAATCAGCCAAATCCCTGAAGTGGATCAAAAGTTAGCTGGAAGTCCTTTATGACCGACCGCAAGCACAATTTCCTGCCCAAAACAGTTCCATAGATTTGGGCTGTGCGGTCGGTCAATTTCATGCCGAAAAAACGAACGGGACTTAGTCTCTGGAGCTGCAAGTTCCGTATGGGAGAAGGTAAGGGTCAGCGGTGTTCGGCAAAATGTGTAGCCGATTTCAGTTCCACAGAATCTTTAGCATACACCGCTGACCGCGTTCGACTGAACAAAGATGGCCGCCGCCACGTGCAATTAACCGGCAGTAACCTCACAGCCTGGGAGGTAAATTGCCTGCACACTTTAGCTTCTGGGTGGTCCGCCTGTGTGGTACTTGGTTCAGTAAGCCCTATTTACTGAACCAAGTGGGGGAAAGCCAGGAACAAGTTATTTTACAGGTCTGGGGACATAGTCTTAAAGGGGCATTGTTCAACAAAGTCACAATATGTCCCCAGACGGTTCTTAAAGGGCCATACACACCAATAAAAGTCCATACGTTTTCAGGGGCCATAGTCTTAAAGGGTATTGTTACCCAAAGTCTCAATATGTCCCCAGACAGTTCTTAAAGGGCCAGCAGCAGTACAATAAAATACCATTCACTGTACTTAAAGGGCCAGCAGTCGCACAATAAAATACAATATGCCCCAAATATAGTTTTTGCAGTACAATATGTCCAGGGGCCATAGTCGCAGGGCAGGAGGCTAGCAACCAGGCTTCTCCAGTTCACAGTGGCGAAGTTGGTTTCGCCACAATATATATATATATATATATATATATATATATATAGTGGAACCTGCCTGACAACTGGGAAGAATGTCCAGAGAATTTACTTTACAAGCCCTAGGTTTGCCCCTGTAACTTTCCAAGACACCATGAAACCTGTACATAGGGGATACTGTTGTACTCTTCAGACATCGCTGAACACAAATATTAGAGCAGGAAAATGTGTAATGTTGATACTATCTTCAGTGAAAGGGAGGTTTTTGTGTGAAACGTTTAAAAACAAAAACACTAAATGAACACTAAACTTGGTCAGGATTTGTGAATAAGTGGCTACTAAAAAAGAATGGATATACCCCATTTTTAATACACTTGGTTATGTACTTTTGCAAGTGGTATGTCATGATGGGTAATTCTCATTCCTGGGAAACATCGGCCCAGCAGATCAATCTGAAATATTTATTGTGCAAAAACTGAAAAGGGAAAAGCCCTATATTTGACCCTGTAACTTTACAAAGCCCCATACAACCTGTACATGGTATACTGTTGCACTTGCGAGACACCTCTGAACACAAATACAGTTGCAAGAAAAAATATGTGAACTCTTTGGAATGATATGGATTTCGGCACAAATTGTCATAAAATGTGATCTGATCAATTTCTGCAGAAATCCATATCATTCCAAAGGGTTCACATACTTTTTCTTGCAACTGTATGCCTATTTTTTATTGCAGTGACAGCTAACAGTGTTATGCTACAAATTGCACATTACAACATTCTGGAACTGTAGATCCCAATTCACCTTCATAGTCTAAGAGCTCAAGAAGAACTCTCGAATCCATTTAACTTCGCTGTCAAAATACCATTTAGCATTTGTACGAGATATGGGGACCAATTTGCATATGCCCACCTAGAATCCTTTGCGGTAGTAACATCACTGCAGATTTGTGATTTCTGTGGGAAAAGCAAGTCCTATGTCTTGACTGGTGTGCAGATTTTTTTTTAACATTGTATTAACTATCCACAGACTTCAGGTGGAAGGGGTTTTCGATCACTTTTTGTCCCCACCATAACATATGTATATACATATATGTATATATACACACACATATACATATATACACACACACCAACACACACACATATATATATATATATATATATATATATATATAGTGAAATAAAAGCCCTATTTCAAATTCTAGGATTTGTTTTGGTCAGAATTTATACAATTACCTCTATACTTAAGAGGTTTAAACGGAAATTGGATGATGTTACTAGAAATCTCATTTGCAGGTATTAGTGGTGATCTTAAATGCAAAGCCATCTTTAACTGTAAACTTCCTCATCAATATGGTCATATCTTCCTCTATATGTAGTACAAATGGGTACACTAGTTGCCTTTCCATTTCTTTTGTAGCTACAAATTGCACATTAAAAACATTCTGGAACTGTAGAGCCCAATTCACCTTCATAGTCTAAGAGTTTAAGAAGAACTCTCTAATTCATTTAACTTCGCTGTCAAAATACCATTTAGCATTTGAACGAGATATGGTAACCATCTGCAGAAAATCAATCATTGTGATGTGGCCCTTTAACTCTAGTATTAGATTAAACTCATTAAAGTCACCATGGATCAAGCCTTGATTGGCAAGCTTGAAAATAATTTCCATTAATTCACTGTACAATGTTGCTGAATCTTCAGCATAATGGATTTATTCATTAACTACCTCCATGACAACCCTTATCTTATCTTACAATTCTACATTGACTCCTTCACACTCTGCCTTACAGCAGGTTGACCTCTTTATTTCATATGAGTTTCTGGTGTGTTTGCTGCCACCAGTATTCTTTTTTTTTTTTTTTTTTTTTTTATCACAGGCTTGTTCATCTAATACTCTGATGCTGGAACCCTGTATCCATCAAAACCATTAGTGCATTAAAATTTGTAATACTTGCAACCTTGATCGTATCATTGAAATGACAATGAATAATGATTTAGTACATATGCATACGATAGATGTTTAATATACCATTTAGTAAATACATTACATTTTTACATTGGGAAAAATTTTGATTTTAAGCTTAATGGGCTCCAAGCACCATCACCACTATAGCTTATTATAATGGTTATGGCACGATAAATATAAATTGTTCAGACCCACCTTGCTGTGATAACTATTTCTAATATGCAGTTCGTAATCTGGTTACAAAGAAGTCAGCACTTCTGGCGGTCCACTGATCACATGAAATTCCGATCTGGCAGACTACCATCTTATCCTACTGCCTCCATTATGCCATGATGCCAGCCGCTGCCTCCTTCCCCATTTTTATGATGCAGCTCCCACCCACCAACATCATAACATAACCGACACAGATTTGTGTCATATACAATACCCTTTTACATATCTTAAATTAGTGTGTTTCCAAGCCACCACAGCGCTGTTGTGTTTCCTATGTTGCCAATGGTGCGTTTACACTGTCTTTTTATCATTGATATATATGTTTTTACTTGACTATCCCTGACTATTCCAGCTTTCATCCTCAAATGCCTATTTTCTGGCTCACCTTTGACCTCCCTGTTTATACTCCTGTATTCTCGTGTTAAGCCCAGCCATTCTAAGGACCAGCATATATGCTTATTTATCACTGTCCCTCTTTGTTCATACACTGCTTATTGGGTTGTATATCAATGTGACACTGGAATGGCAGATGGATTACTGTAGGATCTGGTAGACTTAGAGTTGTGGATAGAAGGCATATTGCACAGTCTGTTACTCTACATAACTAATTTTCTGCACTCTCTAATGGTGTTATGGAGACACGCTCAGGTACTGAGGATAGTGGTGTTGTGGAGACAGGTTCAAGCACTGAGGGTAGTGGTGTTGTGTAGACAGGCTCAGGCACTGAGGGTAGTGGTGTTGTGGAGACAGGCTTGAAGACTGTGGTGAGGCCTAATAGAAAGCAGTTGTTGTTGGGGGATTCCATCATAAGAGGTGTGGAGATGGACAGTGGTGGTCTTGTGAGATGTCTTCCCGGAGCTACTGCTCACAGAGACAGGAGACGGATTTGTAATATTGTTAAGCTAGCAAAGCAGGAAGGGGAATTGGATATACTTGTCCATCTAGGGACAAATGACTTGGCTTGCAATGAGGTTTCAGAGCTTAAGGAAGTTTTTAGTGTTTTTGCCAATGATATACGGCAGGTTGCTTCCACACTGTCATTCTCTGAAGTTCTGCCTGTGCATATTACTCAGAACGACAGGCGAATGCGTATTAGGGACTTTAACTTGAGACTTGGTGAATGGTGTCGGGAGCAAGGATTTGGCTTTATTGCTCATGGTAGCTCTGTTTGGAATGGAAATAAACTGTACAAAAACATGGTTTGCTCACTGAGAACAAATGTTCTCAGTGAGCAGTTCAAAGGTTTTACTAGGATGTATTTAAACTAGGTGGGGGGGGGGGCAAAAGGGTGATAACACATCAACCCAATTGCCCCCTAAAACAAGGACAGAAGGTGTCTTTAGCAAGTGTGTTAAAAAGGGATAAGCTTAGAGTAATGTCTACAAATGCTCGCAGTTTAGGGAATAAGATCCACGAACTTGTGGCAATAATGGCAACTGATAATGTAGATTTAGTCGCTGTTACTGAGACATGGTATAATGAGAAAAATGACTGGGACCTAGCAATACCAGGGTACTCTTTATATAAAAAAGACAGGGAAGGCAAGAAAGGGGGAGGGTGGCCCTGTATGTGAAGGATAGCATAAAATCTAGCCTAATAAAAGTTAGTGAGGTGAACATAGAATCCGTTTGGGTTACGTTAGAATTTGGTAATCACACAGTGACTCATGTAGGTGTGATTTATAGGCCCCCAGGACAAATAGAAGAGTTAGATAATCAACTAGTTGAGGAAATAGCTAAAATGACAATGAAGGGGGAAGTTATCATCATGGGTGACTTTAATCTTCCTGATGTGAATTGGGAAACAACATTAGCTACTTGTGCCAGAAGCACACATATTCTAAACTCCCTACTGGTATTGTCTCTAAAACAAGTCGTTGTGGAGCCAACTTGTAAGGAGGCCATACTAGATTTAGTGTTAACAAATGGAGATTTGGTATCAGATATTACTGTAGGTGAAAGTTTAGGATCCAGTGATCATCAGTCAGTGTGGATTAATATAAGAACAGTGATTGTATCACACCACACAAAAACAAAAGTTTTAGACTTTAAAAAAACAGACTTTTCTAAAATTAGAATATGTGTAAAGGAGTCATTATCAAATTGGAGCAATTTAAATGGAGTCCGAGAGAAATGGGATTATTTAAAAGTTGCACTGCTGAAGGCAACATAAAATTGCATTAGGCTTGTCAGTACAAGCAAAAAATTCAAGAAACCACTATGGTACTCCACAGATGTGGCCAAAATAGTAAAACACAAAAAGTTAGCATTTAGTAATTATAAAAAATCCAGAGTGAGGAAGACAGAATGCTCTATAAGATTAGTCAGAAAGAGGTTAAAGCAAGTTA
This sequence comes from Pelobates fuscus, assembly GCF_036172605.1. Lineage (NCBI taxonomy): Eukaryota > Metazoa > Chordata > Amphibia > Anura > Pelobatidae > Pelobates > Pelobates fuscus. Next base: position 323,201,806 of record NC_086318.1, on the reverse strand, counting down.
TAAGAGCTTCCAAATCACACACAGAAGAGAAAATAGCACAGTCAGTAAAAAAAGGGGACAAAACATTTTTTAGATACATAAATGAGTAAAGGAAAGTAAAACAAGGATTAGTTGGATTAAAAACAAAAGAAGGAAGGTACGTAGAAGAGTATAAAGGTCTAGCTGACTGCCTCAATTCATATTTTTGTTCAGTATTTACAGATGAAAATGAAGGAAAGGGACCTCAGTTAGGAAAAAGGACAAATTAGCCATTTATTACGGGTGAGTTTACAGAGGAAGAGGTTTTTTTTCAACTGTCAAAAGTAAAGACAAATAAGTCTGGAATACACCCAAAGTTATTAAAAGAGCTTAGTGGTGTACTAGCAAAACCATAAACAGATTTATTTAACCAATCATTGTTAACAGGAGTAGTTCCAGAAGATTGGAAATTAGCGAATGTTGTGCCCATTCACAAGAAAGGTAGTAGGGAGGAGTCGGGCAACTATAGGCTAGTAAGCCTTACTTCAGTAGTGGGGAAAGTAATGGAAACCATGTTAAAGGATAGGATTGTTGAACATCTAAAAACACATGGATTTCAAGATCAGCGACAACATGGGTTTACTTCAGGGAGATCATGCCAAACTAATCTTATTGATTTTTTTGATTGGGTAACTAAAATAATAGATCAGGGTGGTGCAGTAGACATTGCTTACCTAGATTTCAGTAAGGCTTTTGACACTGTTGCACATAGAAGGCTTATCAATAAACTGAAATCTTTAAGTTTGGATTCCAATATTGTAGAATGGGTAAGGCAGTGGCTGAGTGACAGAAAACAGAGGGTTGTAGTCAATGGAGTATATTCAAAGCTTGGGCTTGTCACCAGTGGGGTACCTCAGGGTTCTGTACTTGGACCCATTACCTTTAATATTTTTATTAGTGCTATTGCAGAATGACTTGATGGTAAGGTGTGTCTTTTTGCTGATGATACTAACATATGTAACAGGGTTGATGTTCCAGGAGGGATAAGCTAAATGGCAAATGATTTAGGTAAACTAGAAAAAGAGTTGTGGCAACTGACATTTATTGCGGATAAGTGCAAGATAATCCATCTTGGACGTAAAAACCCAAGGGCAGAGTACAGAATATTTGATAGAGTCCTAACTTCAACATCTGAGGAAAGGGATTTAGGGGTGATTATTTCTGATGACTTAAAGGTAGTGTGACAGAGTCTATGGGAGGGTAATAGAAGGAAGGTATTTAGGACCCAGAATCCTCCATAGCCTGTACTCATTCACCTGCCCAATTAGCAACTGCTAAGGCTTTATTTAGCAGGTCTCAGAGCAGAAAGGGGGAGATACAATCAGGGCTGGACTGGCCCACTGGGATGCCGGGAAATTTCCCGGTGGGCCGCAGCACCTGGGGCTGGGCTGACAGCCCCATTCAGAACTGATCAGGCTCCTGTGATCCCAGCCGGCCATGTGCGAGCTGTGCGGCCGCACAGGACCCCATGGAAGCAGGGGGAGCCAGGCGGGCGGCACAGATCACACATGGCCGGCTGGGATCATAAAAAAAAATAATAATAATTTGCGGCTGGGGCAGAGCTAGCGTGCGGCGGGGGCGGGGATTAGTGTGTGGTGGGGCGGGGCTTAGCGTGTGGCGGGGGGCCTGGTTAATGCAGCATGGGAAGCAGGAAGGAGTTCCTGCTTCCCCAACAACAAGCCTTCAGGAGCTCCAAAGGATGTGGAGGTAAGAAGCAGGCCTGTGGGTGACTGCCTGTGAGTGTGTGACTGCCTGCCTCTGTGTGTATGTATGACTGTCTGTCTTCCTGTGTGTGTGACTGTCTGCCTCTGTGTGCATGTATGACTGACTGCCTGTGTGTGTGACACTGTCTGTGTGTGACTGTCTGCCTCTGTGTGTATGTATGACTGTCTGCCTGTGTGTGTGTGTGTGGATGTCTGCCTCTGTGTGTGTGGATGTCTTTGTCTGTGTCCATCTGCTAGTGAGTGAGTGAGCTTCTGTGTGTGTGTGTGTGCGCGCATCTGCTAGTGAGTGAGCTTCTGTGTGTGTGCACCTGCTAGTGAATTTGTGTGTGTGCCTGCTAGTGAGTGAGCTTATATGTGTGTCAGTGAGCTTGTCTTTAGGGATCGTGTGTGTTAGTGAACTTGTCTGTAAGGAGCATGGGTGTGTCTGCTCCTGTCTGTGGTGAGCATGTGTGTGCAGTGAGCTTGTCTGTAGTAAGCTTGTGTGTGTATCAGAGTTTGTCTGTACTAAATTTGTGTGTGTACCAGTAACCTTGTCTGTGTGTGCCATTGAGATTGTCTGTCAATGAGCCTATTTGTGTGCATCAGTAAGGTTGTCTGTGTCTGCATGTGAGTATGCTTTACTGTAAAATTTAATTACCCTAAAAGGACTAATATTTTGAATTGAAAAGTAAATATTCCAATATATATATATATATATATATATATATATATATATATATATATATATATATACAGTTCGAAGAGATGCTAGCACTCAGGGACTTTAAATGTTGACAAAAAGTAGAAAAAAACCTTTTATTCCAGAGGTCGACGTTTCAGTCCACCACTGTGGACTTTCATCAGGACATAAAATACACAATAAAATATTCAGCTTAAATAAGGAAAAAGCTAACTTACCAAACTTCCTTCACCTGTGTGCCGGCGTGGTCTGCTACCCATTGCGCATGCGTGTCAAATCGCCTTACCCCTTCCGGTACGGAAGTGCTAACTATCCGTCACCATGGTGATCAAAATAAACAGATCGCGGTGAACGGTGATCTGTGTGTATATACTTCTATGGGCTGTGTCAAAATAAACAGATCGTGAAAAACAGTGATCTGTATGGATATGCTTCTGTGAGCTGTGACAGATGTGAACTGCTACGCTCGATCTAATCTCTTAAAGTGACAAGTGCATACATTCATGAAACATTGCCTACAGATAAACACTAAGTAGAGTTGGAAGGGGAGACACTTTGCTAATTAAGGGTAGCAGTGTGACATATACTAACTACAAAATTACTTATAATTAACTTAATAAATTGTAAATAGTAATCTGCTACATATCAACGGAGAGACCTAGTTTGGGGGATGTCAACTCAGTAATGACTTATGGGTTAATTAATCTCCATAAATCATGAGGCTTGCTTACAAACTCACTGATCTATATATATATACAATTAAAAAATAGCAATTATAGTAATAATCCTACCCATAGATCTATATGTTCACAATGTATGTGCCTATATTCAAATTCATATGGAATCCACTAAGGAAATACATGTTGATATGTATGCAGAAACTAAAATAAAAAATAATTGCTCATCTGAAAATTCAAATAAAAGAAATAAACGTCAATTTTTCATTGAGGCCCATGGGAGCCATGGTGGTAAGTTCTCGGATCCAAAATGCTTCTCTTCGCAACAATGCACTGGATCGATCTCCTCCTCATCTAGACAATGGAACATGATCAATGGCAATGCATTTCAATGCCGTCAAGGGATGTTTTTGTTCAAGGAAGTGGCGGGCGACTGGTTTATCCGTAGTGCCATCTCTAATCGCCATCCATATACTCGAGCGGTGTCCCCTTATTCTTTCACACAATTGTGTGTCCGTTTTGCCAACGTAGTTTAGTCCACACGGACATGATAATTTGTATATGACATGATCTGTTTTACAAGAGATGCGATGCCTAATGGTATATTTCTTCTGAGTGTGAGGATGAAGAAAAGATTTAGTGGGGATGAGGTGCCCACATGTCACACATCCTAAACAGCGACAACATCCCAGATTAAGGAATTTGCTCTGATCTCGCAGATAACTCTGTTCCGGATCAGTGCGGACTAACAAGTCTCGCAAATTCTTTTCTCTCTTGTAACATATCATCGGCTTTTGAGAAAATACTTTTGGCAGAGTCGGATCTCCCATGAGGATATTCCAATTTCCCCTCACAGCTTGAACTAGTTTAGTACTAGCTGAATTAAACTTCATAGGGAAAGTCAATCTCGTGTCTTAGGTTGTTGCTGAGTGCTCATGGGTTTCTCCCTTTCCAATCTTGCTTTATGTAGAGCTGTGTCGAGTGTATATCGGTTGTAGCCCCTCGTGAGGAAATTGTTATACATAGCATCTACCTGGTCTTCAACCCGCTCAGTGAGGGAATTGTTCCGAAAGACTCTTAGAAACTGGGTATATGGCAGAGATTTTTTACTGTGTTCCGGATGTGCACTCTTGAAATGGAGTATGGTGTTCCTATCGGTCGCTTTTGAGTAGAGTTGGTACTCGATTTTGCCCTCTTTGATAAAAATTTCCAAATCCAGATATTGTACAATTGTATCGCTGATATTGGCAGTGATTTTGATGGGGCTAGGTAGACTGTTAATGTCCTTAACAAATTGTTCGGCTTCAATAACCGAACCCTTCCAAAAAATCAAAATATCATCGATAAATCGTACATATTGTACAATCTGTTCTGTATATGGCTGCAAGATGTGTTCTTTCTCGAATATATACATGTATGCATTAGCATACATCGGCGCCATTGCTGCGCCCATCGATGTTCCTGAGCACTGCATATACCACCGAGTTTTGAATCTAAAGTAATTCAGTTGTAAGGTATGACAAGAAATGTCCACCCTATCATCAGTCCCTATACCCCAGGATAGACATGTTCATAATCATGGCTTCAAAAAATTGCCAGTATAGAACATAAATGAAATATGTAAAATAATAAATTTTATTGACCCCTTCAAGGGAAGATAGTAAACACACAAAATGAATAATAAAAGTGTATATACATGAAAAAAGTGTAAAAGAAAATATAAAATAGAAATCGTCTGTAGCATGACACACCTTGCTATCACAAAAATAAGTGACACAATCTCAACGGATAGCTGTCAATGTGTATATAATCGTAACAGTTACCCGATATGTATCACTAGAGTAGCAAGTGTGAAGAATGGAGCTTCTGTATAGCCACACACCTTTAAATTGCAGAGATATTATAATAACATCTTTATGGCTGAACTGGCTTTCAGTGTGTATATTGTGAGAGCGTAACGGTAACCCTGATATGTATCACAAAAGTAGCAAAAAGAGTAACTGTTCGTACGCAACAGTCACAACTCTCATTTAAGGTACTCATAGGAGGTCTAGGTGATTTGCTAGATTGAAGATATGGCAAATCTAACCGACGACCTGATTACTGTAGGAACGGAGCACAAAAGAGGCACACACACTACTCGTGTGTCAGTAACAGTCTCCGTGCTGGTAAGGAGTATATATCAGAAGATATCTAGGTGCTAGTAGGGAGTCTGATTGCTGAAATAGCTAGTAACCCCAGTACCACCATTGACAGAAAGTAGTGTGTAGAGGAAAAACCCCTTCCTAGTGAGCATACAGCGATTAAATACCTAGTCTACTTGACAGGCAGATTCCTAGTCTGATCAGATTCTAGACTGAGTGGTCCCTGAAATCATACAGAGTACTAGTCTATTCTGATACTAATACTTTTCTTATTCAGATAGATTGCTGCTCTGATCTGATCTAATTCTGGACCAAGTGGTCTTTTTCTTCTCAGATAGATTGCTGCTCTGATCTGATCTAATTCTGGACCGAGTGGTCTCTATAATAACCCAGACTTCTAGTCTAAAGTCTAAATACTGGACCGAGTGGTCCCTTTAATCACACAGACTTCTAGTCTATACGGATAAATAATCAAGTGGTGTAGTGAGTAGCGTAGTAGCTCAGACCGGAGTGGTCCCGGTATTAACTCAACGCGCGTTTCGGCGCTGGCGTGGCGCCTTTGTCAAGAGCTTACCGGAGAGGGTGAGCCCGCCACAATTTAAACCTCCAGGCTCCGCCCATGAAAAGCCCGACGTCATCATCGCTGAACAAACAGCGTGAGTCGGTGGGCGGGGGGTGGATGGTTGAGTGGCATGTACAGCCATCCGGCAGGGGAATAGCCAGAACGGTTAACCCTATGTACGCCAAATATCCGGATGGAGGCTAAAGAGAGTCCCTGAACAGGGGCATAAGTAATAAATGTCATATTTCGGATGAAACATCGAGCAAGTACTGCAGGGCAATACATAGACATATGGTGGAGATAAACAATATATATAGTAAAAAATAGGAGTGCAGTAAAACAGGTGGATAGGCTACCAAACAATTCATGAATACAATAAGGTGGAAAAGTTGATAAATTTACATATTTACAGATGCAGCAAATGAGATTTAAATGGGAGCTTCACCATCAAAATGACCTCAAGGGATCGTATGTTGTAAACTGATCCCCAAGTTGATGCAATCAACTAGTGAACACAATATAATAGATATATTGACCTAGAATATAGGTCATTAAATAGAGTATCCAGAGGCTGGTTGTATGAATCGATCACATGGTCGATATAGTGAATGAACTCCCATCTTACCCCCTGTAACTCCAGGGGGGGGTATTTTGATGTGTTAAATGAATGGTGCAAATGAGAATCCTTCGTTTAGACCCTTGGGTTGTAAAGTTTTGAGCCTGTATATCCAAAAACTCTCACGTTGCCTGAGAAATTTGTCATAGTCTCCTCTCCTTCTGTCACGTTTAACCAATTCAAGGCCACAAAAGCGCAGGCCCTGTGATTTGCCTGAGTGACGTTCCTTCAAGTGACGAGCAATGGGTGTTTCAATCGTTAGTTTGGGTGATCTAACGTGTCCTTAATCCTCTCTTTGAAAGGACGGAACGTCTTGCCCACGTATTTGTAGTCACACTCGCACGTGAGTAGATACACCAAACCCGAGGTATTACAATTGAAAAAGGATGTAATGTTGAAGGTCTGTTTGTTGTCACTATCTGACACTTTTTTAGAATCCCGTTTAATATATTTGCAGGCGACACATCGCCCGCATTGGAAAGTGCCAGTGATGGATCTGTGAAGCCATGTTTTGATCCCCAGTTGTATAGGCTGGAAGTGACTGGGAACTAACAAGTCTCTTAGGTTTTTGCCTCTACGTGCCGTAATGTCTACTCTTGGGCCCAGAATCTTTTTGAGATGGATGTCGCCTGTTAGGAGTGGCCAAAATTTTTGGATTCCGCTTTTTGCTCTGTCCCAGCCTGCGTCATAGGTTGCAATCATGCGGGGATGGGAGATAGTGGGAGTTACAGGTTCCTTTGCACTTAAAAGGGTCTCTCTTTCTGACTCCAAAGCTCGCCTAAAGGCTCTTTTTAGGCACCGGTTAGGGTAACCCTTGGCCTTAAACTGTACTCTCAGGATGTCAGCTTGAGTTTTGAACTCCTCCAAAGTGCTGCAATTCCTGCGTGCCCTAAGATATTGGCCTATAGGGATTCCTTGCTTAAGGGGTTTAGGGTGGAAGCTATCCCAGTTAAGGAGGCTGTTTGAGGCAGTCGGTTTTTTGTAAAGGGTAGTTTGGATTACCTGGTTGTCGACCGAGACAGTCAGGTCCAGAAAATTGAGGGTTTTCCCACCGAATTCAGAAGTAAATCTGAGATTGTGGTCATTGTCATTCAGGAGAGTTACAAATCGGTTAAATTCATTATCCGTACCTTTCCACACTATTAAAATGTCATCTATATACCTAGCCCAAAGGTGTATTAGGGGGGTAAAAGATGAGAATTTGGTTGATCTGATAACTACTTCTTCCCACCATCCCAGGTGCAGGTTTGCATAAGATGGAGCACAAGCTGTCCCCATCGCAGTGCCCCGCACCTGGTGGTAGAATTTATTATTGAATAGAAAGTAGTTATGGGTAAGGACGAATTTAAGTAACTCCAAAATGAACTTTGAGTGTGCAGAGAGGTCGATGCCTCTCTTTTCTAAGTAGTATTGGACGTGCTGTAAGCCCCCTTCATGGGGTATGGAGGAATAAAGAGCCTCTACATCCAGGCTACAAAGATTCACAGGTTCATGTAGTGTGAGGTTTGAGAGGAGTGCCAAGGTCTGTTTTGTGTCCTGGATAAAGGATGGCAGAGATTCCACAAAAGGGCGTAAAATTTGATCCAGGTAGATGCTACCGTTTTGTGTGAGGCCATCATTGCCAGAGACAATAGGGCGTCCTGGTGGGTCTAGTTTATTCTTATGGATTTTGGGTAGGCAGTAGAACGTCGCTATCCTAGGGTTCTTATTGAGAATAAATTCATATTCTTCCCTGGATAGCAGACCTCTACTGCGACCTTTGTCCAAAATCTGTTTGTATTTCTCCAGGAAGGAGTTTGTAGGATCTGTTGGGAGTATTTGATAGGTTTCCCTATCATCCAGGATTTTGAGGGCCATTTTGACATAATTGGTTGACTTCATCATTACGATGTTGCCTCCCTTATCTGCCGGTTTTATGATGGTCTCCCTATCGTCTCTGAGTGAGTGTAGGGCTTTCCCCTCCAGTTTTGTCAAATTCATATTGGGATGGAAGTCAAGATCAACATTTTTTATATTTTCAATCTCAAATTTGACTGCTTCCAAGAATACCTCAATATTTCTGTAGCTGCCTATGTGTGGTGTAAACCGACTTTTTGGTTTCAGGTTAGTGAGACTTTTGGTGACAGTGGGGTCATTGTCATCTAGTAAGGATACCAGAGCCATCAGGCCATTATAGTCATCCTCAGAAATGCCCAGGTCTTTGTTTTTTCTTTCAATCTGTAGCTGATGGTATTTACAGAGAGCTAGTTTCCTGACGAACAAATGTATGTCCTTGATCCATGTAAATTTATTGTATGCTGGAGTAGGTACGAACGAGAGGCCCTTTTTAAGGACATTCGTTTCATGAGGGGTTAGGATGTGATCTGATAAATTGATCACTTGAGTCGTATTGCTCAGTACCGTCTTCTCCTTGTAAACCTTCCCCCCCTGCCTCTGTTGCGAGTTTGATATATTTGGCGAGGGGGCTCCTCCCTCTGGTCCAACTCTAAAAAATTCACCCCTTTTTTTAGGATGCCTCTAGTGTTGGATGGATTGGATGTATTGGACGTGGATGGGGGGGGGGGGGCTGTTGTCTGGATTCATTATCAGTATCTGAGGAATCATATTCAGAGGTCATTGTATTGTCTGAGTTCCTTCTAACTCTACGTGAAAATGAACCATAGATATGGCCTGTTTCGTAGTCCCTTAGATCTCTGATAAATTTCTGATGTTTCCTAAGTCTGATTGTCTGTTGAAATTTGTCCAGGTTCTGTTTCAATTTGATCTCCAATTGGTTATATAGGGGATCCGTTTGAAACGTGTGGACCTTATCAATTTCTTGTTCTAGATTTTTATCTGTCTCTTCAAGTTTGATTTTTTCATGTTTGCATATTATTTGCATGAAAGTCTTGGAACAAGTGCCAGCAGCTGCCTCCCATTCTTTGGTTAGTTCAGTGTTTTCAGCATGGGATGAGGGAATGTTGTTGACTCTGAGGCCTCTTGGTATCATCTCTTTTTTGAGGTAATTGTCAAGGGAAGAAATTTCCCAACTAGCTCGTATTTGCTGTCTATATAGTTTATTGAGTGTATTGAATGATGAATGAATATCTAGCAGATCATCTGTGGTATTCAGTTGTCCACCTGAGAATGCATTTTCTGCATCTTTGCACCATACTGAGCTATCTGGCTTATTCGCCAGGAACCCTGTCATTTTTTTAAGTGTAAATTCAAAGCTCGAGAATGAAAAAGCAACCAAGGTACTGAAACCTATTAAATAATACAAGAAAGAAGACACAACGACCAGTGAAAGAAAGTAAATGGATACAATCTTGCACTAGAGTTGGTAGGGTTGCAGGGTATCAGGGCATAACCCAGTAAGTATAATATAGAAGCGAAGAGACTAAGAAAGGTATGACAAGAAATGTCCACCCTATCATCAGTCCCTATACCCCAGGATAGACATGTTCATAATCATGGCTTCAAAAAATTGCCAGTATAGAACATAAATGAAATATGTAAAATAATAAATTTTATTGACCCCTTCAAGGGAAGATAGTAAACAAGTGCAAAGGAACCTGTAACTCCCACTATCTCCCGTCCCCGCATGATTGCAACCTATGACGCAGGCTGGGACAGAGCAAAAAGCGGAATCCAAAAATTTGGGCCACTCCTAACAGGCGACATCCATCTCAAAAAGATTCTGGGCCCAAGAGTAGACATTACGGCACGTAGAGGCAAAAACCTAAGAGACTTGTTAGTTCCCAGTCACTTCCAGCCTATACAACTGGGGATCAAAACATGGCTTCACAGATCCATCACTGGCACTTTCCAATGCGGGCGATGTGTCGCCTGCAAATATATTAAACGGGATTCTAAAAAAGTGTCAGATAGTGACAACAAACAGACCTTCAACATTACATCCTTTTTCAATTGTAATACCTCGGGTTTGGTGTATCTACTAACGTGCGAGTGTGACTACAAATACGTGGGCAAGACGTTCCGTCCTTTCAAAGAGAAGATTAAGGAACACGTTAGATCACCCAAACTAACGATTGAAACACCCATTGCTCGTCACTTGAAGGAACGTCACTCAGGCAAATCACAGGGCCTGCGCTTTTGTGGCCTTGAATTGGTTAAACATGACAGAAGGAGAGGAGACTATGACAAATTTCTCAGGCAACGTGAGAGTTTTTGGATATACAGGCTCAAAACTTTACAACCCAAGGGTCTAAACGAAGGATTCTCATTTGCACCATTCATTTAACACATCAAAATACCCCCCCTGGGGTTACAGGGGGTAAGATGGGAGTTCATTCACTATATCGACCATGTGATCGATTCATACAACCAGCCTCTGGATACTCTATTTAATGACCTATATTCTAGGTCAATATATCTATTATATTGTGTTCACTAGTTGATTGCATCAACTTGGGGATCAGTTTACAACATACGATCCCTTGAGGTCATTTTGATGGTGAAGCTCCCATTTAAATCTCATTTGCTGCATCTGTAAATATGTAAATTTATCAACTTTTCCACCTTATTGTATTCATGAATTGTTTGGTAGCCTATCCACCTGTTTTACTGCACTCCTATTTTTTACTATATATATTGTTTATCTCCACCATATGTCTATGTATTGCCCTGCAGTACTTGCTCGATGTTTCATCCGAAATATGACATTTATTACTTATGCCCCTGTTCAGGGACTCTCTTTAGCCTCCATCCGGATATTTGGCGTACATAGGGTTAACCGTTCTGGCTATTCCCCTGCCGGATGGCTGTACATGCCACTCAACCATCCACCCCCCACCCACCGACTCACGCTGTTTGTTCAGCGATGATGACGTCGGGCTTTTCATGGGCGGAGCCTGGAGGTTTAAATTGTGGCGGGCTCACCCTCTCCGGTAAGCTCTTGACAAAGGCGCCACGCCAGCGCCGAAACGCGCGTTGAGTTAATACCGGGACCACTCCGGTCTGAGCTACTACGCTACTCACTACACCACTTGATTATTTATCCGTATAGACTAGAAGTCTGTGTGATTACAGGGACCACTCGGTCCAGTATTTAGACTTTAGACTAGAAGTCTGGGTTATTATAGAGACCACTCGGTCCAGAATTAGATCAGATCAGAGCAGCAATCTATCTGAGAAGAAAAAGACCACTTGGTCCAGAATTAGATCAGATCAGAGCAGCAATTTATCTGAATAAGAAAAGTATTAGTATCAGAATAGACTAGTACTCTGTATGATTTCAGGGACCACTCAGTCTAGAATCTGATCAGACTAGGAATCTGCCTGTCAAGTAGACTAGGTATTTAATCGCTGTATGCTCACTAGGAAGGGGTTTTTCCTCTACACACTACTTTCTGTCAATGGTGGTACTGGGGTTACTAGCTATTTCAGCAATCAGACTCCCTACTAGCACCTAGATATCTTCTGATATATACTCCTTACCAGCACGGAGACTGTTACTGACACACGAGTAGTGTGTGTGCCTCTTTTGTGCTCCGTTCCTACAGTAATCAGGTCGTCAGTTAGATTTGCCATATCTTCAATCTAGCAAATCACCTAGACCTCCTATGAGTACCTTAAATGAGAGTTGTGACTGTTGCGTACGAACAGTTACTCTTTTTGCTACTTTTGTGATACATATCAGGGTTACCGTTACGCTCTCACAATATACACACTGAAAGCCAGTTCAGCCATAAAGATGTTATTATAATATCTCTGCAATTTAAAGGTGTGTGGCTATACAGAAGCTCCATTCTTCACACTTGCTACTCTAGTGATACATATCGGGTAACTGTTACGATTATATACACATTGACAGCTATCCGTTGAGATTGTGTCACTTATTTTTGTGATAGCAAGGTGTGTCATGCTACAGACGATTTCTATTTTATATTTTCTTTTACACTTTTTTCATGTATATACACTTTTATTATTCATTTTGTGTGTTTACTATCTTCCCTTGAAGGGGTCAATAAAATTTATTATTTTACATATTTCATTTATGTTCTATACTGGCAATTTTTTGAAGCCATGATTATGAACATGTCTATCCTGGGGTATATAGGGACTGATGATAGGGTGGACATTTCTTGTCATACCTTTCTCAGTCTCTTCGCTTCTATATTATACTTACTGGGTTATGCCCTGATACCCTGCAACCCTACCAACTCTAGTGCAAGATTGTATCCATTTACTTTCTTTCACTGGTCGTTGTGTCTTCTTTCTTGTATTATTTAATAGGTTTCAGTACCTTGGTTGCTTTTTCATTCTCGAGCTTTGAATTTACACTTAAAAAAATGACAGGGTTCCTGGCGAATAAGCCAGATAGCTCAGTATGGTGCAAAGATGCAGAAAATGCATTCTCAGGTGGACAACTGAATACCACAGATGATCTGCTAGATATTCATTCATCATTCAATACACTCAATAAACTATATAGACAGCAAATACGAGCTAGTTGGGAAATTTCTTCCCTTGACAATTACCTCAAAAAAGAGATGATACCAAGAGGCCTCAGAGTCAACAACATTCCCTCATCCCATGCTGAAAACACTGAACTAACCAAAGAATGGGAGGCAGCTGCTGGCACTTGTTCCAAGACTTTCATGCAAATAATATGCAAACATGAAAAAATCAAACTTGAAGAGACAGATAAAAATCTAGAACAAGAAATTGATAAGGTCCACACGTTTCAAACGGATCCCCTATATAACCAATTGGAGATCAAATTGAAACAGAACCTGGACAAATTTCAACAGACAATCAGACTTAGGAAACATCAGAAATTTATCAGAGATCTAAGGGACTACGAAACAGGCCATATCTATGGTTCATTTTCACGTAGAGTTAGAAGGAACTCAGACAATACAATGACCTCTGAATATGATTCCTCAGATACTGATAATGAATCCAGACAACAGCCCCCCCCCCCCCCCATCCACGTCCAATACATCCAATCCATCCAACACTAGAGGCATCCTAAAAAAAGGGGTGAATTTTTTAGAGTTGGACCAGAGGGAGGAGCCCCCTCGCCAAATATATCAAACTCGCAACAGAGGCAGGGGGGGAAGGTTTACAAGGAGAAGACGGTACTGAGCAATACGACTCAAGTGATCAATTTATCAGATCACATCCTAACCCCTCATGAAACGAATGTCCTTAAAAAGGGCCTCTCGTTCGTACCTACTCCAGCATACAATAAATTTACATGGATCAAGGACATACATTTGTTCGTCAGGAAACTAGCTCTCTGTAAATACCATCAGCTACAGATTGAAAGAAAAACCAAAGACCTGGGCATTTCTGAGGACGACTATAATGGCCTGATGGCTCTGGTATCCTTACTAGATGACAATGACCCCACTGTCACCAAAAGTCTCACTAACCTGAAACCAAAAAGTCGGTTTACACCACACATAGGCAGCTACAGAAATATTGAGGTATTCTTGGAAGCAGTCAAATTTGAGATTGAAAATATAAAAAATGTTGATCTTGACTTCCATCCCAATATGAATTTGACAAAACTGGAGGGGAAAGCCCTACACTCACTCAGAGACGATAGGGAGACCATCATAAAACCGGCAGATAAGGGAGGCAACATCGTAATGATGAAGTCAACCAATTATGTCAAAATGGCCCTCAAAATCCTGGACGATAGGGAAACCTATCAAATACTCCCAACAGATCCTACAAACTCCTTCCTGGAGAAATACAAACAGATTTTGGACAAAGGTCGCAGTAGAGGTCTGCTATCCAGGGAAGAATATGAATTTATTCTCAATAAGAACCCTAGGATAGCGACGTTCTACTGCCTACCCAAAATCCATAAGAATAAACTAGACCCACCAGGACGCCCTATTGTCTCTGGCAATGATGGCCTCACACAAAACGGTAGCATCTACCTGGATCAAATTTTACGCCCTTTTGTGGAATCTCTGCCATCCTTTATCCAGGACACAAAACAGACCTTGGCACTCCTCTCAAACCTCACACTACATGAACCTGTGAATCTTTGTAGCCTGGATGTAGAGGCTCTTTATTCCTCCATACCCCATGAAGGGGGCTTACAGCACGTCCAATACTACTTAGAAAAGAGAGGCATCGACCTCTCTGCACACTCAAAGTTCATTTTGGAGTTACTTAAATTCGTCCTTACCCATAACTACTTTCTATTCAATAATAAATTCTACCACCAGGTGCGGGGCACTGCGATGGGGACAGCTTGTGCTCCATCTTACGCAAACCTGCACCTGGGATGGTGGGAAGAAGTAGTTATCAGATCAACCAAATTCTCATCTTTTACCCCCCTAATACACCTTTGGGCTAGGTAAATAGATGACATTTAAATAGTGTGGAAAGGTACGGATAATGAATTTAACCGATTTGTAACTCTCCTGAATGACAATGACCACAATCTCAGATTTACTTCTGAATTCGGTGGGAAAACCCTCAATTTTCTGGACCTGACTGTCTCGGTCGACAACCAGGTAATCCAAACTACCCTTTACAAAAAACCGACTGCCTCAAACAGCCTCCTTAACTGGGATAGTATCTTAGGGCACGCAGGAATTGCAGCACTTTGGAGGAGTTCAAAACTCAAGCTGACATCCTGAGAGTACAGTTTAAGGCCAAGGGTTACCCTAACCGGTGCCTAAAAAGAGCCTTTAGGCGAGCTTTGGAGTCAGAAAGAGAGACCCTTTTAAGTGCAAAGGAACCTGTAACTCCCACTATCTCCCGTCCCCGCATGATTGCAACCTATGACGCAGGCTGGGACAGAGCAAAAAGCGGAATCCAAAAATTTTGGCCACTCCTAACAGGCGACATCCATCTCAAAAAGATTCTGGGCCCAAGAGTAGACATTACGGCACGTAGAGGCAAAAACCTAAGAGACTTGTTAGTTCCCAGTCACTTCCAGCCTGTACAACTGGGGATCAAAACATGGCTTCACAGATCCATCACTGGCACTTTCCAATGCGGGCGATGTGTCGCCTGCAAATATATTAAACGGGATTCTAAAAAAGTGTCAGATAGTGACAACAAACAGACCTTCAACATTACATCCTTTTTCAATTGTAATACCTCGGGTTTGGTGTATCTACTCACGTGCGAGTGTGACTACAAATACGTGGGCAAGACGTTCCGTCCTTTCAAAGAGAGGATTAAGGACACGTTAGATCACCCAAACTAACGATTGAAACACCCATTGCTCGTCACTTGAAGGAACGTCACTCAGGCAAATCACAGGGCCTGTGCTTTTGTGGCCTTGAATTGGTTAAACGTGACAGAAGGAGAGGAGACTATGACAAATTTCTCAGGCAACGTGAGAGTTTTTGGATATACAGGCTCAAAACTTTACAACCCAAGGGTCTAAACGAAGGATTCTCATTTGCACCATTCATTTAACACATCAAAATACCCCCCCTGGAGTTACAGGGGGTAAGATGGGAGTTCATTCACTATATCGACCATGTGATCGATTCATACAACCAGCCTCTGGATACTCTATTTAATGACCTATATTCTAGGTCAATATATCTATTATATTGTGTTCACTAGTTGATTGCATCAACTTGGGGATCAGTTTACAACATACGATCCCTTGAGGTCATTTTGATGGTGAAGCTCCCATTTAAATCTCATTTGCTGCATCTGTAAATATGTAAATTTATCAACTTTTCCACCTTATTGTATTCATGAATTGTTTGGTAGCCTATCCACCTGTTTTACTGCACTCCTATTTTTTACTATATATATTGTTTATCTCCACCATATGTCTATGTATTGCCCTGCAGTACTTGCTCGATGTTTCATCCGAAATATGACATTTATTACTTATGCCCCTGTTCAGGGACTCTCTTTAGCCTCCATCCGGATATTTGGCGTACATAGGGTTAACCGTTCTGGCTATTCCCCTGCCGGATGGCTGTACATGCCACTCAACCATCCACCCCCCGCCCACCGACTCACGCTGTTTGTTCAGCGATGATGACGTCGGGCTTTTCATGGGCGGAGCCTGGAGGTTTAAATTGTGGCGGGCTCACCCTCTCCGGTAAGCTCTTGACAAAGGCGCCACGCCAGCGCCGAAACGCGCGTTGAGTTAATACCGGGACCACTCCGGTCTGAGCTACTACGCTACTCACTACACCACTTGATTATTTATCCGTATAGACTAGAAGTCTGTGTGATTAAAGGGACCACTCGGTCCAGTATTTAGACTTTAGACTAGAAGTCTGGGTTATTATAGAGACCACTCGGTCCAGAATTAGATCAGATCAGAGCAGCAATCTATCTGAGAAGAAAAAGACCACTTGGTCCAGAATTAGATCAGATCAGAGCAGCAATCTATCTGAATAAGAAAAGTATTAGTATCAGAATAGACTAGTACTCTGTATGATTTCAGGGACCACTCAGTCTAGAATCTGATCAGACTAGGAATCTGCCTGTCAAGTAGACTAGGTATTTAATCGCTGTATGCTCACTAGGAAGGGGTTTTTCCTCTACACACTACTTTCTGTCAATGGTGGTACTGGGGTTACTAGCTATTTCAGCAATCAGACTCCCTACTAGCACCTAGATATCTTCTGATATATACTCCTTACCAGCACGGAGACTGTTACTGACACACGAGTAGTGTGTGTGCCTCTTTTGTGCTCCGTTCCTACAGTAATCAGGTCGTCGGTTAGATTTGCCATATCTTCAATCTAGCAAATCACCTAGACCTCCTATGAGTACCTTAAATGAGAGTTGTGACTGTTGCGTACGAACAGTTACTCTTTTTGCTACTTTTGTGATACATATCAGGGTTACCGTTACGCTCTCACAATATACACACTGAAAGCCAGTTCAGCCATAAAGATGTTATTATAATATCTCTGCAATTTAAAGGTGTGTGGCTATACAGAAGCTCCATTCTTCACACTTGCTACTCTAGTGATACATATCGGGTAACTGTTACGATTATATACACATTGACAGCTATCCGTTGAGATTGTGTCACTTATTTTTGTGATAGCAAGGTGTGTCATGCTACAGACGATTTCTATTTTATATTTTCTTTTACACTTTTTTCATGTATATACACTTTTATTATTCATTTTGTGTGTTTACTATCTTCCCTTGAAGGGGTCAATAAAATTTATTATTTTACATATTTCATTTATGTTCTATACTGGCAATTTTTTGAAGCCATGATTATGAACATGTCTATCCTGGGGTATAGGGACTGATGATAGGGTGGACATTTCTTGTCATACCTTACAACTGAATTACTTTAGATTCAAAACTCGGTGGTATATGCAGTGCTCAGGAACATCGATGGGCGCAGCAATGGTGCCGATGTATGCTAATGCATACATGTATATATTCGAGAAAGAACACATCTTGCAGCCATATACAGAACAGATTGTACAATATGTACGATTTATCGATGATATTTAGATTTTTTGGAAGGGTTCGGTTATTGAAGCCGAACAATTTGTTAAGGACATTAACAGTCTACCTAGCCCCATCAAAATCACTGCCAATATCAGCGATACAATTGTACAATATCTGGATTTGGAAATTTTTATCAAAGAGGGCAAAATCGAGTACCAACTCTACTCAAAAGCGACCGATAGGAACACCATACTCCATTTCAAGAGTGCACATCCGGAACACAGTAAAAAATCTCTGCCATATACCCAGTTTCTAAGAGTCTTTCGGAACAATTCCCTCACTGAGCGGGTTGAAGACCAGGTAGATGCTATGTATAACAATTTCCTCACGAGGGGCTACAACCGATATACACTCGACACAGCTCTACATAAAGCAAGATTGGAAAGGGAGAAACCCATGAGCACTCAGCAACAACCTAAGACACGAGATTGACTTTCCCTATGAAGTTTAATTCAGCTAGTACTAAACTAGTTCAAGCTGTGAGGGGAAATTGGAATATCCTCATGGGAGATCCGACTCTGCCAAAAGTATTTTCTCAAAAGCCGATGATATGTTACAAGAGAGAAAAGAATTTGCGAGACTTGTTAGTCCGCACTGATCCGGAACAGAGTTATCTGCGAGATCAGAGCAAATTCCTTAATCTGGGATGTTGTCGCTGTTTAGGCATCGCATCTCTTGTAAAACAGATCATGTCATATACAAATTATCATGTCCGTGTGGACTAAACTACGTTGGCAAAACGGACACACAATTGTGTGAAAGAATAAGGGGACACCGCTCGAGTATATGGATGGCGATTAGAGATGGCACTACGGATAAACCAGTCGCCCGCCACTTCCTTGAACAAAAACATCCCTTGACGGCATTGAAATGCATTGCCATTGATCATGTTCCATTGTCTAGACGAGGAGGAGATCGATCCAGTGCATTGTTGCGAAGAGAAGCATTTTGGATCCGAGAACTTACCACCATGGCTCCCATGGGCCTCAATGAAAAATTGACGTTTATTTCTTTTATTTGAATTTTCAGATGAGCAATTATTTTTTATTTTAGTTTCTGCATACATATCAACATGTATTTCCTTAGTGGATTCCATATGAATTTGAATATAGGCACATATATTGTGAACATATAGATCTATGGGTAGGATTATTACTATAATTGCTATTTTTTAATTGTATATATATATAGATCAGTGAGTTTGTAAGCAAGCCTCATGATTTATGGAGATTAATTAACCCATAAGTCATTACTGAGTTGACATCCCCCAAACTAGGTCTCTCCGTTGATATGTAGCAGATTACTATTTTACAATTTATTAAGTTAATTATAAGTAATTTTGTAGTTAGTATATGTCACACTGCTACCCTTAATTAGCAAAGTGTCTCCCCTTCCAACTCTACTTAGTGTTTATCTGTAGGCAATGTTTCATGAATGTATGCACTTGTCACTTTAAGAGATTAGATCGAGCGTAGCAGTTCACATCTGTCACAGCTCACAGAAGCATATCCATACAGATCACTGTTTTTCGCGATCTGTTTATTTTGACACAGCCCATAGAAGTATATACACACAGATCACCGTTCACCGCGATCTGTTTATTTTGATCACCATGGTGACGGATAGTTAGCACTTCCGTACCGGAAGGGGTAAGGCGATTTGACACGCATTTAAAGTCCCTGAGTGCTAGCATCTCTTCGAACTGTATACATTTGTGCTGCTGAGCACCGGGCAATATCCTAAGGAGAGCTGGAGTGCAACTCCCATCATCTTTTATATATATATATATATATATATATATATATGTTTATCGGCGTGTGTATATATAGATATGTGTGTACGTGTGTATATATGCTATGTAGTGTGTGTTATATTACACACACTACATAGCACAATGACTTATGGGGCTGCCATAGATTTTTTTCCAGGGCTGCTTCGTGTCCCCAGTCCGGACCTGGATACAATCTGACCTGCAGAGAGCAGGTCTGTGCAGAGCAGCACCAGAAAAAGTGCTAAAGGTTTGTGAAACCAATGTTTATTTTGTTGATTTGTTTAGATTATTACCCTGGTTTAGTAAGGGACATTACTTTATGTCTAGTAAGTGCTCGAATTTGAGATAGGATTTTGTTTGTAGATTTTCCTTTCTGTTTTGCTGCAGTTTTGAACAAACTGATTGCTGCATGGATAGTTGTGAACAATGTAAATAAACCACACCTTTTTTTTTTTGCATAAGAGACTGTTGTTCTATACCTGTTACCCTAGAGGACTGTGTTGCTTTGCCCATAAAGGTCACCGTAGGCAGACAATGTAATAGAAATACAAAAAGAGAAGTCCTGTGTGATACAAAGTATTTACTTTGTATCACACAGCCTGGTTACAATGCTGCTGCCCATCCCATGTGTTCCCTATTAAGGGTTAATAAGTATAGGGGTGTATATAAAAAATACCCCTTTCTGTCTCATTAGAGATATCTTTGCCAGAAGCTCAAGGAAGCAGGCTGAAGGGTCAGTGTTAGGACCCGCTTAGGGGGGTCTGCCTTGACGTTGGCAGGCGGGCATTCCCTCCAATGGCCATTGGAGCAACTAAATGACCTCCATTTGTCTAAATATACATAGGGATTAAGGAGAAAGCGCAAGTAACATTTTCTTTTCTTTGGTTTAGACAATGTAATAGAGCTGCAGGAAATGCCAGCAGAAGGCTTGGTTGTATAGGGAGAGGTATTATCAGTAAAAAAAGGGAAGTGCTCATGCCATTGTACAGAACACTGGTGAGACCTCACTTGGAGTATTGTACGCAGTACAGGAGACCGTATCTTCAGAAGGATATTGATACTTTAGAGAGAGTTCAGAGAAGGGCTACTAAACTGGTTCATGGATTGCAGGATAAAACTTACCAGGAAAGGTAAAGGATCTTAACATGTATAGCTTGGAGGAAAGACGAGACAGGGGGGATATGATAGAAACATTTAAATATATAAAGGGAATCAACACAATAAAGGAGGAGACCATATTTAAAAGAGAAAAAAACCTACCACAGCAAGAAGACATAGTCTTAAATTAGAAGGGCAAAGGTTTAAAAATAATATCGGGGGGCGTGGCCTAGCGAGCAACGCGGATGGTTGCACTGATCTGAGCTCTGCACGACGCTGGCCCGACAAAGCTAAGAAAAAAGCATAACGCAGATTCCGAAAGACCCACCTAACAAACTGCATCATGGCTAACCCGAAGCAGAAAAAGCAGACTGAAAAAACGGACCGATCCGGATTTTTTCAGACCCGTACATCGACGTCTAAAACCTCAGGCCTCACGGAACGAGACCAAGATGGCGACGGCGGGAATGACACAGTGCCGCTGCAGTCCTCCCCTGGGCCGCAAAACCTGCCTGTCACGCAGGATTTCCTACAGAATTGTCTGGACGACATGTCCAGCAAAATTCTCACATCGATACAGAGCACCCTGCGGGAACTCCACAAAGAAGTGCAGGACCTGGGAGACAGGACGGCACATATGGAACAGAGAGTGGAGAACAAGCCGCTGCACATAATGACATGGCTGATCAAGTGCAACACATGCAGCAACAACTGGAATTCGCCCAGCATAAGGTCATGGACCTGGAGGATCGCTCTAGGCGCCAAAACCTGTGAATTAGGGGCATTTCTGAAGAAGTGAAGCAGGAAGATCTCCATGCGT
The DNA here is from genome assembly GCF_036172605.1 of Pelobates fuscus. Classification (NCBI taxonomy): domain Eukaryota; kingdom Metazoa; phylum Chordata; class Amphibia; order Anura; family Pelobatidae; genus Pelobates; species Pelobates fuscus. Next base: position 323,180,267 of record NC_086318.1, on the reverse strand, counting down.
TCCTGATAGGGTATTTCAAAGAATTAGCGCCAGACCTACCCGCAGAGGTACTGCTTTTAGACAGGTACCACAGGGTTCAAAAGCCAACGTTCCTCCCACAAGATACCCCCAGGGATGTGCTCACACACCTGCATTACTTCTATGTGAAAGAGGCACTACTCCAAGCCACGAGGGGAGGACGTGAACTACCACAGAACTACAGACACATCAAATTATTTACTGATCTATCGGCGGCCACGCTACAGAAGAGAAAATAATTTAAAGACATCACAGAAGCATTGCGACAGAACAACGTGCAATACAGATGGGGCTACCCAATCCGCCTTTTGATAAGGACAAATGATACGGTGACGACGGCCAACACACCTGAGGAGGGTCGGAGACTCCTGCGCAGCTGGAACATCGCAACGAATACAGAGGGGAAGACCACTGTCACACAAACCACAATGTCACCGGAGTGGAAAAGACCAAAGAAATGAACTGACCTACAAATTTATAAACTTTGCAGTGGAACCAAACGAGGTCCCGACCAAGATTGGACATTCAGCGAGTCAAAAGTATAAATACAATGCATAACTACATGACACGAGGCTATACCATAATAAGGCTGCACCACACACATGCAAACGGCCGAAACAACATACAGACAAAATAGAGAGCATGATAGGGCTCATATGGTAAAAAGTGCCTATTGATAGGGCAGTGCCACATTACAGACATAACAAAAAAAAAAAAAAAAAGTAACCGAGGTCACATCCACATGTGGTAGTAAACCACCAATGTAAGGAAAGACGAAACTTAGACCCCATCCGCTTCCAAAGTTAGGTGGTCAACATACGACACAGACACGGCTGCCAAGAGATAAATGACAGCACACATCGGGCTCAGCGAGCTCACCCACTAATCTCTAATTCTCATAAACACACACAACTACCACGTTCCCACTCGGCACTATCTAGTTAGTGCCTCACCCTTCATTGGGCAATGTACACAGCTCTTAATGTTACTGTATATATGTTAAATGTTGTAATGTTTTCTTCATATGTTATGAAAAATTATTGCATTACTGTTACACCCTACCTACACCCCCCTATCAAACCCACATCCTCCAGACAGGGACTAGATTTCAGGACAACCCACAATCACAGGACACGAGCAACCCAGGGAGAGCTTATACCCAAGCAAGGGGACTCCCAGGGAGCACAAACTTTTAGGATCAAGATAAACCCCAGAGAGGGAAATACCTGCAGACAAATCTCGCCAACCAATGACCCACAATACAAACCACTAGTAAACCCAATAGAACATGAAAATATATAGTCATAATGTAAAAGGGTTGAATACCCCGGTCAAACGACACTGCCTGACCAGAGATCTGCGCAAAATACGCCCCGATGTTGTATGCTTACAAGAAACCCACCTTAAACAGACCATAACCAAAGCACAGGCACAATTCCCCATGCAGTACCATAGCGTCTTCACATCAAAAACCAGGGGAGTGTCTATCTTAATCAGTAGAGATGTGTCCTTTAAGCTATTATCCGAATCCATAGACCCGCAAGGGAGGTACATAATAATAGTGTGCGAAATTAACAATTTGGAACACACAATAATCAACATGTATGCACCCAACACAAACCAGAGAAACTTTCTTCACAAACTGGTCGCACTACTCACATCGGTTCAGAGAGGCGTTACCATCATATGTGGGGATCTGAACCACATTCTGGACCCAAGATGGGACACCACGGTCCCCCCCACACACCCAGGACAGCAACACTAACACGAGAATGTAAGCCTCTAACGCGACTACTTAGTGACCATGACCTGTATGATACATGGAGGGTGCTGCACCCGGAGGAGAGAGACTATACTTTCTTCTCCCAAGCACACAACACGTATTCTCGCATAGACGGGTTTTACATAAAGGGCACATTCCTAAATCAACTATAGGCTTGCTCCATAGGCACCATCACATGGTCCGATCATGCCCCCTTAACCTTAGAACTACAGGATGCCTATGACTACAAACATCGCCGCCCCTGGCGGCTGAATGAATCCATACTACACGTTGAGCGCTTCTGCGAGCACTTAGAAGAAGACATTAAGCAGTACTTCACGACGAACACACACCCAGACATTACCCCTGAAACCCTCTGGCAGGCACACAAACCAGTAATCAGGGGATTGATCATAGGGAAAGCTAGAGCACTGAAACAGAAATCTCAGGCAAAACTGAAAGGCTGGCTGAAAACACTATACTGCCTCAACAAACAAAACCAACTAACCCCGTCACTGATGTTACAAACACAAATAAAGGAAAAACTAAATGAAATTAGGGAACATGACCTGGCAAAAATGGGATTTAGCCTTAGAAAACTCAAAGCGACGCAATATACACAGAGGAACAGAGCGAGCAAACTCCTAGCTAGAAGACTAACACAAAAAAAGCATGAACACCAAGATACCATATCTACTAAACTCGAATGGGGAGAAAAGGGTGACACCTAAAGAAATCAGTGACATATTTGCGGACTACTACACGACCCTGTACAATTTAGGGCAAGACCCAAACACTACGCAGCCAACCACTGGGAACATAGAACGCTATCTGGACAGTGTAACCTTACCCTCACTAACAGAGGAACAAATAACCGCCCTGCAAGCCACTATAACTGAGGTGGAGGTTCTGCAGGCCATCACACGTCTCCCTCCCGGGAAGGCACCAGGGCCAGACAGTCTCACGAACGCCCACTATAAGAAATTTGCCAGAACCCTGACCCCACACCTAGCCAACCTGTTTAATGTATCCACACAAAAAGAGAAAGCCCCCACAGATATGCTAGAAGCCCATATTGTTACATTACCCAAGCCAGGGAAACCCCCCACATGCAGCCAAAACTTTAGACCGATCTCGCTGCTCAACACTGACACCAAGTTATACGCAAAAGTCCAAGCCACCAGACTAACTCACATCATCCCCACACTGATACATGATGACCAAGTGGGCTTCACCACAGGTAGACAAGGGTCTGACAACACAAGGAAGGTGGTGGACCAAGTGCACAGCTTGCTTCGGAGCCAGGGAGGGGGAGTTCTACTCTCCCTGGATGCCGAAAAAGCTTTTGATCGTCTTAACTGGCCATTTCTAGAAGCCGTGCTCCGTAAATACAAATTCTCCCAAGGGTTATTGAGCGCAGTAAAGGCGCTGTATTCCCACCCCACAGCAAGAGTACTCAATGCTGGATTTATGTCTAAACAAATTACGATAACTAATGGGTCGAGCCAGGGATGTCCCTTATCCCCGTTACTGTACATTCTAGCGTTGGGACCATTGGCAGCAGCCATAAGAGCAGACCGATACATAAGGGGAATAACCCTGGGAGAAAGGGAGTACAAACTAAACATCTTCGCAGACGACCCAGAAACCCAGCATGACTATTTAAACTAAACTACGAAAACATACGCACAGCAATCATTGACACCATACAAAAATGGAAGGGAAAGTTTCTCTCATGGACAGGACGCATAGCAGCAGTAAAAATGACACTTATACCCAAACTTCAATATCTCTTTCGCACATTACAAACACCCATCCCGAAACAGTTCTTAAAAAATATGCAGCATGTCCTTAACACATTCATATGGGAAGGAAAAAAGGTACGAGTAGCAGCGGGAACGCTGCAACAATCAGTGAGCAAAGGCGGGTTGGGCCTACCTAATCTAACGGCATATTGCAGAACAGCATACCTACACAACATAGCACAAATTAACCTCCCGGCCCACACCCCACAATGGGTAGCAATAGAATCCCACTGGGCACCTCAACGAGACCTCCGAGCAATATTATGGCTCCAGAGATGCCCTAGACACGTACGAGAGGCCCTACTACCTAGCACGCAGAACCTGTTAAGAATGTGGGACACAATGAAACACAAGTTGGTGTTGAAGCCTCAGCTACCTATGGCCACGCCAATACAAACAATAGGCATAGAGATCCCCACATTCGCCTGGGAAACCTGGAGGAGAGGGGGAATACACCACATATACCAAGTCATAGACAGGGAAAAACTAAAAACACTATTAGCCATCCAGAAGGAGTATACGCTGCCCACCAAGACCACATTATCCTACCTACAACTCAAATCATATGTATCAGACAAACTAAAACACCAGACAGGAATTGGGGACGAAAAAGCAAGGACGACATTCGAACGGCAATGTGTGGGAACGGCGCCTCTCAAAAAGACAATGTCATGGGGATACCAGAAGCTAGTCTCCACACAATCACACACACTAGACCAAATCAAAAGAGATTGGCACGGGGAAATAGGCCAGACATTCTCTAATGATGAGTAGGACAGGGCATATTCGGCCCATCGAGGGCTTGTGGTGGAATCTCTTTAAAAATAAATTTAGTAGGCCGAGATTACCATGTGGCATGTGTACGTGCATATACTGGTGTATCGGTCGGTTGGTTGCACGTGGCAAAGATACGATCAGTAGTGTACGGAGCATGTGCGAGAATACCGGATGTAGTATTCCCCTCCTCCATTGTGCTGGGCAAGCCATGCGGTCAAACCGGAAGTTAGTTCTTATTCGATTGATTGGGTAAGAGAATGTGTGGGTGGAGCTACTTATGGGAGGAGTTACATGCTTATATAAGGAGCCTACACTATTGTCCGGGGCTCAGAACTTGTATTTTGGTGACATTAGTCCCTCTGAGTCCCGATCGGTGAACCGAATAAAGAATCTCTTCCTTCCTGAAGAAACCTGTGTCCATCTCTCTGTGCTTGGCTTCCGTCAGTTTCTCCGGTATCATTTGGTGCATTGGCCGGGAAGCTCATCGTTCAGCTGAGAAGCAGAGGCGTGAGACGGTCTATCTTTGCCCACGTTCTCTACGGCTGCACCCCTTAACTTCTGCGTGGACCTCCCTTCGTCTCGGCGCCACTGGGTTGTTGTCCAGGAGATCATCGGCCTCTACGTAGTAAGTGCTGGGGTGTCCCCGTCGATGAGTGTGAACTCAGGTTCAGGAACGAGGAGGTAAGACGACCGCTGTTTTAGACGGCGGACCCACTAGGGGTATTGGATACCGATTGTGCGGTAGGCCCATAAGGGGTTATTTGGAATCTGCCCCCTCTAGTGGAGGGAAGGAGCGAAGGCGCACCGCTCAATTAAACGCCCTTTAGTAAGCCCATTTAATTTTGGTTTGGAGTCAGGCGGGGTTCTGGTGTAAATAGCCCTAGCCGGACACCGGTGTCTTGTCTAGACTAGCGTTCTAGGGTGTATATTTTGTTCGCTAGGTCGGAGGGACCGGGAGACTAAGCGGCGCCTGTGTAAATTCGGTTCGCTAGATCTCAACCTATCTTGGCTAAGTGGGAAGGCGTGTAAATTTGGAATCCACTAGACTATTGATAGAGTAGATAGACTAAGAGGGTACTGTTGTAAATTCTGCCCTTTAGTTCGCTATATGTGGTGCTTCGGCAGTGTGGCTAACCAAAACGTATGTAGATAGTTTTAGGTAGTCCATCAAGGTACTGGCCAATAGATAAGTTGGGAATTGTATATGTGTTAAAGATTGTTGTAGTAGCGTGTATATCTTGCTAGATAGCGTGAGCTCTGCCGTCTAGCGAGAGTGTGAATAGTGTGTAATTGTATTATAGCGCGCGGTACCATAACCATGTATAATTACTGACACTGTAAATAAGTACTAATAATTGTCGTCTATGTTGCATGTTTAACACCATAACCACTACCAATTGTACTGTGACTTTAAATTGTACTTTAACCTATGCTAACCGTACTATAACTACTGTTTGTAAAGATGATGTTACTGGGGTATGTTATAGACGGGTAATTCAGATATAGGGAATTATAGCGTGGGTGACTTGACTGTATAGTTTCGCCAAAGGGCAAACTATACTAAGTATTAGTTACTTAGTGACTGGTGTAACAGCTGTGTGTGTACGGGAATTCCCTGAGTGTTTTGTTGTGTGCGTTTCACTTAGTAACTGTACCACGTGGTGCTGTTGCCGAGGGAATGGGTGTGACCGTTGGTAGAGTGTTTGTATAGTTTCTTTTGGAAACGACGCTCCATTGTTAAGTATGGGCGCGTCAGATTCGACGATTTTGGATCCCTTAGGATGTATGATAAAGAATTTTAAAAAGGGAAATAAAGCATGTGATTTTGGGGTAAAGATGTCTCCAGCACGCCTGATTACATTGTGTAGTAGGGAATGGTCTACTTTGGTTACCGCATGGCCACCACGTGGCAGTTTGGATCCTAATATGGTACAGCGTGTACACGTGGCTGTATCAGGTAGGCCTGAACTTTACGGCTAGTTTCCCTATATTGATTGTTGGAGGCAGGCCGTAAAAGACTCGCCAAAATGGATCCGAGTATGCCACGAGGAACAATGTCGCCTCATGGTGGCCAGGACTCGCTTGTCCACTAAGGCCGTAATTACGCCCATTTTGGACACGCCCCCTGAGTCTGAGATCCCTATGCCGCCCCCTTACTCCTCCTCCACCGGAAGAGGAGGTGCTGCTGGAAACGCTCCTCCCCTTGCCCCGTTGTCCCCACCTACTTCCTCCTCTAGCTCAGAGCCCAGACCCTTTGTTTCAAACCCTCCCCTTCCGATACCTGCTTCCGTTAACTCCACATACCCAGATTTGGCACCATATCTAGCTTCCGGTCAGGCTCCCCCTAGCCCGGCCCGGAATATTCTACTCACCAACCTTCCCCATAATAAAGCTTCCCCATCCCCATGCCTTACTACCCCTCGACCGGAACCCCTAACTGACGCATCTCTACGAAGCCCCATATTAACCCGACAACTGACCGGTACTCTCCAACACTGACATTATCAAATGTCACTTTGATTGACTCCTGGCCCGACACACATTAACGATGACGGCCAGATACAATATGCTGATCCAGTCTACGTCTATGTCCCTTTCACAACCACCGATCTCTTTAATTGGAAGACCCATAACTCCTCTTACACCGAAAAGCCTCAAGCCATGACGGATCTGTTTACTTCAATAGTCCAGACACATAATCCCACTTGGGCTGATTGCCAGTAATTATTAATGACATTGTTTAATAACGAGGAAAGGACTAGGATAAATCAAGCGGCAATTAAAGCGCTGGAAGAAGAGGCCCGTACACAAAATCAGGCCAACCCAGCAGCATGGGCCACAGCACATTATCCAAATGCCGATCCAAATTGGAATGTCAATGGCGCAGATTTGGTTCATCTAAAAGCTTATAGAGACGCTATTATTGCTGGCATGAAAGCTGGAGGACAGAAGGCGATTAACATGTCTAAGACGGCTGAGGTATTGCAGAAATGTGATGAATCGCCCAGTGTCTTTTATGACCGATTATTGGAGGCATACCGCTTGTATACCCCCTTTAATACGGAGGCCCCTGAGAATTCCCGGATGGTTAACTCTGCCTTTGTCAGCCAAGCCTACGGGGATATAAAGCGCAAGCTACAAAAGTTAGAAGGGTTCATAGGGATGTCCATAACCCAACTAATGGAGGTAGCGAATAAAGTGTATATGAACAGGGAAACAGAAACGAAGAAAGAGGAAGAGGAAGAGTGCAAGATGCGTAGAAAGGCAGATATGCTAGCAGTAGCGATCGCAGGCGTAGATAGAAGGGAGAAAGAGGTGTATAGGGGAGCAGATAAAGGCGATAGTAAGTGGAATAGGGAACCCCTGAGTAGAAATCAGTGCGCGTACTGTAGGGAAGAAGGGCATTGGAGAAGTGAGTGTCTACAAAGGGAACAGTATGAGAGAGACAGACCTAGGGCAGGATATGGTAATTATAGAGGCAGAGCGAGAGGTAGAGGAGGTCCTGGAGGGAATAATGGTAGCAATAGAGGAAGTAGAGAAGACAGGTATTATCCAGCAGCGCAGAGATCCCACGATAGAGAAGATAGGGACTTTGTAGGATTGGCTGACACGGTCATGGAGGACTATTGATACCGACCGGGCTCTATCCCCCTTGGCCGAGCGGAGCCTATGGTCGATGTATCAATAGGGGGAAAAAGGAGTGCGTTCATGATTGATACTGGTGCTGAACATTCGGTGGTGACTGACCTAGTTGCTCCTCCATCTGGAAGAACCATCACCGTAATAGGAGCAACTGGAAGGAGTGCTGCTAAACCGGTTCTTAAAAGTCGACTCTGTACATTGGGAGGCCACGTAGTAAAACATCAATTCCTTTATATGCCTGAATGTCCAGTCCAACTGCTAGGACGTGATTTGTTGTCAAAACTACAAGCGCAGATAACGTTTCTACCAAATGGAACAACATCTTTAAAGTTCAAGGGACCTTCAGGTATAATGACAATATCTGTACCAAAGGAAGAAGAGTGGCGAATTTATACAGCGTTGACTAACCAAAACCCTAAGAGTGATGAATCCTTGTTTAATATACCAGGAGTGTGGGCAGAGAACAACCCACCAGGACTTGCTCGCAATATCCCACCAATTCGAATCTAACTGAAACTTGGGGTCTATCCAGTGAGCTTAAGGCAATATCATATCCCACAAAAGGCCAAGAAGAATATACAATCATATTTGGATAAGTTCATAAGGTATGGTATCCTAAAATTCTGTACTTCCCCCTGGAACACCCCATTGCTGCCTGTTCAAAAGCCCGGTACAGATGAGTAAAGCCCTGTGCAGAACTTGAGAGCAGTCAATGATGCGGTCGTAAGTATACACCCAGTTGTGCCCAATCCATATAACCTGCTTGCTTTAATTCCGGGCGGGGCTACCTATTTCACTGTCTTAGATCTCAAAGATGCCTTCTTTTGCCTTCAAATTGCTGCGGAAAGCCAGTGTATCTTCGCATTCCAGTGGGAAAATGCTGTAACGGGCTCGAAACGCCAGATGACTTGGACAAGACTGCCCCAAGGGTTTAAAAATTCACCTACCCTATTTGGATCAGCTTTAAGTCAAGACTTACTGGATTTCAAGTCCATCCCAGGAGAGTGTGTACTATTGCAATATGTAGATGATTTGTTGATAGCGGCAGTTACTAGAGAAATATGTCAGCAAGCAACACATGATCTACTACACATTCTCTGGAAGGCAGGATACAAGGTGTCCAGGAAGAAAGCTCAGTTGTGTCAGCCAACTGTCAAGTATCTGGGATTCCATATCTCTGAAGGTCAAAGAATAATGGGGCCAGAGAGAAAAGAAGCTGTATGCCAAATACCAATACCCAAGAATAGAAGACAAGTGCGGGAATTCTTGGGGGCAGCAGGCTTCTGTAGGATATGGATTCCCAGTTATGCGATATTGGCGAAACCTCTTTATGCAGCTATAAAAGGTACAGAACACGATCCCTTCCTGTGGACACCTGAACAGCAAAAGGCATTTGAAGATGTGAAGAAGGCTTTGATGAGTGCCCCAGCATTAGGTCTACCTGATCATACACGTCCATTCTACTTATGTACACGAGCAAAGAAGAATGGCTGTGGGAGTATTGACACAGTACTTGGGATCATGGCAAAGACCTGTTCGATATATGTCAAAACAACTGGATGCAGTGGCCAGTGGTCTTCCACCTTGTCTAAGAGCCGTAGCTGCCGCCGCCCTGCTGGTAGCTGAAGCCGATAAACTCACTCTGGGTCAAGAACTCTATGTGCGAGTCCCGCACGCAGTACAGACGTTGCTAGACTATAAAGGCAATCATTGGTTTAGTAACAGCCGCATGACAAAGTATTAAGCTATGTTGTGTGAAAACCCAAGAGTGCATTTAGAGACTGTTAACACCTTAAATCCAGCTACCCTTATGCCACAACCTACTGAAAGTCAACATGATTGCCTGGAGGTGATGGATGAAGTATTTTCAAGTAGACCAGATCTTCGTGACTTTCCCATCCAGAACCCTGATGTCCAGTATTATACGGACGGCAGTAGTTATGTGAAAGAAGGGATTCGCTATGCAGGATATGCAGTAACAACCATAGACAAGGTGATAGAAGCACGGCCATTGTCAAAAGGAACATCGGCACAGAAGGCAGAACTAATTGCACTAACAATTGGCTGAAGGTTTAAGAGTGAACATCTACACGGACTCCAAGTATGCGTTTTTAACCACTCATGCCCACGGAGGTTTGTATAAAGAAAGAGGGTAAAGAAATTAAGTACGCAGCTGAAATATTACAACTACTGGAAGCCGCGTGGGAACCGAAAGAAGTTGGTATTATACATTGTCGGGCGCATCTGAAAGGAGATGGTGATGTAACCAAAGGAAATTGGATGGCAGATAATGCAGCTAAGCGTGCCGCTGAATCAGGAAGACAGGAATATGCGGAACATATAGCTGCACTTATACCGACTCCACTGTCTCAATGGACTCCAGTTTATACAGCTCAAGAAGAAGAGTCATTAAAGACTGAAGCTGGGAAGTACCTGTAGAACAAATGGTATCAGTTAGAAGATGGAAGAATAGTCATTCCAGCATCACTAGCTGTAGAAATTGTCCAGAACTATCACAACGGGACACATTCTGGAAGAGATAGTATGGAAGAATCTCTCAGAAAACATTTCTACATACCAAGATTGTCCAACTTGACTCAAGCCATTGTACGAAGATGTGTAATATGTGCTAAGAACAACGCAAGGCAAGGACCAGTGAAACCACCGGGAGTCCAGTATATGGGGGGACTCCCTATGTCCGATCTTCAAATAGACTATACAGTAATGCCTAAATCCGGTGGACATCGCTACCTACTAGTAGTTGTGTGTACCTATTCAGGCTGGGTAGAAGCATGTCCTACTCGTACAGAGAAAGCAGGAGAAGTTGTACGATTCCTGTTGCGAGAAATAATACCCCGATATGGACTACCATGCTCTATAGGATCGGATAATGGTCCAGCCTTTGTTCATCAGTGCCTACAACAACTGACTCATATGCTTGGTATTAAGTGGAAGCTTCATACGGCATATAGACCTCAGAGCTCTGGTAAAGTAGAAAGAATGAATAGAACTATTAAGAACCAGTTGGCAAAGATGTGTCAAGAGACTCAGCTTAAGTGGAATGTTCTTTTGCCTGTAGCTCTGTTACGTATTCGTAGTACACCTACCAGAAGGATGGGTCTCTCACCTTTTGAAATCATGTATGGTCGTCCACCTCCCGTACTTGGTAACTTAAGGGGGGATTTGAGTCAGTTGGGAGAAGGAATTAACCGGCAGCAGGTTGTAGAGTTGGGTAAAACTATGGAGGAGGTACAGATATGGGTACAAGATAGATTACCTGTGAATATTTATCCCACTGTTCATAGCTATCATCCAGGAGATCAAGTGTGGATTAAAGAGTGGAACAGTATACCGTTAGGGCCTAAGTGGAGGGGTCCTTATGTTGTTCTTTTGTCTACCCCTACAGCAATAAAGGTGGCTGAAGTGACTCCGTGGATTCATCACTCCAGGGTTAAACCAGCAGCAGTAGATTCTTGGCAAGCTACACCAGATCCAGAGAATCCCTGCAAGATCCGGTTAAAGCGCACGACTCAGTCGGAGTGACGAGGAGATATTGGGATTACAATTGTATTTAAAGAGATCAGTAAGTGAGTGTTTTGAAGCCCATAATAAAGCTTGACCACTTACCCACGTGTCATAGCCAGGGTGTCTCGAAGGGACCTCTGTGAAGAGAAGAGCAGAACTCCATTCCTTGCAGCCCTTACATCCTGGAAGCTGAGGTGCCATCGCACGGACGAAGACTGAGGATGAAGACGTCGAAAGAAGTGTTTTTGATAATGTGTATTTTTGTGTTTTTAAATATTCAGGAAGGTAGAGGTACCGACACACCTAGCTGTGAGGTTTGCATTAAGACTACTATAACAGGTAATCATATTTCCCAGACCCTAATTTGGCATTCACAATATGAGTGTAAAGGATATGTGTCTAGGTGTAGATACTTAGGTATAGAATATAGTGTATTCCATTTAGGAGTAGGAGAACCTAAGTGCGTCAATCCAGAGTATCAACCACGTACAATTTGGTTGACCCTCTGGAATGGAGATCCACAGGGGACCCTAATAAATAAAACAGTATTAGAAACCGTACATTCTTCGGGTGTTCTGCTATTTGATGCATGTAAGGCAATATCGAGTGGTAGAAAGCCGTGGAATGTATGTGGGGATCTTAAATGGGAGAGAACGTATGGGTCTAACGATAAGTATATTTGTCCCAGTAGTAAAAATAAGTACGTAAGTCCAAAATGCCCAGATATGGATTATAATTATTGCCCATATTGGTCTTGTGTGGGGTGGGCAACTTGGGGACAGACAGTAGATAAGGATATGATTGTTACTAAGTTGCCTACCAAACCGTATTGTAAGTCTATGGAGTGTAACCCAGTCCATATACTTATTAATAATCCTGAACAATTTTTAGATAGGTTTGGTAACTTATTTGGGTTCCAGATATATGGGATGGGTTTAGATCCTGGGACAATATTATTTATAGGGATAGAGACCGATACCGTAGCATCCCAGACTCATCAGGTTTTCCATTCTTTTTATGAAGAGATGAGTGTAGAAAATAAGATCCCCCATAATGCTAAAAACCTGTTTATAGATTTAGCTGAAAGTATTGCTGGTAGTCTTAATGTGACCAACTGCTATGTATGTGGAGGTACTAACATGGGAGACCAATGGCCCTGGGAAGCAAAGGAGGTAATGTCTGGTTCTGAGACAATTGAACAAATAATATCTTCTCAAGCCGATTATCAAATGAGTGTTAGAGGGAAATCTGAGTGGCGATTAAAGACCTCCATCATAGGTTATGTTTGCATAGCAAGACAAGGAATAATGTTTAACACATCTGTAGGAGAACTAACTTGTCTAGGGCAAAAAGCTTATGATGATAATACAAAGAATACAACCTGGTGGTCGGCTTCAAATGTCTCAGAACCACCTAACCCGTTTGCAAGTTATGCTAATTTAAAGGACGTGTGGTTTGATCTATCTATCACATCTAGTTGGAAAGCCCCAGCAAATTTGTACTGGATCTGTGGTAAGAAGGCCTATTCGGAGTTACCACAGGACTGGGAAGGGGCATGTGTGTTAGGTATGCTCAAACCATCCTTCTTCTTGTTGCCTATTGAAACAGGAGAGACTTTGGGAGTTAAAGTATATGATGTGAATCATAGGAAGAAAATGGGACCCCTAGAGATAGGTACCTGGGAAGATAATGAATGGCCTCCCCAGCGCATCATAGATTATTATGGGCCAGCCACTTGGGCAGAAGATGGTACTTTCGGATATAGAACCCCAATATATATGCTCAACCGCATTATAAGGTTACAGGCAGTGGTTGAGATAATTACCAATGAGACATCACAAGCGCTCAATACTAGGATGAGGACAGCCGTTTACCAAAATAGATTAGCTTTGGATTATCTATTGGCAGTAGAGGGAGGTGTATGTGGGAAGTTTAACCTAAGCAATTGCTGTCTTCTAATAGATGATGAAGGGCAAGCAATAGCTGAGCTTACTAGCCATATGGTTAAAATAGCGCATGTGCCTACTCAGGTATGGAAAGGGTATAATCCAAGTAGTTGGTTTGGTAATTGGTATGAGCAGTTTGGAGGACTTAAGGCATTGGTAGGTGGAGTCATGCTAATCTTAATGCTGTGTCTTCTCCTACCATGTCTTGTTCCTTTGGTAGTTAGGTCTGTGCAGGGCATTATAGAAAATATAGCAGAAAGAAAGGCTGCTGCACAGATAATGGCCATATATAGATATTAGGCTCTAAATCAGGGAGAACTAGTGTAGGAAGAGGAATGTTGAGGGATTCATGTCATTAGTCGCAAAGTCTGGTCTGGTTCATGGCAACCTGAGGTATATGCAAACTAAGGTTAAGTGATGCCTCCGTAATTGTGAAAATATCAGAGGCATCAAAGGGGGGAATGTGGTGGAATCTCGGTAAAAATAAATTTAGTAGGCCGAGATTACCACGTGGCATGTGTACGTGCATATACTGGTGTATCGGTTGGTTGGTTGCACGTGGCAAAGATAGATCAGTAGTGTACGGAGCATGTGCGAGAATACCGGATGTAGTATTCCCCTCCTCCATTGTGCTGGGCAAGCCATGCGGTCAAACCGGAAGTTAGTTCTTATTCGATTGATTGGGTAAGAGAATGTGTGGGTGGAGCTACTTATGGGAGGAGTTACATGCTTATATAAGGAGCCTACACTATTGTCCGGGGCTCAGAACTTGTTGTATTTTGGTGACATTAGTCCCTCTGAGTCCCGATCGGTGAACCGAATAAAGAATCTCTTCCTTCCTGAAGAAACCTGTGTCCATCTCTCTGTGCTTGGCTTCCGTCAGTTTCTCCGGTATCAGGCTCACGGCGTGCGCCACCCACCTAGAATTGCAGCGCAAAATCATGTATCAATGGTACCTAGTACCAGCAAAGCTACACAAAATATGGCCTCAAACCAGTAACCTATGCTGGAGGTGCGGGAGGGCGGTGGGTACGATGCTCCACATCTGGTGCTCCTGTGATAAAATAAGCCCATTATGGGAAGCGGTGACCCACTTGCTCCAAAAATTACTGCCTGACACAAGGTTGGATAAGCAACAGGAGTGCCTTGTTCATGCTACCAGGGGGCATCCCAAAGCATATTAGAGTCATTATATACCACACTCTGATATCAGCAAACTTACTAATATCTAGGCTTTGGAAAAAAAACACTATGCCAACGATAACCGAGCTGATAAAACAAGTTGATCAAAACTGGTCATACGAATTAATGGCAACGGCGCAATTTGGCATACGTCCAAGCGTCCAAGCAGCCCACGAGACATGGGGAACAATTATGGCACCCACTACCACCCAATGAGACACCGACCCAAACTGCCCCCCCCCACCCATGTAGTGAGGGAAGATCCCCGCAATAAATGATACGTGGAGGAGTATCGAGCATCAAACCATAAACACTGTAGAGGTATATAAACTGGTAAAAGCATAGCCACTCGAAGACGCACAAGCACCCCCGAGATGCAACGCAAATGAGTATATAGCCATACCAGAAATAAAACATATCCCTTGAGCACACTGATATTCACAACCATGCTACTAAAAACACTGTTAAAAACTGTTGATCTGACCAATGATGTAACAAGCAGATGCATTACTACCTGTACCAATGTAATACAACCAACCAATGTATCCCTGTACCTGAACCCTTCCTTTTCCTTTTGTACCCCACCACCTCCCACCATGTTTTGTGAAAAGTGAACAAAAAAAAAAACAAATAAACTTTAAGTTTAAAAAAAATATAATAATAATATCAGGAAGTATTACTTTACTGAGAGGGTAGTGGATGCATTGAATAGCCTTCCAGCTGAAGTGGTAGAGGTTAACACAGTAAAGGAGTTTAAGCATGCGTGGGATAGGCATAAGGCTATCCTAACTATAAGATAAGGCCAGGGACTAATGAAAGTATTTAGAAAATTGGGCAGACTAGATGGGCCGAATGGTTCTTTTCTGCCGTCACATTATATGTTATTGAGATCAGATTATAATGCTGAGAAGCTGCTGTCTCTTCAAACATACCTTTGAAACACTGCCCTCATCTTTATTTACAGTTAAACTCCTCTGTGTCCTGACTCCACTTCTTAACTACTAACATGATTTGTATAATTTTCCCATTTCAAAACAGCACTCTAATATGGGCAATGGATACTGCTGTATGAATGTGTGCGCTTACATCTCCTTCAAGTTCCGGAGGTAGACTTAGATAGCATGAACAGGCAGTATGTTTTCACACCATCCAAAATTTGAATAAGGAATTAAATGTGCTTGGTCAATGTTCTAACCACTAATAAATTGTAATAGAAATGGTACATGGAAGGTCTATGGGATGTGTTACCATGGCCTGGTATGAGTTTGTCTTTGCTAATTTCTTGTCTTCTTTGTGTCTATTCTGGCACTCTTCCCTCATCAACAAAAAAATATACCTTAAATAGACCAAGGTGCTATCTCAGCAATGTATAACCATCCAAAAAATGAGAGCACTCACTGGATTTGGTGAATAAATTCAAATAACTATATTTACATTTGCATAATTTTGATCAATGTTTCGACCGACAAGCGGTCTTTATCAAGATACTGAAAATCGCTAGGTGTACAATATTTATAAGGCATAAGGCAACTTACCCAATCCTGGTGATACACAATATTTTCAATCCCTCCTGCTGAACCGACTGTCGGAACACCCCTCCATGCTTGATGTCATATGTGTGTGATGATGTAATGCCAACATGTGGACGTATTCCACTAGATGGTATCCATATACCACAGTGACACTGAACAATGGAAATTGAAAGTTAAAACCATACATGGAGGGCAACAATGAGAAAATGAATACAAGATAAACTATACAGAGAATGTAAGTGCTCACTAACACAGATTTAGACAGATTTGTGAACAAGATTTTTGAGTAATAGGCCTTTTGTGTACATAGAAAAAATCTTAGATCTTTGAGTTCAGCTCATGAAAAGTGGGGGCAAAACAAAAGTGTTGCGTTTATAATTTTGTACAGTGTATTTCGAACTAGTGTACTCACTGTTATGTTTATACTATGCAATTAAGTTACCCTCAGTTCCTATTTCATAACTCAAGGGTCGTTCAATTTTTCTTCCCACCTCACCTATGGCCTATTTTACGTATCTACATGTGCCTCAAGCAGATCTATACATAAAACTTCACTATGTATGCTTTATATTTTGGGATTGTTTTAATATCCAAGGACAAATGGGTATTTTATTACACTTTGATTTTCTTTTGGTTGCTTGGTATAGTTATCACTAACGTAGTTATATTATGGAATAGTGTTTTTTTTACTTTATCTACCTAATAATCACACTGCTGCATTTTTTCACAGTATTGGTAACTTAATTCTGTTTACATACACTACCCTCCCTTGGGTCACTTTGGTTCGTGTCTAGATATGAACTGCTGCCCACTTTTTGGCACTCCATTTCTAATCACATACTTCTTACATTTCAATAATCCTGCCAGGTATCTCTATTCAGTTTAATTGCATACGCATTTGTTTTCAAGTCACCATGCAAGTGACTCACTTTACAATACTACCTACCCCTTATGACAATGACTTACTCCACAAATCATTACCTTTAGCTTGGTCTGGCTGTTAGTGTTCCCTAGGTAACCAAAGGTAGATTTCCAGCTTCTTGTGCCATTACATAGCTGTCCCGCGAGGCCAACTCCCTCAACTACGGAGGTATTTCGCCCCTAGGGCCAAGTTAGTGCCTTGCATCTCTGCCCTCTTTGCAAAAACAGTTTGGGCCTCACCTGTCTAGAATCTTGTTAATCATCACTGAGAGGCCAACACCCCGCCCGCCATAACGTTCGGTGGCAAACCTACCCAAAAGCCAAATCATATGTCGAGTCTCATATCGCCACTTTGCAGCTTATTAGGTTCCCATTTCACCAATTTAGCTTAATTGTTTCCCCACTTGGCATGACATAGGCCAGCCAGTACCAGGATGTTATCCTTTTGCTACCACTAACATTTTTTTTTCTCTTTCAGGTGTGGTTATAAATACTTCTAGGAATTGTGGAAGGAAGAGAAGAGATTTAAGGGGCTGACTGATGTTAGCCCCTCAAACCTGTTTCAGAACATGTAACGAGACATGAGACTTAGGAAAGTCAGTATTTAATTACAAAAACTAGTATAGAGCACCGCTCACAATCATCAGTTAATTGTCATATAATTAGCATAGCTTTGCAAAGGGTTCAGGTATCATTTAGGACTATTGACACGTTCAATTCCTAGATGCTTTCTTTTTAACAAACTGATGTTTGTAAGGTATGCTCAGTTACCGCATTAATAAAGATTTAAGTAGGCTTATACACCACAGGACTTTGCTATTATGTAGTTATGAGTAAAGAGAGTTTATTATTTTTTGCCCTCTTACCCTTGTACCTCATTCGTCGGTTTCTGCACCCCTCAACCGACTTGCTACTACTGGTATAACTTAATCCTTATTGTATGCTTTGGCTTTTTAATCCTGACCACAAATGTAAGGCAGAATGCCTAGAGTTGTAGGAGGGGTTTGTTGCCTGCCTATATGTACCACCTCCTCCTGACATTCGTCCTATGTTTTGGAAACCCTCCCACCTCTCCCATTTTTATATATACTCTAATAGGTGGGCCCTCTTTTTAGGCCTTACCCCATTCGTGTTGCTGCTATTAGTATAATTTGATCCTTATTATATGCTTTGGCTTTTTGATCCCGACCACAAATATATATATATATATATATATATATATATATATATATATATATATATGAAACCATGGGGCTGCAGTCACCTGAATGCATAAATGGGGTGCTGCTGGGGCCAATTTATACAATAGACAAGATCCAGTGCACTCACTCTTCCACTAAACAGCAACTTCAGAGCTCTCAGATTGTATTAGTTTTTTTTAGTTTTTTAAAAACACCTAATTAAGGCAAAAATAATGGGGGTTTAGTTACAGTATATGATCATACATTGCATAAGCCTGCCACAATGTCAACGTACCCCATCTATGGCAGGTCCTACTCTCACAGCCTAATGACTGCTCTTATGAGATTAACCCACTTACTTGAGAAATAAAATTCCATCTGGGGCTCTCTGCAGTGCAAGGCTAAATAGGGCCCTGGAATGAGGCACCTGTGAGAGGGAGGGGTGCAAAACCAAGGACTTAGCCTGGGCAGAGCCGGACCAGGAATAAAAAGCAGCCAGAGGTGGCTTTAGACTTTATGAGGCCTTAGGCGAAACCCAAACATAAGGCCCCACTAACACCAAAAGTGAAAAAAACAATAGGGTTGCATTTTATGTGACAGGATTAGAGGCATTAATGTGACAGTATAAGTGTGGCAGGGTTGGGGGGAGAGTGTGACAGAGTGAGAGAAGGTGAGTGTGACATAATTAAGGGGGTTTATACGACAGGGTGAGTGTGGCAGAGCGAGGGTAGGTGAGTTTGGAGGGGTGAGATTAACAAGATTAGGAGTGGTTAATGTGAGTGTAGATGCGTAAAGGGGCTGAAAGTGTGGTGGGGGTGACAATGTGAGGGGAGGCTGACAGTGTGAGGGGAGGCTGACAGCGTTTGTGGGGAGGCTGACTGCATGTGTGGGGAGGCTGACTGTGTGAGAGTACGGTGACACTACATTGTGGGGGCTGACAGTGGGTGGGGGCATGACAGTATGTGTGAGGGAAGGTGACATTGTATGTGAGGGGGTGACACTGTGTAAGGGTGATACTGTGAGAGAAGGGGGTGATACTGTGTGGGAGAGAGGGTTTATACTGTGAGGGAAGAGGGTGATACTGTGTGGGACAGAGGCGTGATACTGTGAGGGAGTGGGTGATACTGTGAGGGAGGGGGTGATACTGTGAGGGAGGGGTTGATACTGTGAGGTGGGAATATTGTGAGGGAGGGTGTAATACTGTGGGGGGATACTATGATGGAGGGGGTGATGGTGTGAAGGATAGGGGTGATGGTGTGAGGGGGTAATACTGTCAGGGGGGATACCGGGAGGGAGTGGGGGATACTGGGAGGGGGAGAGGTAATACGGGGAGGGGGATACTGGGGTGGAGGGGGCAATACTGTGAAAGTAATACTGGGAGGGTGAGGGTCAATGCTGTAGGGGAAAGCCGGGAGGGAGATGGTTACTGCTGTGGGGGGATACTGGGAGGGGAAGGGTTAATGATGTGGGAGGAATAGTGGGAGGGAGAGGGTTAATTCTGTGGGGCGGAATACTGGGATGGAGGGTGTGACAAAATGGCTTTTTTTTGTTCAAGAATTTTGTATTGAGGTTTTTAGGAGGGAAAGGGGTACAGAAAAAAGAGAGGGGTTTAACAAGCCAGTAATATATTATAATTTCGATAGCTTTAGTCACATTTGGGTCCGACCCTCAGTTACATTCCGCACATATATTCTTCGTGTGTCTATATATACACATATATATATACATAAATACACATACACACACATGTACATACATATTTATAAAAAAAATTTTCTGTACACGTTGTTGTCAATCAGATATAAGATCATTTATTCCAAATAGGTAACTTGAGGGAGGGAGTGCGTAGCTTATCAGTGAAGGATGACTGTTATGTGTTATTAAACCACTGGGTTCAGTGTTGGCATAGTATCAACGTCCCCTTTAACAGCATGCACGCGTTGTCTGCAAGCCGGTGAAAATACAGAGCTTATTCATAGCGGTTTAACCATAGTGTTATACCTGAGGTGCGTGAGTTGTGTTGGTGGGTACGCCTCAGCCGTGGTGTGGGAGACGGTGACACCTGCGTTTACATGGGAGCCCATCCGTCAGTTAACAGGACTGCCGTGGCTTGATGTGTTCCCTGACCTTTCCTATCACGGAATGCCAGTGTGCGGTGGAGGGGGGATGCCTATGCCCTGACGGTGGGGCTCGTGCTGTAGATATCAGTGTCCCACTCCGTCTGAGGGTGTAGGTGGGTATGAGGCCTCCTTCCCTCTGGGGTCTTTAGGTCTCCAGCAAGTGTCATATGGTTGACTTTATAGTGTTATATATTGAATAGTAGGGGGGAGATATGGTATGTGGGAGGGTAGTGTTGTATCAGGTAGGTTAGCTGGGGTAATGGAAAGTGAAAGTAAGGGACCACTGCATCGCGGGTACATTGTGTTGAGATCAGGTGCTTCGGATAGGTGTAGTGTATCATGATATCGGGGCTGTGGGTTGTAGGGTGTGTTGGGTCCTAGCATGGTGACTGATTGGAAAGGATGGGCGGATGGTGTAGTCAGGGGCGTATTAGCCGCGGGGCAAACAAGGCATTTGCCTTGGGCGGCATTTTCTAGGGGGCGGCAAAAAAAGCCGCCCCCCAAATGCCCAAGGCAAATGTCTTGTTAGCCTTGCGGCTAACAGACCTGCTGGGCTGCTGCTGGGCGGTCGGGCGGCGCTCTTGGGCGGCTGGCGAGGGAGCACTTCATCTGAGCTGTCTGCTCAGCTCCCTCGCGCGCCGCACAGTGAGGCTGGGAGCCGGAATATGACGTCATATTCCGGCTCCGCCTCCCAGCCTCACTGTGTGGCGCGCGAGGGAGCTGAGCAGACAGCTCAGATGAAGTGCTCCCTCGCCAGCCGCCCAAGAGCGCCGCCCGACCGCCCAGCAGCAGCCCAGCAGCCACTGGACCACCAGGGAAAAAGGATGCCCCCCCCCCCCAGCATTCCCAAAGGTAAGGAGACTGGGGGGGGGGGGGGTTGAAGTAAAAATAAATAAAAAAAAGTGTTAATGTGAGTGAGTGAGTGTGAGTGTCTGTTAGTGAGTGTGAGTGTGTGTCTGTTAGTGAGTGTGAGTGTGTGTCTGTTAGTGAGTGTGAGTGTGTGTGTGTGTGTCTGTTAGTGAGTGTGAGTGTCTGTTAGTGAATGTGTGTCTGTTAGTGAGTGTGTGTCTGTTAGTGAGTGTGTGTGTGTGTGTCTGTTAGTGAATGTGTGTCTGTTAGTGAGTGTGAGTGTGTGTGTCTGTTAGTGTGTGTGTGTGTCTGTTAGTGAGTGTGTGTGTCTGTTAGTGAGTGTGAGTGTGTGTGTCTGTTAGTGTGTGTGTGTGTCTGTTAGTGTGTCTGTTAGTGTGTTTGCCTGTGAGTGTGTGTGTGTGTGTCTGACTGTGTGTGTGTGTATGTTAGTGAGTGTGTGTGTCTGCTAGTTTGTGTCTGCTAGTGACTGAGTGCGTGTCTGTTAGTGCGTGTCTGTTAGTGCGTGTCTGTTAGTGCGTGTCTGTTAGTGCGTGTCTGTTAGTGCGTGTCTGTTACTGAGTGTGAGTGTGTCTGTTACTGAGTGTGAGTGTGTCTGTTACTGAGTGTGAGTGTGTCTGTTACTGAGTGTGAGTGTGTCTGTTAAGGAGTGTGAGTGTGTCTGTTACCGAGTGTGAGTGTTAGCGAGTGTATGCGTATCTGTCAGTGAATGTGTGTGTGTGTATTTATAATGCGGGACGGGGTAAAGGTTGGGTGGGGGTGGCGCGGGGGGGTGCCTGAGTTTTGTCCTGCCTAGGGCAGCACAAAACCAGGATACACCACTGGGTGTAGTATGTGTTTCAGAAGGTGCATGGTAGCCTCATCCCCATAGTCGAAGTGGTGTATGACACTCTTGGAGTGCGCTAGTTAGTAACGTCTAGTGTGCTATTCTTGTCTTTCGGGAGCGGGGTGTGGTAGCCCCGCTTCTGTCCATTGTATTATATGTTGTGCGTGTCGTGGTGGACGACTAGTGCAGTGTCAAGTGGGTATGGGGTGCGTGGTGGAATCCCAATTGTGGTAGTGGTCTGTTCAGGCCTTGTTGGATCAGGATGGGGGAGGGGGGGGGTTGAGGGAAGGTGTCCAGGCCGTCTCCATCCGGGGCGCTCCTCCCCGACTTCCACCGCGGGTGTTCCAGGTCAAGTTGTGGGGCAGTCTTCCAACCGGCCTCTCATCCGCACCGTCTATGGTCCTGTGTGTCTCCCCTCACCTGCCGCCCGGTTCGCTACATAGACCAGCCATGGGCACCACCTGTCCGTGTGTTTCTCTTCCAAGCCTTGTAGCGTGGCCTGTACCGATTCTGCTGTGTAAATCTCGTCCATTCTCTCCAGCCATTGCGAAATGGTTGGGATAGTGGTCTGTTTCCAGTACTGCGGTATCAGGGCTTTGGCTGCATTCAGGAGGTGTCGGAGTATGGATTTCCGATATGTTCCAATGGGGGTTGGCGTGGAGTGGAGCAGGGCCAGTTTCTTGTCGAATTCGCCCGTATCCCCTAGTATTACCTCAATTTCACGTTGTATCCCTTCCCAGTATGGTGCGATAAGGGGGCAATCCCACCAAATGTGCGTGAGAGTTCCTGGGCCACACCTGGGCCACACCTGGGCCACACCTCCAACACACATTCGGTACCGTCTGGAATATTCTATACATTTGTGAAATATATTATTATTATTATTATTATGTTATTTATATAGCGCCATCAAATTCCGCAGCGCTTTACAATGTATACAATATATATATACACACACACACACATATAGTAATATAATACACATAACTTAATATACATTTGTGCACATGTATAGATGCATAATACTCCTACAAATCACATAGATAAAGCAAAAAGATATTAAATTGTTTTATCATATCTGCCCTTTTAAAGTAAAAACAGATATTGGCACATCAATTCATGCTGATACACAATGACCAATATAAACACTGGTATACACACATATACTCATTGACAAACACTGGCACACAATGATCTGTACTGACACACACACAGTGATCCATACTGACACACACATTGATCCATACTGACACAAACAGTGATCCATACTGACACACACACACATTGATCCATACTGACATACACAGTGATCCCTACTGACGCACACAGTGATCCATACTGACACACACACACATTTATCCATACTGACACACACACACATTTATCCATACTGACACACACATTGATCCCTACTGACGCACACAGTGATCCATACTGACACACACACACATTTATCCATACTGACACACACATTTATCCATACTGACACACACATTGATCCCTACTGACGCACACAGTGATCCAAACTGACGCACACAGTGATCCACACTGACATACACAGTGATCCACACTGACATACACAGTGATCCCTACTGACGCACACAGTGATCCCTACTGACGCACACAGTGATCCATACTGACATACACAGTGATCCATACTGACACACACACACATTTATCCATACTGACACACACATTGATCCCTACTGACGCACACAGTGATCCAAACTGACGCACACAGTGATCCACACTGACATACACAGTGATCCACACTGACATACACAGTGATCCCTACTGACGCTCACAGTGATCCCTACTGACGCACACAGTGATCCATACTGACATACACAGTGATCCCTACTGACGCACACAGTGATCCATACTGATGCACACACATTGATCTATACTGACACACATTGATCCATACTGACCCACAAACCCTAAGTATCAGTAAAATGCACATGAAATACATGGGTGTCACTGCTAACTGAGCCCACCTTGCGCCTTAAAAGGGTCCTGGCTGAAACTCTGCTTAAAGTGTTGAATTTTTAGCTTTCATGCAGCGGAAGGAGGGGGAGGGTGGGAGCGGGAAGCACTGTAATAGCTTGTTGAAAAATAAAAAGCAGGGAAGCTGATTGTCAGCTTCCTTTCAGCAGCTCTATAACTGGCTTCCCTGCTGCCTCCTCTGACTGTCTGACATCATGTACTACACACAGGAAACTAAGATTAGAAGACCCGCATGGGCTGCCCGGCTGTGCCTGATTGCCAGGTCACATGCTTTCTGTATGTTAAGGCTGGCAATCAGGCACAGCCGGGCAGCCCCTTCTAAAGTTTAAAGGGACACTAAAGTAACCAGAACAACTACAGCTTAATGTAGTTGTTCTGGTGAGTATAATAGTTCCCTTCAGGCATTTTCATGTAAACACTGCCTTTTCAGAGGAAAGACAGTGTTTACATTGCCCCTAGGGACACCTCCAAGTGGCCCTCCTTAAATGGGGTGCTGCTGGGTCCAAGTTATACAATACACTAGATCCAGCAAACTCACTCATCCACTAAACAGCAACTTCAAAGCTCACAGATTTTTTTATTTTTTTTTTAAAACACCTAATCTAGGCAAAAATAATGGGAGTTTAGTTACAGTACATGATCATAAAATGCAAAAGCCTGCCACAATGACAATGTACCCCATCTATGGCAGGTACTACTCTTATGGCCTAATGTTTGCTCTTATGAGATTAACCCACTTATTTGAAAATATTTCCATCTGGGGTTCTCTGCAGTGGAAGGCTAAATAGGGACCTGGGGTGAGGCACCTGTGACAGAGGATATATATATATTTATGACAGGATTTTATGTCATAAAACACCCTGTGTATTACTGAGTGATGCTATAAATTGTAGAGCTGTGTATTTGTATATGTATACATATCACAATGTATGAGTCAAAATTGTCATATTGTCCTTGCAAGTGATGATATTTTGCTAAATAATCTTGCAATCCTGCATTGCCAACAAATCATGCTACAGTCAGTTTAACATTTCTACCATAAGATTTGATACAGCCTAATTTGGGGTTTCTGTCTCCTACATGTGCTTTTAAAATCCAAGTCAAGTCATTTTGTACGTGGTTATAAGTGGCATGTCACCTTGTTAAAAACATGTCTGACTGTTCATGTTAAAAGGCTGAAAAAGCCTTTTGTGTTCTGCATTTATAGTATCCCTGCTAAAATGGTGTAAAATTGAACAAGGCTGAAAGCAATTCATTCAATTTATACTCTCAGGGCAATGCTTTATAAAATGTAGAATTTCATCATCAGTCCCTGAAGTGAAAAAGATTGATTTGCTTGTCATATTGAATATACTCCAAAAAGTAGTTTAAGAAAAATTGACCCTGAGCACTGTGTCTCAAAGTCTTTTGGGCATCAAGTTGATGGCAGCTCAAGATCTTTGATAGAACACAAATAGTCTCCATGTGTTCGGGAAAAATAACTGTGGTGCAGCTTGCAACAATTATGCAAACTCCAGGGGATTTTCATAATTAAGGGAAAAAAAGAATGTTGCTGTGCCGAAAGCCACTGAACATTTAAATGCACTTAAATAAATCTACAATATCTCCTTATCATTATTTTCCAACCATTTAAGAGCTACAGAGGTGAGCAGAGCACTGCAAAGTGGTGAGTTTCTCAACATGATGGCTATAGTTAGATTTCCCATGTGCAAAGTAATAAACAGTGGTAATGTGAACATTTTCAAAAATTCTTCCAAGAGTTTATAATACTAGCATGATTCCAAGCTGTTTCTAAATAAACTCAAGTCACTAACATGATAAGGATTATTTGCTAAACTGACCTGAATTCTATGTGAATTATAAAAAATTACAATTTGGAGAAATTCTCCCAACTGCTTCCAGTTTGGTAATTTTGGCCTTAAATTTAAAATTAATTTTTAATTCTCGATAATTTTCCATTTAGAAAATAATGACGATAAGATATTCAAGGTATTTTGGTATGTTCTGATTTGACTCATACTTGATTCTTTCTGTCTATCTATCTATCTATCTATCTATCTATCTATCTATCTATCTATCTATCTATCTATCTCCTTTGTAAGAGTTTTACTAAATACTACCTATTTAACTATTTATATCTGTTTATATATTACATGACCAAGTGACGCAATTTGATCCATACATCTGCTGGCGCCCACAGCTATAGCACATAGCTAGGAGTTGTTGTATATGCTGTAAGAGTATTTTATGTAGCTTAACACAAAGTAATATGCAGCTAGCATGTATTTTCATGTATATGTTTCTCAATGATATTGCTAGCATGAACTAAATACTATATATACATATTTATGGAGAGAGAACAATTATTGTTATGCTTTACCTACATATCTCAAACTGATATTTTGAAAGTCCTGCTTGGGACAGAAACTCTGAATTCCTTAAAAAACAAAAGAGCAAACACAGTATTGTGTTTCAGACTTTACTATGATTTTTTGCAGCTACCCTTTGTATTGGATGCAAATTACACTATTTCCGCATGGGAAGTATTATTGTGTTTTGTCTCACTACAATCTTTGTTGTATCTATCCATTTATCCATCCCTCTATTGTGGAATTTGTCATCCACACAATTTGTGTATGACAGGTTCTTATGA
The DNA here is from genome assembly GCF_036172605.1 of Pelobates fuscus. NCBI lineage: Eukaryota > Metazoa > Chordata > Amphibia > Anura > Pelobatidae > Pelobates > Pelobates fuscus. The sequence goes on along the minus strand of NC_086318.1, from coordinate 323,153,503 downwards.
AAATAGAAAATAATCTAAGTGTGTTGTAATACTGTTATCAATATATTACTGATGCTGTCATTTTTGTAAATGCATTTAGAAGGAATAATTTTATTTGGTTACAACATGGTAAAGGTAACTGTACAAAATGTTTTTGAAACTCGGTACTTGTTTTTCAAGTATAAGATAAATGCACAAACAAGGCAGGGCTTGTTTTGTTGATACATATCATCTTGTTACTGTTGTTGCTGGTTGCTGTGAGTAGATATTTGCAGCCACAAAATATCATCAGAATTCAAAGGGTCCCTTTTGCCTTTAATGTCTGCATACCAATAATATCTGTCTCAACTGATATTGAATGCCAAATAGTGTTTACCAGTTTGAAACCTGAAAAACAGTTCATTTTGCAATTTCTTTGCTATAGCAACATCAATAAGACACATAACCCTCTTGATCCACTGTTCTTATCCCTGGCACTGAAATGCACATTGCAATCAATACAACAAACATGTAAATAATGAAATGTAAAAAAACTGAGTTCCCTGAGGACCTCAATAATACTGGCTGGGTAGGTTCCCAAAGTATAGCATCTCCTGGCCTACTAAAATGACCTAATTGGGATAGATGCTCAGTCTTCTGTCCTACTAAAATGTTGAAATGATGTCTTGTCTTATGCCACCAGTAAAACCTCCTAAGAGGTTAACTGTGTAACCTCTTTAAGGTGTTAACTCCAACATTGTTTTTTAAGTGAATAATCCTCTATACTCACTTAAAGGAGGCTGGTGGTGCTGTAAGCAAGTAAAGAGGATTATCTGACTTGTTGAGTAGTGATGTCCCGAATGGTTCGCTGGCGAATAGTTCCTGGCGAACATAGCTTGTTGTGTACATATGCGATGTTCGGTCCGCCCCCTATTCGTCATCATTGAGTAAACATTGACCCTGTACCTCACAGTCAGACACATTCCAGCCACTCAGCAGCAGACCCTCCCTCCCAGACCATGCCACCTCCTAAACAGCATACAATTGACATTAATTCTGAAGCTGCATCCTTTTTTTTTTTTTTTTTTTTGTGTTTGTGTTTATTATACATTATCCTCCATAGCCAGTAACCTGTGTTTATTATACATTATTCCCCCATAGCCAGTAACCGGTGTTTATTATACATTTCCCCCCATAGCCAGTAACCTGTGTTTATTATACATTATCCCCCATAGCCTGTAACCTGTGTGTATTATACATTATACTCCCATAGCCAGTAACCTGTGTTTATTATGCATTATCCTCCCCATAGCCAGTAACCTGTGTTTATTATACATTATCCCTCCATAGCCAGTAACCTGTGTTTATTATACATTTTCCCCCATAGCCAGTAACCGGTGTTTATTATACATTTCCCCCCATAGCCAGTAACCTGTGTTTATTATACATTATCCCCCATAGCCTGTAACCTGTGTGTATTATACATTATCCTCCCATAGCCAGTAACCTGTTTTTATTATATATTATCCCCCTATAGCCAGTAACCTGTGTTTATTATACATTATCCCTCCCATAGCCAGTAACCTGTGTTTATTATACATTATCCCCCCATATCCAGTAACCTGTGTTTATTATACATTATTCCTCCATAGCCAGTAACCTGTGTTTATTATACATTATCCCCCCATAGCCAGTAACCTGTGTTTATTATACATTATCCCCCCATAGCCGGTAACCTGTGTTTATTATACATTATCCTCCTCATAGCCAGTAACCTGTGTTTATTATACATTATACTCTATAGCCAGCAACCTGTGTTTATTATACATTACCCCTCCCCCCCCCATAGCCAGTAACCTGTGTTTATTATACATTATCCCCCATAGTCATTTATCGTTGGACCTAGGCAGCATGATGTCTTAGGCCGGCCCAGAGAGTGAGTGAGTGAGTGAATAATATAATATATATGTTCAGAAACATATTAGTAATATATGTAAATCGGGTTCATGCAAAGAGGGTGAAAAGTTAAAGGTAAAGAAAAACACACATTGCATTGCATCAAATTTACAAAGCCAAACTTTTAAAAAGCTTTCCTCATTTCTTTCTCGGGATGAGGAATATATCGGTTGTAGACTGAGGATTTCCATCTGCCTAATCTTTTAATAATATGCACTGGAGTGTCAGTGTTGAAGAAGACCGAAGCTGCCCCTATTCTAAATTAAAGACCCGAGACATGGATACAACCCAATCTTAGGAGTAGTGTTCTGATGTAGAAGATGAATTTAGCCGTAGTCAGAGGGATTCAGTGAGAGTAGTGAAATGTGTGTGGCATGACTGAGTGTGGGTAAGTAAGAGTCAAGTATTTTAACTGGGCACTAGTTCTAGGTGGGATAAAGTGGTATACAGTGGCGGATCCAGAGCCTGATCTCGGGAGGGGCACTTGTAGATTATTTTAAAAAAATAATCCTAGCACAATAACCACTACAGCTCAGTGTAGTAGTTATGGTGCCAGTAGTGCCAGGATCCCACCCCGGAGTAAGTAGTCATACCGTTTAAGAACAGTTTGACAACTTACCTGGGGTCTGCTGGGATATAGGGCATAGGAGAAGTAGTGTGTGTTAGGGGTGAAGTGTGTGTGAAAGGTGCAGTGTGTGTGTGAGCGGTGAAGTGAGTGTGAGTGCGTAAGGGTGGCAGTGTGTGTATTAGGAGGCAGTGTGTGTATGGGGGCACTGTATGTCTGTGTGGGGCAGTGTGTGTATGGGGGGGCACTGTATGTATGTGTGGGGCAGTGTGTGTATGGGGGGCACTGTGTGTATGGGGGGGTCGTGTGTGTGTGTTTGGGGCAATGTGTGTATGGGGGGGCAGCAGGGTGTGTAGGGCACTGTGTGTATAGGTGTGCAGTGTGTGCGGGGCAGTATGTGTATGGGGCAGTGTTTGTGGGGCAGTGTGTATGGGGACAGTGTTGTATGGGGACAGTGTTTGTGGGACAGTGTTGTATGGGGACAGTGTTTGTGGCGCAGTGTGTTCGGAGGCAGTGTTTATGGGGGCAGTGTGTGTATGGGGGCAGTGTGTGTATGGGGTCAGTGTGTGTAAGGGGGAAGTGTGTGTATGGGGCAGTGTTTGTGGGGCAGTGTGTGTGTGGGGCAGTGTGTGTATGGGGACAGTGTGTGTATGGGGACAGTGTGTATATGGGGACAGTGTGTGCATGGGGACAGTGTGTATATGGGGACAGTGTGTGTATGGGGGCAGTGTGTGTATGGGGGCAGTGTGTGTAGTGTGTGTATGGGGTCAGTGTGTGTATGGGGTCCGTGTGTGTAGTGTGTGTATGGGGTCAGTGTGTGTATGGGGTCAGTGTGTGTATGGGGTCAGTGTGTGTAGTGTGTGTATGGGGTCAGTGTGTGTAGTGTGTGTATGGGGTCAGTGTGTGTATGGGGGCAGTGTATGTTGGGCAGTGTGTATGGGGGCAGTGTATGTGGGGCAGTGTGTATGGGGCCAGTGTGTATGGGGGGAGGGGAGGAGGGAAGGGAGGCTTTTTAATTAAAAAATAAATAAATAAATGTATTTAATAAAATATATTATGTCCCCCCTCCCTTCTTACCTTTATTGAGGAGGAGGGGGGACATTTCTGGATCCCTGGTGGTCCCAGTGGGGAATCCCTGGTGGTCCAGTGGTTCCAGTGAACTCTAGCCCGCGCTCCAGGGCTAGAGTTCACTCTCGCGAGATTTGGAGCGTTGCCGTGGTAACTGCAGTAACTCTCCAAATCTCGCGAGAGGAGGACCCGGAGGAGCTGCTGGTAAGAGCTCCCGGGTCCTCTCACCCTCCCCTTCCGGTCGGCTGTCAGTAATGTGCCTGCGGACCGGGGAGGGAGATCACTGATCTCCCTCCCCGGTCCGCAGGCACATTGCAGGGCTGGCGCTTGGGCAATGCCAGCCCTGCACTAGCCGGCAGGGGAGAATCTCGGGGGGGGCAATTGCCCCGTTGCCCCCCCCCCTGGATCCGCCAATGGTGGTATAGCGGATGGATGAGTAGTTTGATTCGTTTTAGAGGTTTGTATAGAAAGTATATAGTGATCATGATTTTTAGCGATATCCAATATTTTTAAGGTGGTCTCAAACAAACATAAAATGCTATACCAAATTTGTGGGAATATCGAATAGTCGTGTACAGTAAATTAGAGAGGCACAGAATATCGAACCATCGATCGGTAACCTGGATGAAGTAGGGGGTCTATCTGTTTTATTAATTACGCGGTAATATGCTTTTAATGGGATAGGATGTTAGGAAAGGTGTGTGCTTGGGATAAATGGTTGTGGCTGTATTTACCTTATCCTAGGACCGACCTGGCTTATAAGCTTGAGCCGCGCGTGGCTGGATCACTCCTGCCTCCACACGAGCCGCATGCGGCTTGATCTCCTCTTCTGACTTAGCCGCGTGCACTGACCGCAGTGATCGGTCACGTGGCCTGCCTGGCACTAGGAGCACGGCTCGAGTCACGAGCTCGCTCTTAAAGGGGCAGTGGGAGTCAAAAGTTGATTCAGGCTCCCATTGGCCCACATCAATTGGCACAAACGTTTTGGGGGCGTAGGCATGACGTGGGCCAATCACTGGTGTAACAGTAGTGTATAGTGATGTACCGAACTGTCCGCCGGCGAACAGTTCCTGGCGAAATTAGCGTGTTCGCGTTCGCCGCGGCGGGCGGAAACATGCGCAGTTCGATCCACCCCCTATTCGTCATCATTGGGCAAACTTTGACCCTGTGCCTCTCGGTCAGCAGACACATTCCAGCCAATCAGCAGCACTCCCTCCCTTCCACACCCTCCAACCTCCCTCCCAGCATCCATTTTCGATTCATTTGGAAGATGCATGCTTAGTGAGAGGAGGGAAAGTTTAGCTGCTGCTGATTAGATAGGGAAATTGATAGCTCGGCTAGGGTATTCAGTGTCCACTACAATCCTGAAGGACTCATCTGATCTCTGCTGTAAGGACAGCACCCCAAAAAGCCCTTTTTATGGCTATAACATCAGGCTGCTTTTTTTTTTTTCCTGTGTAATGTAATTGCAGGTGCCTGCCTGCCAGCTTCTGTGTGAGGTTCACATTGGATACTGTGCCTATTTGCCCAGTGCCACCACTCATATCTGTTTTAACAATAGGTTAAGCTTTACATTTAAAATAAATATTTTTTTTTCACTGTAATAGAAGAGCAGTTGCCTGCCTGCCAGCTTCTGTGCGAGGTTCACATTGGATACTGTGCCTATTTGCCCAGTGCCACCACTCATATCTGTTTTAACAATAGGTTAAGCTTTACATTTAAAATAAATATTTTTGTTTTCACTGTAATAGAAGATCAGTTGCCTGCCTGCCAGCTTCTGTGTGAGGTTCACATTGGATACTGTGCCTATTTGCCCAGTGCCACCACTCATATCTGTTTTAACAATAGGTTAAGCTTTACATTTAAAATAAATATATTTTTTTCACTGTAATAGAAGAGCAGTTGCCTGCCTGCCAGCTTCTGTGTGAGGTTCACATTGGATACTGTGCCTATTTGCCCAGTGCCACCACTCATATCTGTTTTAACAATAGGTTAAGCTTTACATTTAAAATATTTTTTTTTTTTCACTCTAATAGAAGAGCAGTTAGTTGTCTGCAAGCGTCTGTGTTTCAGGCCTACTTCAGCGTGTGCTCTGCAGACCTGTGCCAGCGTGCTTTGACAGTTGCCAATCATATTTGGTGTCTCTTTAGCGTGCTTTTACAACCAAAATTTTGTTTCCACTGTAATAGAAGAGCAGTTGCCTGCCTGCCAGCTTCTGTGTGAGGTTCACATTGGATACTGTGCCTATTTGCCCAGTGCCACCACTCATATCTGTTTTAACAATAGGTTAAGCTTTACATTTAAAATAAATATTTTTTTTCCACTGTAATAGAAGAGCAGTTGCCTGCCTGCCAGCTTCTGTGTGAGGTTCACATTGGATACTGTGCCTATTTGCCCAGGGCCACCACTCATATCTGTTTTAACAATAGGTTAAGCTTTACATTTAAAATAAATATTTTTTTTTCACTGTAATAGAAGAGCAGTTAGTTGTCTGCAAGCGTCTGTGTTTCAGGCCTACTTCTGCGTGTGCTCTGCAGACCTGTGCCAGCGTGCTTTGACAGTTGCCACTCATATCTTGTGTCTCTATAGCGTGCTTTTACAACCAAAATTTTGTTTCCACTGTAATAGAAGAGCAGTTGCCTGCCTGCCAGCTTCTGTGTGAGGTTCACATTGGATACTGTGCCTATTTGCCCAGTGCCACCACTCATATCTGTTTTAACAATAGGTTAAGCTTTACATTTAAAATAAAAAAAAAAATTCACTGTAATAGAAGAGCAGTTGCCTGCCTGCCAGCTTCTGTGTGAGGTTCACATTGGATACTGTGCCTATTTGCCCAGTGCCACCACTCATATCTGTTTTAACAATTGGTTAAGCTTTAGATTTAAAATAAATATTTTTTTTTCACTGTAATAGAAGATCAGTTAGTTGTCTGCAAGCATCTGGGTGTCAGGCCTACTTCAGCGTGTGCTCTGTAGACCTGTTCCAGCGTGCTTTGACAGTTGCCAATCATATTTGGTGTCTCTATAGCGTGCTTTTAAAACCAAAATTTGTTTTTCACTGTTATAGATTGAATAGCAGTTACATGTCTTCAAGCGGGTGTCTCAGGCCTACAGTGTGTGCTCTGCAGAACTGTTCCAGTGCACATTGCCAATCATATATGGTGTCTCTATAGCGTGCTTTTAAAACCAAAATTTGTTTTTCACTGTTATAGATTGAATAGCAGTTACTTGTCTTCAAGCGGCTCTGTCAGTCCTTCCTTCAGCGTGTGCTCTGCAGAACTGTTCCAGTGCACATTGCCAATCATATCTGGTCTCACAGTAGCTTGCACGCATAGTACCACTAATCCCCAAAAAAATGACAGGCAGAGGCAGGCCACCCCGCAGGGGCCGTCGTGGTCGTGGTGCTGTGATTCCCTTTTGCCCTAGAATAATGCCCAGTTTTCAGAAGCCACGTACCCTGAACTTGAAAAGTTCTGAGGACTTAGTTGACTGGCTAACACAGGACACCCAATCTTGTACAGCCTCCGCTCGGAACCTTGACGCACCATCCTCCTCCAGCTTAGCTTCAGGCACCTCTCAAGATAGCACTCACCCGCCTGCCGCCACCACCAAAACTAGCACCACAGCCGCTTTACTTGGTATGTCAGAGGAGTTATTCACACACCCGTTTGAAGAAATGAGTGATGCGCAACCATTATTGCTAGAGGATGTAGATAACAGGGATATGTCTCAGGCAGGCAGCATTAAACACATGGAGGTACGGTGTGATGATGATGATGTTGTACCCGCTGCTGCTTCCTTTTCTGAGTTGTCAGATACAAGCAAAGCGGTTGATGATGACGATGCGTCCATGAATGTCACGTGGGTGCCCGCTAGAAGAGAAGAAGAACAGGGCAAAGTTCAGATGGGGAGACAGAGAGGAGGAGGAGGAGACCAGTTGGAAGCAGGGGGGGTCGTCACAAGGAGCTAGTGGCACAGTCAGACAGCATGCATCGGCACCCGGGGTCAGCCCGACAGCACGCCAATCAACGCATGCTGTGTCCACCACCAGAATGCCGTCATTGCAGAGCTCAGCAGTGTGGCATTTTTTTTGTGTGTCTGCCTCTGACAACAGCGATGCCATTTGCAACCTGTGCCAAAGGAAACTGAGTCGTGGGAGGTCCAACACCCACCTAGGTACAATTGCTTTGCGTAGGCACATGATCTCACATCACAAATGCCTATGGCAGGGGTAGGCAACCTTCGGCTCTACAGATGTTTTGGACTACATCTCCCATAATGCTTTTACAGCCATATTGCTGGCAAAGCATCAAGGGAGATGTAGTCCACAACATCTGTAGAGCCGAAGGTTGCCTACCCCTGGCCTATGGGATCAACACATGAGTACAAGTAGCACACCTACTATAAGCCGCCATCCTCCTCCTGGTCCAGCATCTTCAGCCACGTCAACCACTGCTGTCCTTCTTGCCCCCTCTCAACCATCCGCCACTCCGTCTCCCGCCTTGAGCAGTTCCCGCTCATCTGCCCACAGTCATGTGTCTGTCAAGGACATGTTTGAGCGTAAGAAGCCAATGTCACCAAGTCACCCCCTTGCCCAGCGTCTGACAGCTGGCTTGTCCGAACTATTAGCCCGCCAGCTTTTACCATACAATCTGGTTGAGTCTGAGGCGTTCAAAAAATTTGTAGCTATTGGGACACCGCAGTGGAAGGTACCCGGCCGGAATTTCTTTTCACAAAAGGCAATCCCCAACTTGTACTCGATTGTGCAAAAGGAAGTCATGGCATGTCTGGCACACAGTGTTGGGGCAAGGGTCCATCTGACCACTGATACCTGGTCTGCAAAGCATGGTCAGGGCAGGTATATCACCTACACTGCGCATTGGGTAAACCTGCTGACGGCTGACAAGCAAGGAATGCGTGGCATTGCAGAGGAGTTGGTGACACCGCCACGAATTGCAGGCAGTCCTGCTGCCACCTCCTCTACTCCTCCTAATCCATCCTCTTCCATAACCTCCTCGGCTGAGTCCTCTTGTGCCGCTGCTTCTTGCTCCACATCAACGGCACCCCCCCAGCTCCCCAGGTACTATTCCACATCCCGGATACGGCAGTGTCACGCCGTCTTGGGTTTGACTTGCTTGAAAGCAGAGAGTCACACCGGACAAGCACTCCTGTCCGCCCTGAACGCACAGGTGGAAAAGTGGCTGACTCCGCAGCAACTGGATATCGGCAAAGTGGTGTGTGACAACGGAAAAAATTTGATAGCGGCATTGAAGTTGGGCAAGTTGACACATGTGCCGTGCATGGCACATGTGTGTAATCTGATCGTACAACGCTTTGTGCATAAGTACACAGGCTTACATGACGTCCTGAAGCAGGCCAGGAAGGTGTGTGGCCATTTCAGGCGTTCCTACACGGCCATGGCTCACTTTGCCGATATCCAGCGGCGAAACAACATGCCAGTGAGGCGCTTGATTTGCGACAGCCCTACACGTTGGAATTCAACACTCCTAATGTTCGACCGCCTGCTCCAACAAGAAAAAGCTGTTAATGAATATTTGTATGACCGGGGTGCTAGGACAGCCTCTGGGGAGCTGGGATTTTTTTTGCCACGTTACTGGACGCTCATGCGCAATGCCTGTAGGCTCATGCGTCCTTTTGAGGAGGTGACAAACCAAGTCAGTCGCAGTTGTGTGTGTGCGTGTGTATGGCTGTCTGCCTGTGTGTGTGTGTGTGACAGGGTGAAGATTTCTTGCACATGGGTGTGACAGGGTGAAGATTTCTTGCACAGGGCGCCCAAAGGCCTAAGGCTGGCCCTGCGCATGGGTCAGTGGCTCTGCACCAGACTTCCCTCCAATTGATCAAAGTTAAAGGATTTCAAGTGGACTGATTACAATTACAGGGCCTCTAAAGAGTCCTGTATTGTTATTTGTCGTCACTACCTTCCCGCGTCGGGAGTGGGTCATTTGCGCCCCTGCTGCCTTCCTTGCATGTGGTAGCTGTTTGTCAGGGATTTGTCAATCCATATCTGCCAAGTGACCCTATGACAGGGTGAAGATTTCTTGCACATGGGTGTGACAGGGTGAAGATTTCTTGCACAGGGCGCCCAAAGGCCTAAGGCTGGCCCTGCGCATGGGTCAGTGGCTCTGCACCAGACTTCCCTCCAATTGATCAAAGTTAAAGGATTTCAAGTGGACTGATTACAATTACAGGGCCTCTAAAGAGTCCTGTATTGTTATTTGTCGTCACTACCTTCCCGCGTCAGGAGTGGGTCATTTGCGCCCCTGCTGCCTTCCTTGCATGTGGTAGCTGTTTGTCAGGGATTTGTCAATCCATATCTGCCAAGTGACCCTATGTAGGGGTAACAGTCCCTATTCTGCTCTGTGTCAGTGTGTATCATGGTCTCTGTGGACAGGGAACAGTCTCTATTCTGCTCTGTGTCAGTGTGTATCAGGGGTTTTGAGGACAGGTGTCAATCCATATCTGCCAAGTGACCCTATATATATCTGCTGTCAGTACACAGGAAAAGTTTAAATATTTCTTGTTCTACGTTCTCTGCAACTCCACGCACCGACTCATCCAATACGTGAAGATCTGGGGTTTCTCTGACTCTCCTCAGTAGTGTATCAAACAGAGTCTGCACTGTGGTAACACGGACATCTTCAGGACTTAACTCAACTATTTGCAGATAGGCAGTCTGCAGCTTCTCTTTCACCTGTTCTCTTCTTTCTCTTATGCGTATTCTTGTCTATATGCAGGTGGTCTCTTGCCTTTCTTTTAACCAATTCGTTCCTTCCATATGGTTTCAAAAGATCTCTGGCATCATTACTTTCAACGCAAATAACGTCATCATAGTTAGTCTCCTCATTATTCACCGGGAAGAGAGTGTTTGCACTGACTACCCACAGCATGCTCTTGCCATTGCCTACTCCACCTTCAACGACAGGGTGCAAGTCCAAGGAGAAGGATCATTCACTTTATTATCTGTCTTTATTTCACAAGTAGTGCCTGGAACATCCTCATGGGTCACAAGATGTAAATCTGGACTAATGTCAACCCCAGGGTCTGGAAAATCATCAATTTGAAATTTTTCGAATAATCCCAGTGGGCTGCCACATTCTTCCTCCTCTGATGGTATTAAAGTTTGCAGAGATTCACTATGGGGTGGTGTCAAGCATTTTGGAGAACAATTAAGCATCTCCATCCCAATACGTTTCAGATGTCCTATCAGCTCTTCCACCCTATGCGATACTATGGGCAGGCTACCCGTGACGTCATTACTCACGGCCCTATTTCACGCGGACACTCTGTGTCAGTGTATATCATGGTGTCTGTGGACAGGGAACAGTCTCTATTCTGCTCTGTGTCAGCGTGTATCATGGTCTCTGTGGACGGTGAACAGTCTCTATTCTGCTCTGTGTCAGTGTGTATCATGGCCTCTGTGGACAGGGAAAAGTCTCTATTCTGCTCTGTGTCAGTGTGTATGAGGGGTTTTGAGGACAGGTGTCAATCCATATCTGCCAAGTGACCCTATGTAGGGGGAACAGTCCCTATTCTGCTCTGTGTCAGTGTGTATCAGGGGTTTTGAGGACAGGTGTGAATCCATATCTGCCAAGTGACCCTATGTAGGGGGAACAGTCTCTATTCTGCTCTGTGTCAGTGTGTATCAGGGATCATTAGGATAGGTGTCAATCCATATCTGCCAAGTGACCTTATGTAGGGGGAACAGTCTCTATTCTGCTCTGTGTCAGTGTGTATCAGGGCTGGGCTTTGAGGACAGGTGTCAATGTTAGGTGATTTCTGCCCTTTATGGATTAAAAGCAGACTCTGCATCAACTGTGCAATTTTCCATGGGAGTTTTGCCATGGATCCCCCTCTGGCATGCCACAGTCCAGGTGTTAGTCCTCTTGAAACAACGTTTCCATCACTATTGTGGCCAGAAAGAGTCCCTGTTGTTTTTAAAATTCGCCTGCCCATTGAAGTCAATGGCGGTTCGCCGGTTCGCGAACATTTGCGGAAGTTCGCGTTCGCCATTCGCGAACCGAAAATTTCGGGTTCGCGACAACACTAGTAGTGTACATTAAAAAAAATATATAGAAATTTGACTGTGAAATAATAGCAGTCAGTTTCCTTCACACGTGTGCATTTCAGGGCCTTCCAGGGCACAGTGTCACACCAGTGCAACTCATATCTGGTGTAACAGTAGTTTACATTAAAAGGGGGCTTGTTGTCACCTTTCGGGGACCCTTGGTGTTGTACGTGGCTGGGTGGAGGAAGAGACCTTCAATGATATCAGTGAGGACAAGGAACGGGACATGGCTAGCTTGGTATCCAACCTTGTGCAAATGGGGAGTTTGCGGTTGTGCAAATGGACTGTTTGCGGTTGTTTGCGGTGCGTTAAACGGGGCGTTTAGTCTGGTACTGTGAAGCGGGTGTAACCCTTACACTACCTGATCGATACAACATCATACCTGATGTTTTAAAGCACGTTATTCCAAACAATTTAGGAATGTTAGGTGATTTATGCCCTTTATGGGATTAAAACCAGACTCTGCATCAACTATGTAATTTTCCATGGGAGTTTTGCCATGGATCCCCCTCCGGCATGCCACAGTCCAGGTGTTAGTCCCCTTGAAACAACTTTTCCATCACTATTGTGGGCAGAAAGAGTCCCTGTGGGTTTTAAAATGCGCCTGCCTATTGAAGTCTATGGCGGTTCGCCCGGTTCGCCCGTTCGCGAACATTTGCGGAAGTTCGCGCTTGCCGTTCGCAAACCGAAAATTTTATGTTTGCGACATCACTATTGTTGATGTATAATTGTAGGATAGTTACTGTGATACTGCAGATGAGTAATGATAATCCTGCACATGAAGGTGAGGTGCAATAGTGCATTATTGCTTGAGATGGTGTGAGGCAAGAAATTAATATATATAGATTAGTTAGTTAATTTGAGAATTAATTACACATTCTTTCCTATGCTTCTATAACACCTTTTGTTAAGTATTTAGCTACTTTGCCATTTTAGAGTCCATCTTTCTATTTCCTCTTTTTTTCTTTTTTTTAAGTTGCCATACTGCCAATCTATACTTCCTATTGTCTAAGGACTATACTATGTATATACATTTGGTGACTTAATATCCACCTTTTCACTTTTTTGGGACACTTTATTGTTCCTTTTTTGGTATTTTTGTGTGCTGATTTTTATACAATTTTAATTAGTGACAAAAAAAGGTGTATACAAAATACCTTTGGAACATTTTTAGTTTAGTTTCCCTCAATTTTTTGGTGACTACCCCTCTTTGTTTCCAGAATTTAGTTTGCAGTATAGCCAAGGGCACAGGGCTTCACATTTTTGATAAAAAAGAAATTGACATAGACAATTAAAAGAACCTGACATTGACACCAGGTATCGATTTCTAAATCATGAGAATGATTGCAGAGTGCCCTTACCACGCAGTGCTGAGGAAATGTAATTGTCTACTAATAGATGAAGGAGTGGGTAAAGGTAAGGTGCTTCCATCTGATCTGTTGGACATAGATTGTGCGATGACCAAGTCCTGCCTCTATGTCATGAGTCACCAAATCCAACTTTCAATGTCACACATCATCCACACAAGAACATTTTATTTTATACACTTGCACTATGACTGGAATCTAAATCCCCAGCTGTGACATAAAAAGATAACACAAATTAAGACAGGTACATTAAGACAGACACATTAATACTCTCACAAAATATATGTTCTCAATATGTACCTACAGATTCAATGTCCACATTTCTATTTTTCTATACCTCTGTTTGATTAAATGTATACCCAAATATCATTTGCAACATACCATAAGACTATTACTAGCTTGCTAGAGTCCCTCGTTAGGGATAACTGCCCTCTATAAAGGTACATGACTATGTCTACATTTGACCTAAGTGTAAGAAACACTATACAAAATTGCAACTTATATATGCAGAGTAATCTCTTCTCAAAGCTGGTATCCATGATGTGTTATACCTATAAATTGTACACAATTGATGTGTTATACCTATAAATTGTACACATGCTCATTTGGATATCTGTAATTTTTATTCATTTCACTAAGTGAATGTCTGTATTTTATGCATTTTAAATGTACAATAAAAAAAATAAAATAAAAAATATCACAAAACAAATAAAAACACACCAAAACGAGTTTAAGATTGGAAGGAACAACTGTTTTTTGAAAATAGCATAAACAAGTTGACACAACCCAAGATAGGCATTATTTGAAATGTGTGCTGTTAAAATTGTTTCTAATGCAAACAAAATATGCAAATAACTAACTATATAGTTACAATTCACACTGGCACTCTGGATCTTTGCTGCAAAATTCCTTTATTATATTGCTATGCCACGTAAAGTCAAAGTATCGGTTTAACCCCTTAAGGACACATGATATGTGTGACATGTCATGATTCCCTTTTATTCCAGAAGTTTGGTCCTTAAGGGGTTAATGTATAAACTTTTATCAGGTTACAAATGTCCAATCACAGGCTTCCCAATGCAGCTCAATGAGAAGTCTTTGCAAGGCAAGTGCTCTGGGCAATTAGCTCCACTGAGCTAAACAGACAGAAAATAACAGAACGGGTTACCTGTTTTAAAGACAGGGTGTGTAGCCAGTCTAATGTATTATTTTTTTTTTATTTCTATTGAAATTTGCACTTTTTTTTAAAGATACAATAGTAGGGAACAATGCTTACATATAATTCAGCAAGATAAAGTGCTTTAGGGGTCTGGAGTGTACCTTTTAATGAACTCAATAAAAATACAACAAGAAAAACAAATATCAAAACTTCAGATTTGTGCTTTAATATCTTAGGAAATAGATAAAGTTGAATAACATCTTACATAGAACAGTTGTAAGAGATCTCTATAGGAGATGTAGCCCACAGCACTTGGAAAGACAAGGGTTACTTTGCTGTGTTCCACTGTATGGCATCAGTAAAAGTAAGATGCACTTATTGAAAATCAGTATGTCTCACAAAATGGTGATGTTTTGCTATGTAATTGATGTTTATTATCTGCGAAATCTGCATGATTGTTCGTTTATGTAAAATTTGCTCTAGACATATGTTTTCAGAACGCTGAATCACCTCATATATCCATCAAAATGGCGGTTAACAGAAACATCACAAACTTGTTAAAAATGTCAGTATAAATCCTGCTCATATTTATGCTTTTTTCAGTAAGACATATTTTGATAATTATTTTTATATTGTACACATATAAATGACAATTTGGCCATATGTTTCAATACAGGCAACTAGTTTCACTTGATAAATACATCCTGTTTTCTGAAAAATGAACTGACCTTGAAACTGTCTCTTCTTGTAAATTCAAAAGAAATGATATAAATATTATTTTAGATTAATATTTACAGTGCTTTGCCTTATCATCTCAAGCTGCCCACATTTCATTTTCTCTAGTTATGATCAGGAGCTATGCTTTGTGATTGAAAGCAAGTAAAGGTTATTGTTACCAAGGTAGCAAAAACAGCCACTAGCTGAATAATTATAGGTGAAAGAAAAACATGATGGATCTATATTGCTTTGGATATATACTACATTTAAAAAGGGAAATAGAAATTGTATTAAAACCTGAAGTTCTTTTCCAATCTCATCTTTGTTCTATCAGAAAGTATTTTATCATTAATAGTAATGGAAAATAAAACAGACAAACAAAACGAAGATGAACAGTCCTTGAACCAAGTTGTATTGTATTAAAATAAAAAATAACATGTAAGAAGCTCTCGTTATATATAAGTAAAATAATCAAGTACAGCTTTATACAAGTTCTATTCGGGGTACCTTCTCCTGTGTTCATGTATGCATTGATTGTGGCAGATAAATTAATTTACAGGTATATTCTAAGAAAAATTATATATAGAGTTGGAATCAAAATCAACCTCCATTAGGGGGCAGAGCCAGGCAACGGAGCAGACTGGTCGCATGGAGAGAGAGGTTCTGTATACTATCAACAATTTTCCCCTAATTTGGGCTCCAAGCTCGGATCTAAATGACTGTGGGAACTTGGCTGGAGACAGGGAGACAGAATTGGTTGCAAGACCAAGACGCCAAAAAGCTGAAAAGCCCAGCAAGAACATCCTGCAGCAAGCACATGGGGCAGCTGGGCACAAGATGGCCACCTATACAGAGACACACTCTGAAGTCTCAGATGACTTTTCTAATGAGGAAGAGGCTATACACTTACCTATCAGGCCTAATCCAGCACCGGCTCTCCCAAGCCCAGACAACCACAGTCCTGAAGACGTTACTGGCAGACCTACAGAGAACAATCCAGTTTGATGTAGCTGTACTTCACTGATATATAAAAAAAAGGGTCTGACAGGGTGACTAGGGGCCTTGGAAACTACCTGCGGGGACTGTGTAAGCCAGCTTGCTACCATTCAACAAACTGTCCAGGGTCTTCAGCGCCAAAACGAAGCTTACAATCACTGCTTTGCGGCATTGGAGGATGGAGCAAAATTAACTTAAAGATCTGGGGCATTCCGGAAGACACTCTGGGGGCCAAAATACCACACCTCCTAAGGAGTCTCCTGGCTGAGCTTATACCCTCAGCAGGCCAAGACAGTAGGACTGGATGGTTATTTTCGAGTCCCAAAGCCAGCCAAGGCCCCAGCCACATCACCCCAAGACCTCATTGTCCGTTTCCAACAGGGGAAAGACAGGGCAACAGTATTAGCAGTAGTAAAAGAATGCTCACCTTACCAATTAGAAGCCATGTCCCTCACTTTTTATGCAGACCTCTTCGGAGGTACGATGGCCTTGCGAAGGTCTCTTAGGCCGTTCACTTCACCCCTCAGGAAGCAAAACGAAGACAAACATCTGGTACAGGACCTACAAGGGGCATCTACTTTATTACCTTAGCTGGGACTCTATCAGGACTCTCTACATCTAACTGAAACCTGAAGATCAGCCAAACCGCGTCACCACTGGGACCCAGACAAAGTAGCCACCTTCATCCTGAGACAACCAGGGCAAGACTTCTATGCCTCAATCACCACCTGAATATTGTACTGTTGTTAGCAGTGGTCTTAAAATGTTAGTTAAGCTTTGTTTCTCATTATGTTCTACCGTTTATTTCATTTACAATATGCAAAGCCAATCTTAGCTCTCTTACCCCACA
Organism: Pelobates fuscus; assembly: GCF_036172605.1. NCBI lineage: Eukaryota > Metazoa > Chordata > Amphibia > Anura > Pelobatidae > Pelobates > Pelobates fuscus. Next base: position 323,136,782 of record NC_086318.1, on the reverse strand, counting down.
GATTAACTGGTTTCTGGACAAAACTAACATGGCCCCCGCCTGCTAAAAGTTTAGAGAAATTGGCACTCTTTGTCTTAAGACAGCCAGGCGTAATCTCTGTACAGCACCAGATACATCCCATGCCTAATAGTTCCCAAAACAAGTCTGTAGATCTATGCCAGTTCTGTAATGACCATAGATTAGCTTAGTTAGCTTAGTTAGGAATTCAGCGAGAGCTGTATCCTATCTGAATCACCATTATTATATCTTTTGTTTAAAAAAAAGTTCAATCCCTTGTGCGAAATGTCTAACATATGTCTGTATTTCACGTTGGAAAGTCTGTCATGGATTATGCCTTTCTTTTTGTCCTTATGTTATGATATAATGTTCCAGAACTGCTGAACACTGTTGGAAAAAGTCTCACTCTGCACCTGACTTCCTCCACTATAAACTCTGGCTCTTTCCTATGCAGAACTAAATTACTTCAACACCCTCATAAGCACACTGCCCTGCCAACCCAAACACCTATTTCACACTTTTAATGATCTTCTTTGCCCTGTTGCTCCCCCTCCTTCTACCACCCTGTCCGCCTCAAACTTTGCAACTCACTTTACTGAGAAGATTTCTACAATCAGGGAAGAGATCTCTAACCTCTCCCCCTCCCCTGCCAATACATCTTCCAATATATCACCTAACCGCACTCACTCCACTGTTTTATGATCATTCACACCTACTACAATGAAAGAGGTTTCTGCTCTGCTCCGGTCCTCCCGCCCCACCACCTGTTCCCTCCATTCTATTCCCTCATATCTCATCTGCACTCTGTCTCCCTCTCTTGCTCTTCCTCTCACTAAAATGTTCAATCTCTCCCTTTCCCCTGGCACATTTCCTTCACCCTTCAAACATGCAACCATAAAACCAATTCTGAAAAAGCCCAACCTTGACCCCATCTCCCCATCCAACTACCGCCCTATGTCGCTTCTGTCGTTTGCCTCCAAGATCCTTGAGAGAGATGTCTATGCGAGATTGACAGACTTCCTCGAATCCAACTTTCTGCTTGACCCGCTTAAGTCTGGATTCCTTGCTCATCATTCTGTTGAAACAGCTGTGACCAAAGTATCCAATGATTTAATCACTGCTAAATCTTGCGGCCATTACTCTATCCTAATTCTCGTTTATCTTTCTACTGCCTTTGACACTGTTGATTATCAACAGATTCTTCTCATTCTCCATAATATCGGTCTACGAGATACTGCTCTCTCCTGGTGCTCCTCCTATCTCTCCCAGTGCTTTTTTAGTGTTACTTTCTCTGGCTCTGCCTCTTCTACCCAACCCCTCTCTGTTGGCGTTCCCCAAGGTTCTGTCCTTGGTCCCCTACAGTTCTCCATCTATACGGCCTTCCTTGGTAAACTCATCAGCTCCTTTGGCTTCCTTTATCATTTATATGCAGATGACACACAAATCTACCTGTCCTCTCCTGATCTCTCTTCGCTCATCTTGACTCGTGTCTCTTACTGCCTCTCCGCAATTTCCAACTGGATGGCTGCTCACTTCCTTAAACTCAACCTGTCCAAAACAGAACTTCTGGTCTTTCCTCCCTCAAGTGCTGCTACTTCAGTGTCTGTCTCACTCCAAGTCCACAGCGCCACCATCACCTCTACCTCACCGCCTCGCTACCTAGGTGTTCTCTTTGACTCCGACCTCTCCTTCACCCCTCATGTCCAGTTGATCCCCAAATCCTGCCCCTTCCATCTTAAAAACATAGCTTGAATCCGCCCCTATATAACACCAGATGCGGCTACAGTGCTGATTTGCTGTTGTTCTTTCTTGTCTTGACTACTGCAATCCCCTTCTCAGTGGTCTTATGTGTTCCCAGATCGCACCGCTGCAATCTATAATGAATGCAGCGGCAAGGCTCATGTTCCTGTCTGCCCCCACTTCCCACGCCTCCCCCCTCTGTCAGTCCCTACATTGGCTTCCAGTTAGACATAGGGCTCAATTTAAGATTCTGGTGCTTGCTTACAAGTCCCTACATAATGCAGCTCCAACCTACCTATCCTCCCTAATACACAAGTATGTCCTGTTGAGGCCCCTGCACTCTGCCGAAGACCTACATCGATCCTCTTTCCGTACTCCCACATCTGATGCTCACCTCCAAGACTTCTCGAGGGCTGCATTTTTTTCTGTGGAACTCCCTTCCCTTCTTCGTTAGACTTTTACCTAGTCTCCACTCTTCCAAATAAGCTTTGAAAACACACTTCGTCTGGAAAGCATAGCATTTAAACTGTTAGCAGGTTTTCCCTGCCTCCCCCCCCCACCCCCACCCCCATGACTCCTCTTCTGCAACTGTCAAAAAAAAAAAACTGTTTCATTACCATACTTATACCTTTTGTGTCACTATACCCCACTCCCTCTTGTAAGCTCATTGAGCAGGGCACTCAACCCCTCTGTTCCTGTGCGTCCATTTGTCTGGTTACAATTACGTGTCTGTTAGTCCACCCATTGTACAGCGCTACAGAATTTGCTGGTGCTATATAAATAATTAAATAATAATAATATATACTTGTGGATTGAACCAAAAATAAAGAATAAAAAAAAAATCAAATTCTAATAAAAATCAGGTTTATCGCCAAAATGTACAGACTTTCAGCTGTTTATAATGAACAAATCAAACAAAAGCAATTGAAATTCCCTATAATGACTTTCCCAGTCTCAAAATTATTCAACACCCTAAACAGAATCCCTCAGAACAGCAAAAATATGTAAAAATTGCATTGTCTCAAGCACACCTGATGCAATTAGGGCTTCATTAGTTGTACCAGGTGTGCTTGAGCTGGAACACTTTATTTACCTGAACTGGCAATGGGTTTGTTGAATGTCACATTTGACTGCATGTTAGAAATATGGCTAGGTCACAAGAATGGTCAAAAGAATGGTCCACAAAGTTAAGAGAAGAGATCATCACCCTTCACAAACAAGAAACAGGATACAAAAAGATGGTGAAGGCACTGAATGTTCCTAGAGACAGCATAGGAAGCATAGGTCACACGTTTAAAGTTGAAGGAACAGTGGTTACTCTACCTAGATGGGGCAGAAAAAGGAAGCCATCAATGGCTGCAACAAGATTTCTGATAAGGCAAGTTGTGAAAAACCCTTGAGTGACTGCAAAAGACCTGCAGCAAGACTTAGTGGCAACAGTCAATGAGGTTAAAGTGAGCACAGTAAGGCGCATACTAAACGCAGAACGCTTCCATGCCAGAACCCCTAGATGTACACCGCTGCTGACCCAAAAGCACAAGACAAATTGGCTCCATTATGCTCAAAATCATATATATTTAAGCCACAGAAGTTTTGGGATTCTGTTTTGTGGAGCAATAAAGCAAAACTGGAACTTTTCGTCCCACTCGATCAGCACCAGCACCATGTTTGGAGGAAGAAGAAAAAACATATACTAAAAACTGTCTATAGTTAAGCATGGTAGTGGCTCAATGATGCTCTAGGGCTGCTTTGCAACCTCTGGCACAGGAAACCTGCAACGTGTGGAAGGCAAGGTGGATTCATTGAAGTATCAGGAAATCCTAGGAGAAAACGTTATGCTGGCTGTTAGAAAGTTGAAGCTTGGGCATCATTGGACCTTCAACAAGACAATGATCCCAAGCATACCTGAAATTCCACCAAGGCTTGGTTGCAGAAGAAGTCCTGGAAAATTCCACAGTGGCCATTCCAGTCACCTGAATTGAACCCCATAGAAAATGTCTGGTGGGATTTGAATAAGTCGGTTGCAGCATGCAAACACAAGAATATCCAATAGGATGCTTGGGCCTGGATATGCTCTTAATGATAGTTGAAAAGTCTTCAATCTATAGCTAAATCTATAACTTGGCTTATAAAGTGAAAGTTGGGAGAGCAACCCCCCACACAATGATTGCAATTGCAATTGCAATATCATAAGTATATTATCTTAATATATGTCATTAATAATCTTATTGCAATTTGGAAAAACTACAAACTCTGTATTGCAATATCATAAGAATATTATCTTAATATATGTCATTAATAATCTTATTGCAATTTGGAAAAACTACATGTAATGTAGTTTCTATGGAGTAAATATGCAAGAATGAACAAGTTTACATTTTCATGTGTTAGTCCATGTAAAATTATATATTTATAGTATGTGAAATCTTGGTCAATGTTTGTTTTTGTCTGATACTGATAACAAATAATAAATAGTGTTATGCCTATGCAATGAATTAAACCTCAGCTGTCAGATTGAAAAATAAAACATTTATCCACTAACCTGTAAAATAACTCAGGTAGTTATGAAGCTCAGACCAAATACCAACATTGTGTCTCTAAATGTGCCCTCCAATATTAACTTTTTGATCCTGCAGAAAATATGTCCTGTTACAATAGTCAGGGGCGGACTGAGCACTCGGGCAAATCGGTCATGGACCAAGGGCCTGGGGCTCTGGGTGGGGGAGCCCACCTGTGATGTGCAGTTAACTAAGGGCTGAGCTAGGGAGTTAGCCAATCTCCCCTGCCTGCCTGCACTCAGTAAGGGGCCCGCATAGCCTTCCACGGGCCCCTACTGCCAAAAATCTTCTCCCACACACATGGAGGAACAGCTAAGGGGCCTTACTAAAGACCCTACTAGGTTGCTCCTCAGTGTGCTTGTCTCAGAGTGGCTGAGATAAATCGTCAGAGGCTCTGCCAGCAGATCATCACAGCCACACAGAGCTTGCACCATGTAACGCTGATCAGGGCAGCTCTCTGTGGCTGGTTCTGCAGGATGTGACATCATGTCTGCAGAGCTGCCGTGATCTGTGTTACAGGCAGCAGCATCTCAAGCATCCTCCCCTCCCTGGCACAAGGTAAGGGAGGTGGTAAATACATTTACTTTTTTTTTTAAATCCTTTTTTTTTCCTTGAAAAATGTTTTAGTGCCCCTCACTACTGCCCCTTCACAGCTCATATCTCTTTTACCCCCTTATCAACCAAAGGCCCTACACTCCCTACACCCCTTCTTCACTTAATATAACTCCTATTACCTGTAGGCACCCTCTAGAGAAACTACACCCCCTGCAGCCTCTACATCCCTGCACCCACTAAAGCCACTACAGCCCCTACCTCCTGCACCCACTAAAGCCATTGCACCCACTACAGCCTCTGCACCCACTAAAGCTACTACAGCCCCTACCCCATGCACCCACTAAAGCCACTACAGCCCCTTTCCCCTACACCCACTAAAGCCCCTACCCCATGCACCCACTACAGCCCCAATTCCACTGCATCCACTACAGCCCGAAGGTCCCCCCCCATCCACAACAGTTCCTAATCCTCCCCTTCACCCACTATCCCCCCTGTGATTACTACTAATATGATTAAGTGGTGGTAATTTTTAGTGCATTCTCTCACACCTACTCTCCTACATTTAAGCACATTCACTCTCTGTACATATGCACCCCTGCATTTACAGACTATGCACACACATGATCCTGTGTTCACGCACTCTGACCCTTAACACATGCAAACCTGCGTTCATACACACAAACTACATGCAAATATAGCCTTGCCTTTAAATCACGTACAGACCCTCAATAAAAATATGTCCCTGCATGCACACTCTGGTGTCATGGACATACTTGAATGAATTAAAACAAAAAAAGCACAAGCAGTTAAAGGGACACTATAGTCACCAGAAAAACTACACCTTAATGTAGTTGTTATGTGTCTACTGCCTGTCCCGGCAGACTTTTTAATGTAAACACTGCGCCGGAACACATTTAGTGGCAGTCACTCAGACGGCCACTAGTGATGCTTCCTGGGTCAGTGCTGCCTATTGTGAATGCTCCTCATAGAGGAGCATTGATTCAATGCATCTCTGAGAAGATGCTGATTGGCACAGGGTGGTGTTTTGCCACATATGTGCAATAGTCTTCCAGTGCTTTCCTATAGAAAAGCATTGGGTTGGCTGAGATCATCTAGATTTATGATCTCAGCCAAGGAGGCGGGGCCAGCCACGAGGAGAACCAGGAAAATGAAAATCACCTTTTTAACAGGGTGTGTAAGGGGGTGTCAGGTGTCAGGAATACACATTTTGCATACCTTATACAAACACATTGCCACAATTCACACATACCCCCTTATACATATTCCCATGCTACACAAATACACATATAAATACTACCCTATTTAAAAAAAAAAATCATATATTTAAATATACTGTGAATCCAAAAAAAACTGACACAACACACAGACATACATACACCAGACACTTACACCAGGGTTCCCAGTGAAGATACACACAGAATCATACATTCACTTTACATGCACATACAATCAAATACATGGTACATCTACACCAACATATATATTGGTCTGCAGGGGGCCTAGGTACTAATTTTGCCCGGGGGCCCAGGCCACTGTCCGTCCATCAATGGTAATAGTAATGTGTGAGATGATAATGTGTCTGCAGTAAATGTGTACCCCAACCTCAGCATATATTGATTAGTCATATCATTGGCATGGAAAGGCTTAAATAAATGAAATTAATATGTTGATTTTTGGTTTCTTTTTTACAGCCATCTTGATATTTTACATGTCTCACATTTCGTGTATGGAGTCTGGCACCTTGCCATTTAGAAACTTGTAAGCTTTAGAAACACCAGCTGCCACTAATTTGTGGGAGATAACTTGGTGAAAACTATTTGCTGCAAATAGTTACAGTGAGGGAAAAAAAAGTATTTGAGGCCCTGCTGATTTTGAACGTTTGCCCACTGACAAAGAAAAAAATCAGTCTATAATTTTAATGGTAGGTGTATTTTAACGGTGAGAGACAGAATAACAAAAAAATTTTTTTTCCAAAAAAACGCATTTCAAAAAAGTTATAAATTGATTTGCATGTCATTGAGTGAAATAAGTATTTGACCCCTTCGACTTAGTACTTGGTGGGAAAACCCTTGTTGGCAATCACAGAGGTCAAGCATTTCTTGTAGTTGGCCACCAGGTTTGCACACATCTCAGGAGGGATTTTGTCCCACTTCTCTTTGCAGATCCTCTCCAAGTCATTACAGTTTCAAGGCTGACGTTTGGCAACTCAAACCTTCAGCTCCCTCCACAGATTTTCTATAGAATTAAGGTCTGGAGACAGGCGAGGCCACTCCAGTTTCTTAATGTGCTTCTTCTTGAGCCACTCTTTTGTTACCTCGGCTGTGTGTTTTGGGTCATTGTCATGCTGGAATACCCATCCACGACCCATTTTCAATGCCCTGGCTGAAGGAAGGAGGTTCTCACCCAAGATTTGATGGACGATGGCCCCGTCCATTGTCCTTTTGATGTGGTGCAGTTGTACTGTCCCCTTAGCAGATAAACACCCCCAAAGCATAATGTTTCCACCTCAATGTTTGAGGGTGGGGATGTTGTTCCTGGGGTCATAGGCAGCATTCCTCCTCCTCCAAACATGGCGAGTTGCGTTGATGCCGAAGACCTCGCTTTTGGTCTCATCTGACCACAACACTTTCACCCAGTTCTCCTCTGAATCATTCCGATGTCCATTGGCAAATTTAAGACGGGTCTGTACATGTGCTTTCTTGAGCAGGGGGACCATGCGGGCGCTGCAGGATTTCAGTTCTTTCACGGTATAGTGTCTTACCAATTGTTTTCTTGATGACTATGATCCCAGCTGCCTTGAGATCATTAACAAGATCCTCCCATGTAGTTCTGGGCTGATTCATCATGATTCTCATGATCATTGAAACTCCCTGACATCCTTGGACAGCTCTTTGGTTTTGGCCATGGTGGAGTGTTTGGATTCTAATTGATTGATTGATTGCTTCTGGGGACACGTGTCTTTTATACAGGTAATGAGCTGAGATTAGGAGCACTCCCTTTAAGGTATAATAATTTAACTGAAATCATACTTGCATTGACTGCAATAAAAATAAATGGGGGAGCCATTTAGTGACTAGTCTATAAAAATCACTGAGAACAATAGAAATGAGTCCTAAATTTATACCAGTCAATCCTAAACTCTAGTGTATAAACTCCCAAATTGCTTTATTTATCTTAACTGGGAAAAAGAGGAAAATAACAGGAGTCTTTTTTGCATTTATGGAAAAAAATGCCTATATTTGAAAAATAGACTGCTATCCTCAACATCTCTAAAACCTTAATTCATTTTATGTTCCTAAATTATTTCATTAAACTCTGTAAAGAAATTAGAAAATCACAGACTTGCTACTTAATAATTATTCTACCAAATGGTAGTTAGATAGCTAATACTACATGATATCAGATTGCAAAAATGAAAAGCATGAAGCTTTACAATTTGATGGGATATAGCAAAAATCCAAACCTAATTTAAAATACATTCAATATCCCCTTTGAATATATGATATGTAATTAGTTTGGTTATGCTTGTAAATTATGCATATTGTTAATTCACCAAGTGCCAAAATTACAAAGTGCTTAAGATTAAAAATTATAATAACATTATTCAGTGCAATTTATTTCTATTATTTTTTTTTTTTTTTTTTAATGAACACAATTCATTAGTTTTTGATTTTTAAAAACATTTGTGAATTTGAATGAACAAACACTTAAATATTTTTGGTGTTTGAACAGGCTTGAGAAAAGGCAGTTTGGTGTGCCTCCATGGCCCTATGGAAAAAAGGGATACTATAGTCACCAGGGCCACTACAACTTAATGTAGTGGTTATGTTGTCTATAGCATGTCCCTGCAGGCTTTTCATTGTAAATGCTGCCTTTTAACCCCTTAAGGACTGAGCCAGATGTACATGTTGTAATTAAAAAACAAAACGTAAACAAAACGTAAACAAAACCTGGAATTTCACTATATGTCTGTTCAACCGTAATTCACCTCTTTCATATTAAGTGCACCCACACTTATTATATATTATTTTATTCGGGGGAAACAGGGCTTTCATTTAACATCAAATATTTAGCTATGAAACATAATTTAATATAAATAAAATATAAAAAAATGGGAGAGAATAAGAAGTGTTATTTTTCTTGTTCTACATGACATTTTAACTATGAATGTCATAATACTGTTTGCTTTTACTGCAATAAAATACACATATTTGTGTTCAGTTATGCCTCATGTGTAAAACATTACTCCGTATGTACAGGTTTTATGGTGATTTGGGGAAGTTACAGGGTGAAATATAGCATGTTACATTTTTCAGTTTTTTCACATTGAAATTTGCCAGATTGGTTATGTTGCCTGGGTTCAAATTAGTTTTTTTGGGTTCAAATTAGTGTTTTTGCATTTTTCACACACAAGCAAATATTAACACTAACTTTGGCCAGTGTTTGTGACCAAGTGGCAATTTGCAATACCTCGGGTTGTCTTCTATTGCAAATGGCATGCCATCATGGGGGTAATTCTCATTCCTGGGCTACCATACGGTCTCAAAGGCAACGTAACCAATCTGGCGAATTTCAATGTGAAAAAAAATTACAAAATTTAACAAGCTATATTTGACCCTTTAACTTCCCAAAATATCATAAAACCTGTACATAGGGGGTACTGTTTTCACATGAGACATTGATGAATACAAATATGTGCATTTTATTGCAGTAAAAGCAAACAGTATTATGACATTCACAGTTAAAATGTCACGTAGAACTAAACATTTTTAAAAAAATCCTTTTTTTTCTCCCATTTTTTAAATATTTTTTTTATATTTTACTCATATTAAATTATGTTTCATACCTAAATATTTGATGTTAAATGAAAGCCCTGTTTCCCCTGAATAAAATGATATATAATAAGTGTGGGTACACTTAATATGAAAGAAGTGAATTACGCCCGAACAGACATATAGTGCAAATTCAAATTTTTGTTTACGTTTTGTTTTGATCACAACGTGTACATTTGGCTCAGTCCTTAAAGGGTTAATATCAAAATACAGTTAGAACAAAACGACATATATATATATATATTTTATTTGTATTTACATATTTATTTATTTTTTATATATATATATATATAATTATAATTATTTATATATTTAATCAATATCATTCAATGTGTATTTTGATATGAATATGAATATATATATATATATATATATATATATATATATATATTAATATTAAAATACACTTAGACAGTGTATGTGTATGTATGTGTAAGTGTATATATATATACTTAGATCATATATATATATATATATATATATATATGTGATCTAAGTATATATTATTTAATTTTAAACAGTTTTTAGCTTTTATTTTACTTTTTACAGGCAGCATGAGGACTATCTGTTATAACAGGCACTCCCCCTGCTGGCACTGCTATAGACGGCTATTTCGTCCATGTGATCTTGAGGTCCTCACAAGGACCTCGTAATCACGTGGCCCAGGAGGGCCGGAACAGCAGCAGGGGGACTCTCTGGGATGCCAGGTAAGTCCCCCCAATGTGATCATCAGCGTGGGATCGCCAGCAAGCGGGTAAATACATAGGATGGCAGGGACGTGCTATGCCGCCTGCTGGCGTTTAGAGCCGGATCCCCAAGGACGTCATAGCACTCCCATCCTTAAGGGGTTAAGGAAAAGGTATTGTTTACATTGCTGCCTAGTCACTCACATGGCCACTAAAGGTGTTTCCTAGTCCAGAGCTGCACAGTGTGCAGCGCCTATGTTCAGCAGCTCCATGCTCTGCATGCATATGCTGAATACTCCTCATACAGATGCATTCGATGCATCTCTATAAGGAGATTCTGATTGGCACAGCATTTTGCTGTGCATGCACAATGTCCTCCCAATGCTTTACTATGATAAAGCATTGGATTGGTTGAGATCATTGAGAGTGATGATCTCAGCCATGGAGGAAGGGCCAGCTGCGGCAAAACCGGTGTTGCAGTATAGAACAGGTAAGGAGAGAAGGGGGACACCTAAATATTTATTCAAGCACTATAGTGTTAGGAATACATGTTTGTTTTCCAGACACTATGGTGCTACTTTAAATTACACAAGCCAATATGCCAGACCCTCCTCTTATGTAACTGTGGTCACTCCCTCATTACTCATTGATTAGTGTTTTGAATACTCTTAATCCTAGAGGGGCACATTTGTCAGGTTTTGCAGATGCATGCAAAGCTTTCATACCATTTAAAGGTTTATTTACCATATCTTGCTAGTGCTTGCTGAGTCTTACATCTAAAACAGAAAGTCCTATTTAGTTATATTTAGTTGACTTTTAACAATGTATCCAGTCTATAATTCTATAATAGAAATGTAATAGAAATGTAATCAAGTCAATATAGCAATAAGGATGATTTGCTCAAGTGTGAATTTCCAGGAATTCAAAATTAATGCAAAGTATTACATAGTTATAGTTACATAGGCTGACAAGAGACATGTGTCCAACAAGTTCAGCCTTCCTCACACTTATTTTTTGCTGTTGATCCAAAAGAAGGCAAAAAAAAAAATACAGTTTAAAGCACATCCAATTTTGCAACAAACTAGGAGAGAATTCCCTCTTGATCCTAGAATGGCAGTCAGATTTATCCTTTGATAAAGAAGCTATTACGCTATTACCCTACAGTTAAAAAATTATATCATTGAATATTCTGTTTTTGTGAGTATGCATCTTCTAGATGCTGTTTAAAGATCTGTACAGACTCTGATAAAACCACTTCTTCCGGCAGAGAATTCCATATCCTTATTGTTCTTATGGTAAAAAAAAAATCCTTTCCTTTGCCTTTCCTTAGACCAAATCTTCTTTCTTCCAGTCTAAAGGTTGTTTGCATTTTCAAAATTCATCATAATAGCTAAAATATTCTCCATATCAATTCTGTTTTCAGTTTTGGCTGTTTGTGGCTTACTTTGTGATTTACTTGTAATTCACATCTGCCTGGTGTTCCTCTTGATCGTACATGACTGTGAAGCCAGACCAGGGCTGGGACAATTTTATTTATTGCATAGGCATTGAAAATAAAAGTGGTACAGTAGGAATGGTTCTGTCAGAGATGGAGTGTGTTATTTTATCTCCAATAACACCCTCCCCAACCCCCCCACCTACCCCCACAAAGTGATCTTCCAGGGCTGTATTTACTTGGAAAAAATAATCAAGGAATATGGAAACTCCAGTAAGCTGTAGATCAGTCACAGCAAATAGTCCTTAAGGAGAGAAGTGTGTGCTATGTGCGGAATGCTTGTTGCGTACTGCTAAACATTACATCTGTCTCCATACAAGAGAGTTTACGAACGCAAACAATTTTCCATCTTTGTTCTCAGACACAAGATTGGGAGGATGAAGACACTGAAGCTGTATTTCCCCCAGGTTTTTCATCAGTGGACTTAATATGTATTCTTTAAGACACTATGTAACAGAGTAAAACCTTTAGTGACCTAAGTACCTAGAACCATGGGCACTTGCATTGTCTCAAGTACGTACTGGCTGTTAATGTTCCCTTAATTCACCTCATGTGTGATGTTGATTCAGCATGAAGCTCAGTATATCTAACCACAAGGATTTTCAACAAACAACCTAATTTGTTCCTTCATAAAAATGAAAACCAAACAAGATAAAACTGAGAGAATAATAACTCCCATGATTGCTTGAAGTAATAAACTGGTTAAAAAAGAAAAAAAAACATATATTGGCAAGGTTTTCATTGATGTTAGCAGAAGAGAAACCTTTCTTTAATGAGCAGAATATGTCAGTCTTGCAGGATATTCCGCATTGACTGCTTCTGTCAGCTTCACAGCATGTTGAAATGACTTTACATCTAACACTGTCAGCATGCCAACAGCTCAGATTTAATCCATGGCTTCACAAGAGGTGGTCACAACAAGAGGTGTGCACAGTCGGTTGGGGGGAAGAGTATCTCAATTCATGGTAATTATGAAATAACATTTCTTTCAATCTGATCCTGCATTTATTTTATGTTCAGAGCACGCATGCATGTCTGTTCGGTTTATAAGGTATGGTATGTAATAAATATATGTGGAACAAATCTGTTTTTTAAATCCAAAAATTATACACTGATATAAATTACTAGATTAAACAATTACTTTGGATTTGAAATGCTTCAATGAAGAGTAACAATGAACAAAGGACTAAGTGTGCGCACACACCATACATATGCCCAATATACCATACAGTATCCTATTTGTTATCTGTGAACTCCTCACCATACGGATTATAATACATCAGTAACTTGTAAACTCTAAATACATTGAAATATAATTTGGATTGCTCCAGTTTTCAAATTTTCCAGAATTCACATTTTAATTAAACATCTATCCACGAGCTGGCATGAAAACCAATAGAACACCAAGTTATGCAAAAATATATTGTTTTCACATTACCTAAAGTCACAAGATAAACAGTAATAAAGTGTGTACAAAAGTATGAATAAAGTGCATCTCAATAAAGATCATATATCAATATCTGATACATATAAAGTGCATATAAGTAAACCCACAAGTATAATCCCAGGTATAATTATCAGAGGCTGGAGACCCAAGAAGGGTTACATCCAATTTTTACTATGCGCATGTATCACTAAATAATCCATACATTTGAGTACTCGCTATGTTATTTGTAAGCCTTAAAACTGTAACCTAGATTCCATTCAGCAAAGTGACATCTGTTGGTTGAAGTCGACTGTATAGCAGTTATGTGCATTGTCTAGATCAGGGGTGCTCAAACTATGGCCCGCGGGTCAGATGCGGCCCACCAGAGTCCTGATCCCGGCCCAAGCACTCAGGGCCACCCAATGGACCCTATATCTTCAGGGGCCCGGTCAGCGCTGCGGCTGTGCATTAGCATGCCCGGGCCCCTTTAAAAAAAATTGCAGCCACAAGTACTGCTGTTAGGAAGTGACGGCCGGTGGTCACTTCCTCCCAGCTCCCTCTGCACGGGAGGGAAGAGAGCCAGGCTGCCAGAGCCACCCCAACTCCCATCAACCACAGCCAGCCTTCTGCAAAAAAAGGTAAGCAAAATTAGCTATGTATGTGTGTATGTCAGTATGTATGTATGTCAGTATGTATGTGTGTATGTCTGTATGTCTGTCTGTATGTATCTGCATGTATGTGTATGTGTATGTATTTCAGTCTGTATGTATGTCTGTGTGTGTATGTATGTATGTATCTGTATGTATGTGTATGTATTTCAGTAAGTATGTATGTGTTTGTATCTGTATGTATGTATGTCAGTATGTCTGTGTGTGTATGTATGTCAGTATGTGTATGTCTGTCTGTGTGTTTGTATCTGTATGTGTAACGGACCGTTTCGCCCACAGCAGGATAAAAAACGTTTAGGCGATAATCCCCTTCCAGATAGACCAGCAGCTACTGCAATCACCAAACTCCCGAACTCTAAACTGCATGTATTCACCAACTCCCGAACCAGAGACACACGAACCCTGGAAGCAGCCGAACAGGAAAAGCCCTACTACTTGCTCCAGCTGAGAAACACTGCAGGGCCCAAAGATTCGACGTGAGCCCATCTGTGGCACGTCTCGGAACATGCGGCCTAGGTTGCACCGGGCGGGAGAAGCGGACGATCTCCCGGTCTGGGGCTTCACAACGGCTCTTACTTGAAAACGTATGCCCCATTCCCCCCCCCCTCTGGACCGGTGGGGGTGATCCCGGTCCACCCCTGGGAGGCTGCCCTGTTAGCACAGAACCATGGGGTGAATGTTTGTATGTAACTGTATGGAGACCCCGCCACCCAGGTGTGGGGCAGGGGGGGAGGACAGTAGGTCCTCCCGACCATTGTAGTTTATGGCCCCCACTTGCTGCCCATGGGTGGGGGCCGGGAGGGGGAGGACAGTAGGTTCCCCCCCTTCTACTGATATTTCCAAGCATGGAAAACCTTTTAAAAAGGATTTTCCTGCCTAGAAAGCCTCACAGGGCTCACAAGGATTTATCCTACTTGGGGACTGGATGAGGGTGTAACAAGAGATTATCCCTAACTTTGGAGTGTGCACAAAGGCTTGTCTCCACTTCCTATCACATTTAGTTTCCCCCACCAGAAGCCCATGGGAGAGGGTGGAAAATATCAAGTCCCCCATCCCACTGATTATGAAATAGACCCCAACCGCAACATGGCAAATTTTGGCATAAGGAAGTTTTACAACCTCCCTTATACTAAGATGTTGGTCAGTCTTTTTTTTGTATCAGTTTTTAAGGTGGTAGATGGCTAGCAAATACGGGTTAGCTATTTGCCTGCTGGCTGTAAGAGCTGCCAGTGGATGAATAACACTTTAAATTGTTGTTTCCTTGCACAAAATCAAGTGTACTATAATTTGCAAATGTTCTGCTGAATGCATTTAGTCTAAAATCAGTTCTTGTACATATTCTGAATCCTATACTTTCTATAGGGTTCAGATGAAAAAAAACAACAGAGTCTGAATGTATCTGGTCAGTTAGTGGATGTGGCGGACCAGCTGGGTACCTCCGCTAAGCACGCTTCCTAGCTATCGCCAGGATGCCATCAGCACTTCAGCCCCTAGCCACTGCAGCTTGGCTGGGGTCTCACCCCTGCTTCCCACCCTGGAACAGGGTCCTGGATCCAGCTTTCAGTGATCAAAGCTCTCCTGCAGAGAGTATAGCTGTGTAGTGATTATAGCTGTTATAGCCTTCCCCCACAGACATTAGCCGACAGTTAATGCTGGGAGTAAACAGAGTTTAATGGGGCATTGTACAGGCAATTTATACACAGACCCCCAGCAGGGGGTCTCCATACAGTTACATACAAACACCTCCTGGAGTCTCTGTGTCTAGGAGATACTAAAGGTAAAATGTTAAAAAATACAAAACACCCCAAAACAGATATAATATTACAAGGGACCCCTTCAGTCCTATATTCCCGGTTAGCCTGGTTCTCAGCGCCCAACATATCCAAAAGGCGCTCAGATCCCACAAACACAGCCGAATCGCCACCGGGGTAAAGTTTTTACTGGCCGCATACGTGGCTTCTGACCAAAATAGTTCCATAAGAAAAGTGGTAGTTGTCGGTCACTTTCGGGACTGATCCTCTGGCTCCTAGTAGTGATTGTTCGCACAGTTCATGCGAACAATCCTACCGAACGGCGCTTTCCTGAGATTTTTGGAAAAGAAGCAAGCGTTCGTTAAAGTTCAGCGGTGGTCGTCAATTTTGTGTGTCTGATTTCAGTTCCATGCACTAGACTACCAAACACTGCTTTCTGCGTTCGTGCGACAAGATGGCCGCCAAATCAGTTCCCATGTGTTTGTGCATACAAACGGCGGCCACCCAGCCAAACACTTATGATACAAAGTGTGAAATGATGATGGAAGTGTCAGGAGAGGTTAATAGGGGTTAACAAGCCCAGAGGTGGTCCACAATTCATGAGTTTTTTTGGTTCCCAAACTGAAAAGGGAAAACACACAAACCAAGTATTTTAAGGGGTCAGTTACATGGCCCATAGTCCTTGGGCAGGAGGCTAACCAGCAGGATCCTCCAGGAGCTTGTGGCATAGGCACATTTGGGTTGGCAGAGTTGTGACAAGAATTAGCTTTAGTAAATATTAGATTTGTCATTTTGGTCGTAATTCTGCCATTTTCTGATATTAAATGAATAACCCAGTCAATGAGTGTTCTAAGTTTAAAATGCATTCAACATTACAAAAATGTTCATAGATCAATAATTAAAAGTTGTTATAATGGTTACTTATTTGGGATTTATTAAAAAAATACATTTTGGACACCTGTATTTTCTACAATGTGTTTATAGCCATGATGTATTGAAGGTGGAGCATGAAGCAGGCTTCAGCTTTGTAAAACACAGGCAGTGCAGCTTTAACAGTAATAAGATTCAATGACACTTGCATTTCACTGATTGAAAGAATCAGATATCTTTAATACAGGATAGTCCAATGAAATCCTAAACATTGGAGAGCCTATTTCTAATCATTACTCTCATTGTTTCACTGTAACCTCAATCCTCAAAGCATATTTGCACATGCCATTGAAATTCATTAGTCTACAACATAAAATGTCTGACAATGTGTTACTGATACAAAGACGAGAAATATGCTGCAATTGTACAAATTGTTAGTAAGATGTCACCTTCACTGCAGGGTTTAGTTTTAGGCACATGCTCTAAAGAATACATTTTGAGCTTGGAAGGGAGCTGAAAAGAGGAAGAAAGATAATTAAGTTAATGATGTGATTGGTTTGTAATGAGAGGCTAACCTAATAGCACTTTTTATCACTGAATAGGATGTGCCTTAGAGTTAATATGATTATTATATGCAAATATATACAATGTCAGTACATAAAATCTGTCAGTGGAACTTCTTTTCCCAAGGGATGTACAAATTATAAGAGCACATCTCGGTATCTTAGAGTAATGGAAGCTTCATTTTTAACAGGCAAAACTTTCAAATAGTTCCATTCAAGCAGTAGATTTAGTGCTGTTGTCAGGAGAACAAAATGCTGAAGATGAACTCACTAGATGTTTCTGTATTCTATGCTATCCATAAAGAAAAACAGAATAGTCAATGCACATGGTATAAAGGTACACAATGGAACACAGAATTACTGACTGAAGTATGCCTAAAGCTGTTCTATTGCCTACTAATACATCCCATCTGCAACAAATCTGATCTGAGTGGGACTAGTGCACTTTAACCTTCTCAATGCAGGGTCTACAGAATAATCATACTAAATAGTTATTCACAGTTCCCCTATACATAACACATCAAGGCACATTGACGAGGCACATTGACGCAAAGGACACCATAACAAAGCTATATACCACGTCTATGCTTTCTTAAATAACTCGTTCTGCAACACCACACACCACTTTATAACATCATAATGCAATATAACTGTAGCATAGCTCCCTGTACCCTGTCTAGGTACCTTCGCTAACGATCGATTACAAGCTGGAGCCGGGAAAAACCTCAGCGCTTCTGCCCCAGTCGCCATGGCTTGACTGAGGTCCTTCTGGAGCCTCTCCATCGTGGTACAGAATAGGAGACTAATTCTATCCGCTCCCATTGACTGGACAACACACAGTCCTGGGAGCGCTAGTCCTTACATGGACTTTCCCTGCTTAATACTCCACGAGCTGGAACAAGGTGCAAGGTTTCCCCTCCCAGTACCTAGTCCACAAATAGTTCTGGGAGTACAACTGATTTTAATGATCCAAACTCAGCCTTTTATACACAGGCCCCAGCAGTGGGTCTGCAAACAATACAATACAAGCCCCTCCCTGGAATCTCTGGGCTTGGGAGATAATTGAGTTATAGACCGGTAAGTTAATTATCTCCCAGGAACAGAGAGCCAAACACAAAAAAACATAAAAAACATAAAAGTACCCCAAAACATCATAAAAACATATAATAACCCCACTTGTGGTACATCACCAAACATACACAAGTAGTGTAGGGAAAATGCGACCATGGCAAAGTTCTGACCGGCCTCAACTGTGGTTCTAATGTCAGCCCTCTTACACTTACCTTGGCCGTCCGCCGATCTGCCGAAGCTGGCCTCCGGCGGACCACCGCTCCCACGCAGCCTGAGGTTCCACTCAGCCTCGGGGATGCCAGCCACTGCGCGCCCTCCCCTTTTTATGATGCGGGGCATGTGTGCCGGCATCATGACAATGAAAGAGCTCTATGCAGAAGAGCTCAACACATGTACTTTTTGGGGGCGTGTCTATACTAACCATGCCCACAACCATATAAAAACCCAGTCTGCCCAAAGCAAAGTGCCCTGTTGTGATCCCTGGTGTTCCTTGTGTCACTAGGGTCCTTATGCGTGTTCCTATATACTTTGTAGCATATATTCAGTTTTGACCAGGCTTCCTCTTGACTTTTCTTTTTTCTGGCTCCCTTGACTCGGCTTTGTTTCTTGTATTTGTGCATTTCTGGCTTCCCTTGATCTTGGCTTGTTCTGATGTTCCTTATAGTGTATTATTTATTTTGGCCATTCTAAGGACCAGTTTAGGAATTTTCTTTCTGTCTCTATTCTCTCCTGGTGGGTTTTCACTCTGCGTGTTGAGTTATATGTTACACCTAGCCCAAAATAGTTCCAGGGCGTTTGGTGCTTTGGCCAGTCAATGTTCGGGAGCTCCTGCAGTCGCAATAGGTAGCGTTTGTTTCCCTTAGTCTCAGGCACCTTCCCTCCAAAAATTGCTCTCCTGGCGGGTCGTAAAGTGGTTCAAAACCCTGGACTAAGTTGTCCGGGAACTGCAAGGTTACCTCGTGCCGAAAACAGTTCCATAACATTTGCGGCTAAGTACCGCTGAGGTGACCGGAACCACAAAGTCTTCATGCCAAAATTTGTTCCATAGTGGACCACTTGTGGGTTTGGTTCATGCAAACAACCGCCAAGGAGCTAGCGTTTGTTCCATTCGAATGAAGGAAGTGTGCCAAACCAGGTGCACCAAGATAAAAGCTGATAATGGGCAGAGCATGGTAACTCCCGAAAGGGGACTGCGACCTCGACCATAGTTGGTGGGCAGGAGGCCAGCTTCCACATTCCTCAAGAAGTTTGTGGCAAACGTTCGTGGGAAGGTGCATTTTTCAGAATAACTTCCTGCTCAAACTCACTTCATACCTGTGATTGTCCGGTGCTATTCAATTAGATTTTAAAAATGCAATGTTACATCCTTCTAACACTTACAGCTGTAAGTACCTATTATCCATATACATAATCAATCAGGCATTTATATTTGTATGGATAGTTGCACAGTTCCTTCACATGGCATTTACTTGTACCTGGAGCCAGGATTTGACGTCACTCCAGCCCCTCCCCCGCATCAGTACTGAGCTTCCGAGTACCCAAAGGGATGAACAGATGGATAATAACGTCAAAATATAGCCAAGAATGGATGAGAATAAAACATAGAAACGTTGCTAAGTTGCCTTCTGAGTCCTCGTAGCTTATGTATGGTATTTTGTATAGTCCATCTAATTCCAATTGTGAAACTGGCTTTCTCTTGACTACGTTGAAACTATGTGTAACTGGTTGTTTTGGGGTAGGTACTATGCATGAAAAATAGTATATATGAGCACTTGTATATGAAAGCACTGTGTGTATATGAATGTGCATATATATGAATGTCCATGCATATGTATGAATGATCGCCTGCATTCCTCACTAAAGGGATTTAGTCATCATACAACACACAGCACACAAAAAATACAGTTTGGATGGGGCATCACATATGTTTTGCACCAGGTGCCAAATAATCTCTGGCTCTGGCACAGGTTTTACTTAGCTCTATGGTGGCTGAACAGTGGTCAGATATGGGTCGCAGGTTATGGAATCTGTACATCACTTGTAAGCCCATAAAAAAACACATCACTGCATCCAGTTATCAAGTATTGACTCTTTGCTGAAGTCCTAGTACCAGAATAGCTGAACGGTGCTAGTATGCCTAACCACAAACATACTTATGAAAATTCGCTGGCATGTGATGGCAATCTGCTTGTGCTTTAAAAATTTCCATTAACATTTCTCATGATTCCCAGCATATTTATAGCAAAGTAATAGCAGTAAGATGAAGACTGTAGCAGGACAATAAGCAAAACTTTTGTGTGCCTTTGTCAAATGAAAATGTATCAGCTTATGTATGTATGTATGTATTTATATATTTCTTTAGGTATAATGTCTTGCATTTGTTGTAGAAAAAAAAAAGAATTTATAAAAAGTACTCTATGAAAATTAAATAAGCATGAAGGGAGTCTAATGTTCAGTAAGTAACCTCAGGTCAAATTAGCCACATTTTCAATGTTGTTCCATTAATGTGTATAACACTGAATTCAGTATTCTTTTTAAATTTATTTTGCCCATAAAATATGTTTTCATTATATGCATCATTACTTTTATGACCATGGCAATCAATCTCGGCTGTTTTAAACATGGAAAACAAATCAGATACAGAGGCAAACATTTCAGTTTATGAGATCCCATTCAATGATGGGAGATAGCTTCAGGGAAAATAAATGATATTTTACTTTATCCTGTCAGAAAATCATTCTTTTCACCTAACATCAACAATATTGGAACTTTTACTATATTAAGCTTGCCTTAATTTCAGAGTGGACTGTGGATTCATTAGTCAGGACTCGGTGAGTTAAATAGTCTTTTAATTACAAAGTATATATAGTCAAATATACATACAGATAGATAATTAGATATTAGACAATGTCATATATCACTCTTGCATTACCACGTTTTGTATAGATGAATGAAATTCAAACATACATCGCATACACTCATTTCAGGGAAAGACAATATTGCCATTATATAGGGAAGATCTAGAATCTAGTTCTAGATTACCACCAGTTTTTCATACCTGTCTCATTCGTTTGTCAATGCATGAACTCAATTAATCAAAACATATTAAAAAATTTGGATTTTTAAAACACCATTATTTTTTTCTTTAATTTAGACAGTATATTAGAAAACTCTTTTGAAAAATAACTTTTAAAAAAAATGCAATTATATTTATTGTTTTTCCAGCACTAGGATAGTCTCCTCACTGTCCACTTTTCCCTCAATGTATTCAGCAATATTTCAGTTATTTGGCTCATGGATGGAACCTTCCAAATCCCCCAATCCAATGCTTCTCTATGTGAAGCACTGAATTGAATACTTCTCATAGATATGCACTGGTTGCACACCCAATGTATGGCAGCAGTGTCCATTATTGAATATATTTTAGTTTAAAACCCTTAGTGGTTGGTTGAATAACAGATACTATGGTCATGAGCACTGCAAAATGTAAACACTGAGTTGTGCATGGAAAAAAATGTGCTTAGTCAGAATCTATATCTTTTTTTTTAGTTTGCAGGAACTTTTCATCCATGTGGCATTTCGGTTCAGACCAATTTTGTCCATTCGTGGAAAACAATTTGAACAAATCAAAATGGAGCAAAAATGTGTAAATTAGTGTGCCTATTAGTGTATTTCAATACAGAAATGGTGGAAATATTGATTAGTGAAATGCCAATTGTGAGTAGTCATGCTTGTATAATTGTATCTGTATTAAAAACATATTAATATAGAGCTTTGTGTGATAATGATTGTTTTTTTTTCTTTTTTGAAAACTTACATTAATGAAAAAAGGGGAGCTGCACCATGAATAAGTCTAATATGAAAAAAACTTGTTTAAAAAAAAAATGGAAGGTAAAAGTTAATGGGTAATTGATAAGAAGAACTAAGCTTTCACACACATTGATTCTGTAGAGTGAGTGACCTCACTGTAGTGTGTGGGGAAAAAATGGTCTGTAAGCTTATACAAAATATGTTTGCAGACTAAACCAGATAGGGAGAAACAACTACCATTAGAGGTATTTTAAAACTCTACCACCATGTGTTAGAATACTTTTTGAAATTTAGAAAAAAAGATTTTCAAGCAATTTGCCTTTGTCAACATAGCAGGGGACAGGAAGTGCAATAACCATGATGTTAAAGACATTTGTAAACATTGCAACCACCACCACTACATTGTATAACACTTTTAAAAATGTTAAAAAAAGGTTTTCATCTGCAGAGGCAGCAGGTATGCAAAATTCAAAACCAAAATTATTACAATGAAAAGCATATGAACACATTACAACCACAACCATTACATTTTAATACATGACTTTTTTTAATGATTTCAATTTGAAGGCAATTGCTATCTGCAAAGGGAGCAGGCATATTCAGACCACAAGACTCAGCCAGGCATGGTAAAACCACTGCCATTAAAGGTATATAATTGTTACAAACACCTTAACTAATCTTAGAAATTTAGAAAAAAAAAATAATTTGAAGGCAATCTGCATCTGCAGAGCAAGCAGTTATAATCACACTGCAAGACTGAGCCAAGCATAGTGAAATTCCTAAAATAAAAGGCATTTTAAAAAACGGTGGAGTAGCATCAGCATGAGTGATTCAATTTCAGTACCAGATTTTAGAATACTTTTAGAAATGTTTAAATAACTTTGAAAGAAGATGTGAGTGGGCAGTTGCAGATTTTTACATCTCAAGTAGTAAACGGAAGAACAGACTAAGCCAACTTAGGAAAATTCGAAACTTGAGAAAGACCATGTGCTCCATCAGTTGCAGAAA
Source organism: Pelobates fuscus (assembly GCF_036172605.1). Lineage (NCBI taxonomy): Eukaryota > Metazoa > Chordata > Amphibia > Anura > Pelobatidae > Pelobates > Pelobates fuscus. The sequence continues at coordinate 323,113,731 of NC_086318.1, read as the reverse complement.
CATTTTTGAACGGTCTGGATTCTCAAAATGTGTCTTCAGGAATTGCAGCCTTCACTGTAAGATATAGGCTGTGGGCAGAAATGAACAGATAATCCATCTCGCAGTGCTTTGACCATGTTAGCAGGTCCATTCGGTGACCGCAAACCCAATGTGCACATTGGTGCTTTCCTGCTCACCCAACCATTTGCCACCGTTGATCTGTTTGCCTGCAAGATGTTTTCTGAAGTGTGATTTTCATCAATTACTTCAACATGTGGCAGGAGAGATTGATAACCTTGTTTCCCTATATATTAATTTCGAGCCTAACATGCTGATAAGATTGGACTTCGTCCATTCACATTATACCCATGCAACATGCCACCAGTGTGCCACCAAGGAGAGGAATCACTTATGTTTGTATACTCACTATGCTCTTACTAGCATTTAACACATTTTTATTTTTAACACTATTACTATTTATTTGCCCCCCACATTTTAGTGTAGGACCCACCAATAATGGGGTACTTTGAAAGTAGTGGTGGGCTTAACAACATATGGCCATATGGTGGAACCAAATCCCCATATTTATACTTAGTTAGGCATTTTAGTAGCCTTCTTTGTTTCTTGTATTTTTTTGTAGTCTGAGTGCGCCGCAACTATTTATTCTCTCATTCATGAAGTTTTGGTCACAGCGGCAGCACCTTTCATACAGAATTCAGGTCTCGGGAGTGCCCCCTATCTTTTCTGTTTATATTATATTTGGAATCCAGACCTGATTCCTTAGGGGTTAAGCACCCCGCCCAGCCCCCCCCCCCCCCCCCAGCTTCAGAGTCTCCTTTAGAGGTGGCCACAGGTGTGTATATGAAGGAGGAGTTTATCAATAGTCAAGTCACTTATATTATTTTTTCCAGCTAGCACAGTCATCTGCATTAGTGAGTATACTCATTTTTAGCACCAACACATTAATTATTTAGTGTTAACACTGTTTTTAATTTCATCACTTATGTTTGTATACTTACTATGCTCTTACTAGTATTTAACACTTTTTTATTTTTAACACTATTACTATTTATTTGCCCCCCACATTTTAGTGTAGGACCCACCAATAATGGGGTACTTTGAAAGTAGTGGTGGGCTTAACAACATATGGCCATATGGTGGAACCAAATCCCCATATTTATACTTAGTTAGGCATTTTAGTAGCCTTCTTTGTTTCTTGTATTTTTTTGTAGTCTGAGTGCACCGCAACTATTTATTCTCTCATTCACCAAGGAGTGGAAGGCATGCTGGCCAGTAGGAGCACTCGATAAACCTGTGGTGAAGTTCACCGACTGACCTACAGTCTTAGCTAGCTCTTTAATCAATACTATTACCCCAGAATAGTGCAATGACTGGACTGCAGTCCACCGGAAGTTGGTTTGCGAAGGAATTATGTATTGCAGAGCAATAACCTGTATCAGTTGCTTAACCCCTTAAGGACCAAACTTCTGGAATAAAAGGGAGTAATGACATGTAACACATGTCATGTGTCCTTAAGGGGTTAAAGAAGCTCTTCTTACAGTGAACAGCTAGACAATAAGGCAGGTAATTTTGTTATACAAATGTGGTTAATCTCCAGTAGGAGAAAGTGTGTGCAATATTTAGCTCTTACAATAGTGGAGCGCTAAGTATTACAAATTTAATAAATTGCTTATATTAGGGTACAGTCAGAGTAGTGAACAAATATGTAAAAGAGAAAACAAAAATAAATACAGATTGTAATTATAATATATGTGCATATAGATGATAACCGAATCCACTCACATGGACTGGAGACTAAGTCTATTGGCTTTGCAATAAGCGACCGTGCTTTTAGGGCAGTCACACAACTCCTACATAATTAGGTAGACCTCTTGTTATTTGCCCTCCAGAAATCTTCTTCTTCATTCCCTCCCCTCTTTTATGGCTCCTCAAATGGAACTCCGATTCATGAAACAAGCGAAAAAGTTAATCTGTTGCCCATTTAATTTCTTTTGTGTTATATCCATAGGGCATTTTAGAATTGGGGAATTCAGCTAAATCAAAAATCGCCAAAAATCTAGATGAATCATGATGCATTTGAAATTGCATGCATAAGTCTACTAAACAGTGCCTTTTCTCATCTGCAAGGATGCAGTGGCAGAAATAATTATCCAAAACAATTACATAAAGATGAAGTGAGGTGCTTAGAATACCCATTTAATATTTGCTTTTTTCAATGACAATAAAGTATGATCTACAACTCTTACAAGTGGACTTACTGAAAAAGCTATAAGCACTAGAAGTTAGGGTTAAAACAAGTAATAAGTCATCACACACTTACAGTGTTAATGTACCAAGCAAGAGGTTTCTTCCAAGACTGCAAGAAGAACCTAGTCTTACCAATCCATCAAAGTGGCAAACGTAAAATAAGTAAAGCAATCATCTGTTAACTTTTCAAAAACATAGAATTACTGGTTTAGAAAGTAAGGTTGGGCAGTGTTTCAAGGTTTGAGAAAGACAGCTGTCTGGGTCAAAATGTTGCCTTTTTCGTTGTGTTTTTGAACATTTAAAAGATTATTTCTGGATATGTTGTAGCATCAGCAATTGGATTTAAACACTAGTGACTATTACAATAAAATTGTTGTCCTTAGCTGACTGGGATACAGTAAGTTTATGATACATTAATGTGCAAGAACAAATGTGCAGCAAAATGCTGAGAACAACAAAACAAGCAGAAAAATGCAATTGACTTCTATGGTTACTGGTCCAATTTTACAAATCCAACCAAGACCCAGAGTTACTTTTTTATAATAATCACCAAAGTGTACTTTCTGTGCAAGAAGACTCACGGTAGTTAGTTAAGTGGTGAAAACATTTAGAAATTGTATTTTGCTTATAATTTTTGGTAACTAGGTAACTGATATTCTGTATAATTTATCATTTGCATAGTGTATCAATGAATAAAGGTCTCTGGGATTAAATATATTATAATAGGGTTGTTCGACCTGTGTGCAGCAGCCGATGTGCCAAAAATAAGAGATAAAAAAGGCTCAGCTGCCAAGAAATCAGCTCTGGAGGATCAACAATTGTTCTTATTTATTCAGCCTGAAAAATAGGTTACTCACATTCACATGTTATGCTACAAACATCAAGAAATATGGCTTTTACTAACTGTTACTTTTCTTATACATATATGGTAATAATTTCATATATGATGTCATATCATGCATGACCAGAAGTAGATTAAAAACTTGCAGTCATGTGCAGCAGGACTTTAACACCTGTTGACAGCAAAGATTGCCATGCATTAAAAGTAGTAGTAGGGTTAAATCATTGCAGGTACCATGGAGCCTCAGTTATCATTGGATATCTTAGAGTCACTAGTACCACAAAGTGAATGCTGCATATAGACTTTTAAATCCCTTTATATTACCGTGGCTGAATGATCAGTTAGCCATTGTGATTCTGGGCCTGCACCCAGCTTGCCAACTGCTAAAATCAGCTCAAAATTAGAGCTGCACATAGCCCTTTAAATGACTTTTAATCATCGCGGTTGAGCGATCACATTTGGCCCCAGTGACCCTGAGCCTGCCTCCATGTTAAGGGAGACCTTATGTGCCCCATGATCAGTGATGACCTTTTACAGCTGTTCAGCACCAATCAGTGTGTGCAGGAGTTGAAACTTGATGGGAAAATCTCCCTCTCATATTTCAATCACACAGTATAGAGGGCTTACTAGGTGTTCTGTACTCTGTGAGCAGGGAAAGCCTTCTGCTCATGTCAGTACTAATGTAAGCAGGGGGAGTCGCTCTGGGGTAGGATTAGGGGAGGGACTAGAAACTGTATTAGGGGCAGGATTAGGATCTGGAATATGGGTAAATCATGGGTTGGATTATGGGTTGGATTAGGGGTCTGATTATCGTTTGGATTTGGAACAAAGGAATATATGTAGGGACAGTATTATGGTTAGGATAAGAGATAAGATTAGGAGTAGGATCAGAGGTAAAATTTTGGGCAATGTTGGGTATTAACTCGAACAATAGTATAATAAATACATGGAATTGTTACAATAGTGAACCACATACATGGTCTGTAAATTTCGCCAAATAAAAACATGTGAAAAAAAAAAAAATATATATATATATATATGTTAAAAGGCCTGAACTTGTGGAGGCCTGAATTTGTGGGAGGAGTAAGTCCCCTACTTAAACTCCCAGCCCCTACTCACCTCTGCCTTTCAGCTGATTGTTTTGTCCCCATAGCAACCAGCACTTCCTGTCCAGCTTCCCTCCAGAATTTTTTCCTGTTTCCAGCAGTCAGACGTCCTGACCAGTCCTCTGTCCGTTTGAGGCCTTCCACTCGGTTCCCGGTCAAGGTACCCGGTTTCCGGTCACGAGACCGGCACGTTCACGTAAGTTAGGCGTAGGAAATAGCGCCCCGCTATTTCCCGCCGTTCGGGCCTAAAAACGTAGGGGTAGGCTCCCTCTATCATATTTGTACTAATACACGCTTTTTTAACCGATTTCAGTGTTCACGCCAAAACAGACGAACGCTCGGCACTTTATCACTGCTTTTACATATTCGTACGGAAACTACCTAATCTATTATTATTTATATACACAGTAATATTATTACGGGCATTCTCTTATTTCCGTTTGGTCACCCAGGACCAATCTATTTCGTACGATTAAAACACAAACACCTTGCTCTAAATCCATATTCGGCTAGTTCTTATTCAAATAGGCTACAGTATGCACTAAGTTCTATTTCATGAATTCTACTTTTCTTTACGTATATTCCCTGTTCGGTCATATTGCTACTGATACCTTTTTTTGTCAGTTTGGGGATATAATTAGCTTGTTTAAAAATCCTCCATATATACTGCATATATTCCACAGCCGGAGAAAGAGCTTCGCCAAGCTTTCAGCAACTTGGTTTTGTAAAAAATGCAAAATAAAGTGTGTATTTCTCGAATTTATCTTTTTGCCCTCTTTTATTTACAGGCCCACTCATACGTTGGTTTCGGCACACCACAACCAACTTTGCTCACAGTTACTATCCATTACGTATTTAAATTCCGAGCACAAGTTAAAAGGCCTGAACTTGTGGAGGCCTGAATTTGTGGGAGGAGTAAGTCCCCTACTTAAACTCCCAGCCCCTACTCACCTCTGCCTTTCAGCTGATTGTTCCCACCCACCTACACCCTGTTATAATTACATTCTCCTTGGTGGGCCCTCTTTTATTTACAGGCCCACTCATACGTTGGTTTCGGCACACCACAACCAACTTTGCTCACAGTTACTATCCATTACGTATTTAAATTCCGAGCACAAATATATATATATATATATATTTATATTTATATATATATAATCAACAGATTTGACCAAGGTTTGTGATAAAATGCTAAAATTAAAAGTGTTAAAATGCTGTTAGTTAGCCTGGGGATGTACTTTCTTCAAATTCTTTTGTGTAGCTGTTTTAGATACTTTGACTACTGTTAAAGTTATAATCTCAGCAATTCAAAGTTCATGCTCTTCTAATTTCACGCACTGACTACTGTAACTCTATTCTAATTGGTATTTCCAGAAACCATTCTGCCTATATTTCCAGAAACCATTCAGTTTATAATGAAAGCTGCTACCCAGTTTAACTTTCTCTTTTGCTGCTCTTCTCATGTCACCCTTCTGTCAATATTTTTATTGGCTTTGTAACAGTCTGTCTCATTTGTTGTTAAATTCCCCCTTGATAATATTGTAAAGTACTGCGGAATAAATTGGCACTATATAAATGACAATAATAATAATTGTTAATTTAATATAAAATACATAATAGATGGGAGCTAGAACTAGGAGACAGAAATAAATGAATGTGAAGGCAGCTCAGGCACATAAAATAGGGGATACTAAGCAAGATACAGTAATGAAACAGTGTCCCATAAAATGGGACAGAGAGCAAGAGAGAGATACAAGGAGAGATAAACAAAATTGTGGATAGACAGACAGAAAGTCATGGCAGACATAAGGGCAAACCGAAGGCAGACACATCATAAATAAAACACACTTTATATATTTCTATCTAAATATGTAATGGAGTCATAAAAAGCAATTAATATATATCAAATACATTACTCCAGTAATGCAGCTTGTTTTACTGGCCATGCCCATAATGGGTTTATTCATTAAGACAAAGTGCTTGTCCTCCCACCAAAGCAGCCAGGCAGCTGAAGCTCTCTCTGCATTATCCTAGTTCCTCAGCATATATAGTGATGCACTCGTGCTGTGCAGCCTGTGGACAGTTCCAAGGAATAAAAAGGAGCCTAAATTAGGGAGTATGCTGGAAAAATCAGGGCACTTGTGGGCTTACAATTGTTTTATTTTTAGCAGAGTGCATAGACTTGACAAGGCATTGCTGAATACTTCTATACAAGGGGGTTGTGACTGGCAGACAGCATGACAGGACTCAGCTTTGTGGGGCTCCACTACAGCCCCTCCAAATAAGAATTAATTTCAGCCAAAATTGGCACTTATTAGACATTTACACAAAGTACCCCCCTATGACAATATGTGGCGCAAGCACTGGTGACATTCACGTCTAGAAACAGCAAAGCTACCGACATCAGGCTCCCCATCGAGAAGCCCGCACTGCGCCAGAGGTCAAAATGGAGCCCAAGGCCCAATACAACCCAGAGATTTCAGAGGACTCTAATGAAGACAAGGAGTCTCTTACCTCTCCTCGTCAAGGTGGAGTGTATCAATCTTCTGAATCAGAAATTTACTCTTCTCCCTCCACGAAGGTAGACATTAAAAAGCTGCATGTCGACCTAAGGCTGGTCTGGAAGTCTGACCTCCTCAAGGCTCAGGCCGAAATCGGAGCTGTCCACAAGAAGGTACAAGAAGTGAAGGCGATAGAGGCCTCTAGCGACCAACAGTTTAGAGTGACCCAGTGTCAGTTAGAGGGCCTCACAGATCAGGTCCATCTACTGAAACAGACAGTTATGTTTCTGGAAGTTTGGCACTGCTTGCAAAACTTTGTATGAGAGGTGTGCCTGAAATGGTGAGCGGTAAAAACACTCTCCCAATTGTGTAAAAGATCATAGCCTCCTCCAGGCCTCAAAGAGGGCTTTGAATCATCTTATATCTCCTCAGCATTCTGAGTGCAGAAGACTGCAATGGCTCCTGTGGCAGTACCCAGAGAAATGATAGCTTTTACAAGAGACATAACGTCTAAAGCCGTCATTTTGAACAGATCCAGAGAAATGGGAATAGTAAACTATGAGGGACACTGGATTGCACTATACAGTAATCTCCCTTTCTCTATCCTCACAGATAAAAAGGTGGCTGGCTCCAGTCACCAAAAGGCTGCAGGTCCACTCCATCAAATATCAGTAACTGGTGGTCTCACGAGCAAAGAAATTGCATTCATTCATGTTGGCTGATGACACAGAGATCTTCCATACTATCAACCTACCAGTCACATCAGGATCGACGCCAACAGCTCAGACAACTGCACAACAAGAGCCTGACAGTCCTGGAGAGAACAGTTTGGGACAATCCAAAAGACTGAATGGAAATATCACACGCAAGCTTACCTCCAGGACCACGCACACTCAAGCGACTTATGCTCCTGCTATAGATCTAACCCAAATTTCTCAGATTATATTGGCCATACCAGAGGAAAGCATATATTGTTACATGTGTTTTAGTGAAGAGCCTCTGCTGCATAGAGTTAGGAAATATCATACCTGCTCCACCACATATGCCATTCCTTCTTTTATTTGCTTCAACTGTTTTAACTCATGTTTAACTGTTTGATGTATACACCCAAATGGTCCACATCTCTTATTTAACCTCCAGACAATGTAAAAGCTATATTCATTGTATACAAACGCTGATAAAACACAAATTGAAAAATAAATAAATATATATATATATATATATATAATATTAATTCCCTAATTTTATAGTGAAAAGTTATCTTATTTTAAGATATTTTATTACAGTTGCCTCTCTGATTTATTATTCAATGAATATTTATTTTGAGAGGTTGAGGTATGGAAATACTACAGATGTTATTTAAGTGTTCTTAAGATGATCACAGTCATCTAAGGTATGCATTTGTAAGCATCTCACTATGTTCCTCACTGGGACTATTAGTGACAGCATAATGCAGCCTTTCTAGTGTAATTCATGTTGCTGAATTCCTGAAATGTGAACAAAGCATCTACCATACTCATGTATTAAAAGATTTAGAAATTAACTTTCAAGGCTGATAAGCAGATACTTTGGGATTGTGACTATCTATATAATTTTCAATTGCATTGTAAATAAAAAAGGGAAATCATCCATTAAATATTGAATTAATTTTTAGAATGACTGAATCTTAAACATTTATAACATTTATCATCAAGTTAGAAAATAAATTTTAAGGATTCAATGCACGAAGTGAGCTCTTTGTTTTCATTTTATGGCTTGTGTTTCCCTATTGGGAAATCTATCTCTTGTACTCACTAACTTGCCACTTTCTAAAGTCGAACAGGACGGCATTTAGATGAAGATCCTTGCTATCCCAGAGAGGCATAAGAAAAGTATATTGTTTTCATCCATAGCTTTTATCAGCTTGGTTTCAAGAACACAAATGTGTGACTATGCATAAAACTAGTTCTGAATCTTAGTGCTGAAATATATTGGTATATTATAGAATTAGCTATGCTTTTCATGTGTGATAAATAAACAGAAGCCTTTACTTCTTAATTTTGCCTTGCTTGTTTTGAGTGATTATGACCAAAGTGTTACTGCTGGCAATGTGTCCATGTGTACATATTGTCATACAAAATACCTATCCACTAAAATTTGGTAATATAATAATCCACACAAAAAATAAATACAATTAAATGAAATCCAGCATGAAATTACACATCTTACAAACATATTAACAATACATTACATTAACAATCCAAACTCTTACAGCAATTTAGGTTGTTGAAATGCTTTGGAGACTAACATAATGCCCCCTTTTTCTGGCCAATTTCTCACCACTAGATTAGAGGTAAGTTATCTATTTTTTAGGAGTCAAGGGAGAGGCCAGAAATCCTAACAAAATAGAAAACACTTGAGTGTTATGGATACATGTAAGTTTAGCCTGATAGGATAATGATTTAGTTATCTCTGTAATGGCACAAGTTAGCTAAATACCTTAGCTTGATACCTAAGTAGGAACCCCTTTAACCCCTTAAGGACACATGACATGTGTGACACGTCATGATTCCCTTTTATTCCAGAAGTTTGGTCCTTAAGGGGTTAAAGGACAAGCAATTTGAGTTGTCCATTGTCTTGTTATCTTCCTGTTTTGGTTTGCAACATCTTAGGGTAACCTGAAGGCAAATTGGGAATCAGCACCTTGCTCACTGTGCCTACAGGTGTTTTAACTACACATCACTGATGAAGCTAACACTGCCTGAAATTAATGTCTGTGTCTGGGGTTGAAGTATCTTTTATGCAGAGAAATTTTGTTAGTATTTTGGATCTGGACTGTCCTTCTGGACTATGCTTATATTCAAATGGTTTATCTTGGCTCTCTAATGAAAAGTGAGCTTTAATTTGCTTGAGACACTGGTGCTGACCTTAACATTCACATTTTACCCATTCCCAGTGTTCTTTTGGGATCTGTCTCTTTTGTTATATTTACAGATATATATGTCCTAGTTTTAGATGGCTGTTCTAAATTCCAAAATGTAAACAATATAGTTAGTTGGTAAAAGTTTCCCTACAATAATCAATCTACATGAAATATGATAGAAAATATATAATAACTACTAAAATACACATGCATTTAGCCATATAAGTATTTATATTTCAATGTGGTATTTTGCTTGATATTGGAGGAAAGGCTGCTGTTATGAAGAAGCAGAATGTGGCCTTTGATTTCTATCAGGGATTCAATTTTCAGAAGCTGTTTTGCTTTAAGGCATAAGGCCTTATGTCTTTGATTGTTCCAGATCTATAATATACTGTATTTTATATTGCTAAACTAATAACTCACATAGAGAATTATTGCTTCACTCTGATTCACTCTGCTTCCAAACTGGAAAACAGTCAAATGCTGATGAAGAAATGACAGGCTAGAAGCTGAGGAGCTGTTAGTCTGCAGAAACACAGAAAGGAATAAATGTCATATAGGTTTCAAACTTCACAAAACCATTTATACAAATAAAAAGTAGATATGAAAGAATAGCAAATGAACAAAAAATATACACTGCCTTGCAAAAGTATTCATCTCCCTTGACTTTTACCTATTTTGTTACATTACAGCCTTAAGTTCAATGTTTTATTAATCTAAATTTTATGTGATGGATCAGAATACAATAGTCTAATTTGATGAAGTAAAATGAGAAAAATATATACAGAAAACTGTTTTTTTAGAAATAGAAAACAGAAAATTGGCATGTGCGTATGTATTCACCCCCTTTGTTATGAAGCCCATAAAAAGCTCTGGTGCAACCAATTACCTTCAGAAGTCACAGAATTAGTGAAATGATGTCCACCTGTGTGCAATCTAAGTGTCACATGATCTGTCATTACATATACACACCTTTTTTAAAAGGCCCCAGAGGTTGCAACACCTAAGCAAGAGGCGCCACTAACCAAACACTGCCATGAAGACCAAGGAACTCTCCAAACAAGTAAGGGACAATGTTGTTGAGAAGTACAAGTCAGGGTTAGGTTATAAAAAAATATCCAAATCTTTGATGATCCCCAGGAGCACCATCAAATCTATCATAACCAAATTGAAAGAACGTGGCACAACAGTAAACCTGCCAAGAGACAGCCGCCCACCAAAACTCACGGACCGGGCATGGAGGGCATTAATCAGAGAGGCAGCACACAGACCTAAGGTAACTCTGGAGGAGCTGCAGAGTTCCACAGCAGAGACTGGAGTATCTGTACATAGGACGACAATAAGCCATATGCTCCATAGAGTTGGGCTTTATGGCAGAGTGGCCAGAAGAAAGGCATTACTTTCAGCATAAAACAAAATGGCACATTTTGAGTTTGCGAAAAGGCATGTGGGAGACTCCCAAAATGTATGGAGGAAGGTGCTCTGGTCTGATGAGACTAATGTAGAACTTTTCAGACATCAAAGAAAATGCTATGTCTGGCGCAAACCCAGCACATCACATCACCCAAAGAACACCATCCCCACAGTGAAACATGGTGGCGGCAGCATCATGCTGTGGGGATGTTTTTCAGCAGCCGGGACTGGGAAACTGGTCAGAGTTGAGGGAAAGATGGATGGTGCTAAATACAGGGATATTCTTGAGCAAAACCTTTACCACTCTGTGCGTGATTTGAGGCTAGGACAGAGGTTCACCTTCCAGCAGGACAATGACCCCAAACACATTGCTAAAGCAACACTTGAGTGGTTTAAGGGGAAATATGTAAATGTGTTGGAATGGTCTAGTCACAGCCCAGACCTCAATCCAATAGAAAACATGTGGTCAGACTTAAAGATTACTGTTCACAAGCGCAAACCATCCAACTTGAAGGAGCTGGAGCCGTTTTGCAAGGAGGAATAGGCAAAAATCCCAGTGGTAAGATGTGTCAAGCTCATAGAGACTTATCCAAAGCGACTTGGAGCTGTGATTGCCGCAAAAGGTGGCTATACAAAGTATTGACTTTAGGGGGGTGAATAGTTATGCACATTGATTTTTTCTGTTATTTTGTCCTATTTGTTGTTTGCTTCACAATAAAAAAAAAAAAAATCTTCAAAGTTGTGGGCATGTTCTGTAAATGAAATGATGCAAATCCTCAAACAATCCATGTTAATTCCAGGTTGTGAGGCAACAAAACACGAAAAATGCCAAGGGGGTGAATACTTTTGCAAGGCACTGTAAACGGAGTCACATTTAACACTTACAGTCTCTTTAAGAATCAAGCATTATCTATAAGAGCTCACGAAGGACACAGTCACAATGACATATATATTAAATTCCTATGTGTAAGCTCATTTATAAACTAAAATTTAATCTTTGGCTTTATTTGTAAAGAGAAAATTTGCTCTTTAGGAAGGATGATGAAAAGAATATAAATTAGCTTAATTGTGTGCATTTTCTAACACTGACAGGCCCATTTAACAGCATTTGCATCATTACAAGAAAAGACAGTTTTAAAAGAATTAAATAGCTTGTCAAAAACATCTGACCTTTTGCAGGTCAAATAGTCTTTGGTCAGTATTTTACTTTTGAATTTCCTCTTAATTTAGCTCTAATGATTGCATGTTCTTTTTTTCCTTTTTCTATTGAATCTATAAATCAAAAGTACTTGATAGATGATAAAAAGGTTTTAATCATTTCTCTGTAAAGTATCAGAATGTCCACATTTTCTTTTGCTATCATCTCAAAAATCTTTTCTCATTAAAGCAAAATTAGTATAACAGCAACATATAGGCACATTACACAAAGTATTTTATATATTAATATAATGATTGGTGAACAGATGAGAATAGTTGGAATTAAGCTGCATCTATTGCCTTCACAAGCTGTCTTGAGATAGTGAAATTTACCATACACTGTTATCTGTTCTTCTCTGTGCTAAATCTCAACATTCTCATAATAAAATGTCAATTATTTTGGTGACAAAGAAACCATCAACCCTTCTTCTCAAATGTGAAGTAGTGTCAGAATGTTTTGTGGAGATATATATTAGTAAATATTAGTAAATGGTAAATGCAGGGTATCATTGAAATATGAATATTGGGCAGAAGGTGATAATGAGGAAAGGATGTAGGAATATAAATGGCATGAAATAATTTGCATATGCAATGTAAATAAAGGGGGGGGGGTTAAAAAGGAAATATAAATGGGTAAATGTAGTGTGTATGATTGCATTATAGAACTCAATAGTGATGTGCAGTGCATAGAGTGTATTATGGAACTCCACAGCAATGTGCATATGAGTATATTATAAAGATCAACTGTGTAAGTATTACAGAGTGCTACAATAATGGATATTTATCACAGAGTGTAAACAGTATATATATATATATATATATATATATATATATATATATATATATATATATATATATATATATTATTTTATATAATCTGGCTGTGCTCCTCTAGATATTGAGCCCTAGATCCACCCCTGCTGTGCTTGCAGTAACCGACTTGCACTATACACAGATATATGCACGTATATACAGGGAGTGCAGAATTATTAGGCAAGTTGTATTTTTGAGGATTAATTTTATTATTGAACAACAACCATGTTCTCAATGAACCCAAAAAAACTCATTAATATCAAAGTTGAATATTATTGGAAGTAGTTTTTAGTTTGTTTTTAGTTATAGCTATTTTAGGGGGATATCTGTGTGTGCAGGTGACTATTACTGTGCATAATTATTAGGCAATATATACCCATTAGGAAATATATACCCATTTCAATTATTTATTTTTACCAGTGAAACCAATATAACATCTCAACATTCACAAATATACATTTCTGACATTCAAAAACATAACAAAAACAAATCAGTGACCAATATAGCCACCTTTCTTTGCAAGGACACTCAAAAGCCTGCCATCCATGGATTCTGTCAGTGTTTTGATCTGTTCACCATCAACATTGCGTGCAGCAGCAACCACAGCCTCCCAGACACTGTTCAGAGAGGTGTACTGTTTTCCCTCCTTGTAAATCTCACATTTGATGATGGACCACAGGTTCTCAATGGGGTTCAGATCAGGTGAACAAGGAGGCCATGTCATTAGATTTTCTTCTTTTATACCCTTTCTTGCCAGCCACGCTGTGGAGTACTTGGACGCGTGTGATGGAGCATTGTCCTGCATGAAAATCATGTTTTCTTGAAGGATGCAGACTTCTTCCTGTACCACTCCTTGAAGAAGGTGTCTTCCAGAAACTGGCAGTAGGACTGGGAGTTGAGCTTGACTCCATCCTCAACCCGAAAAGGCCCCACAAGCTCATCTTTGATGATACCAGCCCAAACCAGTACTCCACCTCCACCTTGCTGGCGTCTGAGTCGGACTGGAGCTCTCTGCCCTTTACCAATGCATCCATCTGGCCCATCAAGACTCACTCTCATTTCATCAGTCCATAAAACCTTAGAAAAATCAGTCTTGAGATATTTCTTGGGCCAGTCTTGACGTTTCAGCTTGTGTGTCTTGTTCAGTGGTGGTCGTCTTTCAGCCTTTCTTACCTTGGCCATGTCTCTGAGTATTGCACACCTTGTGCTTTTGGGCACTCCAGTGATGTTGCAGCTCTGAAATATGGGCAAACTGGTGGCAAGTGGCATCTTGGCAGCTGCACGCTTGACTTTTCTCAGTTCATGGGCAGTTATTTTGCGCCTTGGTTTCTCCACACGCTTCTTGCGACCCTGTTGACTATTTTGAATGAAACGCTTGATTGTTCAATGATCACGCTTCAGAAGCTTTGCAATTTTAAGAGTGCTGCATCCCTCTGCAAGATATCTCACTATTTTTGACTTTTCTGAGCCTGTCAAGTCCTTCTTTTGACCCATTTTGCCAAAGGAAAGGAAGTTGCCTAATAATTATGCACACCTGATATAGGGTGTTGATGTCATTAGACCACACCCCTTCTCATTACAGAGATGCACATCACCTAATATGCTTAATTGGTAGTAGGCTTTCGAGCCTATACAGCTTGGAGTAAGACAACATGCATAAAGAGGATGATGTGGTCAAAATACTCATTTGCCTAATAATTCTGCACTCCCTGTATATACTTACACTACACTACTGTGCACCCTTGCAATCATAACTATTTACACTATACATAAAAGGCATACACAGCTGGCAGTACTGACAGATGCAAATATGAATTCACTAAATAATAAATTGTGACAAAAAACATATTGCACAAACTGGCTTAAAAATATAAATGGGAAAATAAATGGGAAGCCAGGTGAACTGGAGCGTTTTTGTTCAGATTCAGCGATTTTGTCTTAATTTTAAAATTTGTTTAACATTGTATAATTACAAAATGCCACCGATTATATCATGTAAATCGCAGTGTGCGTATTGGCCCCTTCAAGACATTTTTGGTTCATCTGATTTGTTCTCCAGAATCTTTTTTTATTAATAAAATGTGCATGGACAGAATGTCACATATTCATCCGCTTATAAAAATGTGATTAATGGAATTTACTGTTCAGACAGGAAAAGTTGTGCCGAAAAACATTACTGTCCTGACAGGAAAGGTTGTGCTGAGCAGCAATCAAATCCACAGCAGGGTTTGTGCTGAGCAGCAATTATGCAAATAGGAACCTGGTAACTGCCTTTGGGGTCAAAGGCCGATTACACCCTATCAGATCCAGAGGAGGGGTATGTAGGCCCAGTTCTCATCCTGCTCAGTGCCCTGTCGTGGTTTCCCTTGTGGTTGTCCGAGAGCGTGTTATTGATTCTGGTAATTCTGGTTATTTGAATTTGGCATTTGTTTTTGACTTCCCTGTTTTCTGGCATCCATGAACCCTGGTTTTTCCTTATCATTTCTGTATCCCTTGACCTCGGCTCTTCCTGACTATTCTTTGGTACGTTAGTCCGGCTATGCTAAGGTCCGGTACACGTTACCTCTCAGTCCTTTGTGTTACACAATTCTATGTGCTGGATCGTACTGTAATCCTGACACAGAATCACCATATGGCAGAAATTCAGCTATCCCCAAAAAATAATTATTTTTGGATGAAGTGGTTTGATCAAAACAAATGTTTTCATCATGCACAAGTCTATTTGTAAGTTGTATCACTAATTTTCTGTTTTGAGCTTATGGAAAATGTATTTATGTTTCCCATGATGCTCACTGCCATAGTCACATTTACAGTCATTATTTCTCTAGCCTTTAATTGGAGACGTTTTCCTCTGTCTCTGGAAAGGCAAACACTTCCCTATTGAAGACAGCGCCCAGGTAAATCATCTTCTGAGATAGTGTTAGACTTTTGGGAATATTTATCTTCCACCCATGTTCCAAAAGGGTCTTTATACAAATCTGGCCTTGAGTGATGAGAGATTGTTCGTCGTCTGCTAGGATCAGTATGTTGTCTAGATAGTTGTAAAGCAAGATGCCTCTTTTCCTTAACTCTGCAACAAGGACAACCAATATTTTTGAAAAAGTTCTGGGGCCAGTGCTTAATTCAAAGGGCTCGAAATTGATAATGCCCTTCTTCTACTGCAAATCTTAGAAATTGTTGATGTTGCTGGACTATTGGTAGATGAAAGTAAGCATTTTTTAGATCGATGGACATCATTCACTAGCCTGAAAAGACTATATTCAGGATAGATTGAAGGGATTCCATTTTGAACTTCCTCACCTTCAGATGACCATTCAGATGATGTAGATCCTAGATCGGTCTCCACTCCCCCAATGCTTTCTTGGTTAGGAATAGGTGGGAGTAGAAACCCAGGTACCTTTCCTTGTGTGGCACTTGTATAAGGACCTCCTCTTTTTGTAGTAGGGATATCATAAACTCTTTCAGGGATGTTCTTTTTTCGTTGTCTCCTGGCCAATTTGTTACTTGAAAACTTTTTGGTAGAATACTGCTGAACTCGAAAAAGTAACCCTTTTCGATGATGCTCAAGACCTATCTGTCTTGAACTGATTTCTCCCAAATATGATGAAAATGGAGCAGACGAGCTCCTACTCCTCAAGTTTGGGAGAGAAGACCATCGTTATGACCTTGAGCTTTTGGTTGGAGCTGAACCTCTGGACCTGTTACCTTTAATGGACTCTCCAGTTTTGGGAATGCCCGTATTCTCTGCCAGGTCGATAAGCTCTGTTATCATGAAAGGAGGAGCTTTCTCCATATCTTCTGTCCCTAAAGGATCTTTTGGGTCTGCGGTCTTAAGGGAGAAATGCTCTTTTCCTTTCTGCGGCTCTCTTGATGCACTCATCAAACTGCTTACCAAAAAGCATCTCACCTTGGAATGGAAGAGAGCATAGACTGTGCTTGTATGATGAGTTAGCTGTCCATGATCGTAGCCAAAGGGCCCTTCTGACTGAGACAGATAAAACCATATTTCTTGCTACGGCTCTGACCATGTCTACTGATGCCTCTAATGAAAAATCCACAGCTAGTTTAACATCTTGAAGACTGTCTATAATAGAGGACCTGCTTCTTCCATTTCTCAGATCCTCTTCAATATCCTCTAGCCATATCTTGAGAGTTCGCGATACAGAAGTAAGGGCTATAGAGGGGTGAAGCCCAATGCCTGCTGCTACATGAGTTTTGGCCAAATTGAGATCCATTTTGCGATCCATGGAATCTCTGAGGGAGCCAGCATTGTCTACTGGTAAGGTTGTACGTTTGCCAATCTCACTATGGCCGTGTCTACTTTGGGAGCTGTGTCCCAGGCCGCAGAATCTGATGATTCAAAGGGGTATAGCCGGTAAATTCTTCCTTGAGGTGAAAGTTTTTTATCCGTCTTAGTCCATTCCTGAAGTATACCTTAACCTTAATGGTTTCATGAACTGGAAATGTGATTTTCTTTCTTTTAAAATCTTTAAAATACCTGCTGGAGGAAGACTCTTCCTTATTAGATTATTTTAGGCTCAATGATTTACATACTCTGGAAATTAGGTGATCAATACTGTACGGGTCCAGTGAGTCAGCTGAGGGCAGAGTTTCTTCCTCTGAGGAAATGGTGTTTTAAAAGGATTCTACTTTCATATCTGAACTAGATGAATCGGATTGTGGAACGAACGCCACATTTTGGAGCGAATGCCCAATCAGTAAAACTACAGAAAACTAAAATAAATTAACAAAATTAGGCGAACGGAGATGAATGAAACTCTTTTTAGCCGAATAGGAGACATTCTCCAATTGAAAGAACCTGTAAAATCAAGGTACTTTTTTTTTTTTACACAATACTCTTAGGTTTACCACTTAACTGGTATTTTATTGGCACAGCTGATATTTGAGGCTGCCTGGCCGTGCCGGTATTGCAGTAATACCGGCAATACAAATGCAGGTATTTTTCTCAGTATAAACAGAAATTACTCTGCAATACCAGCACTGGCCAGTAGGGGGTCACTGTGTGTGGAGACAGGCAGGGATAGGAAGTAACAGCAAATCCCTCCCTGCCTCTCTCAACTACTCACTGATCCGTGGGGGAGCAGCTACACATCACAGAGAGTCCAGAAAGCAGCTCTACAGCTCAGGTAAGTGAGGGATGGGGGAAAAAAAAGCAGGGAGATATGGGGACACTGAGACACTAGGGGACACTGAGAAACTAGGCGACACATGGGGACACAGACACTAGGGGATACTTTGAGACCTGGGGACACTGAGACACTTGGGGACACTGGGATAAATGGGGACACTGAGAGACATAGGGACATTGGGAGACACTGAGACATTGGGACACAGAGACACTAGGGACACCGTGTCCCCATGTCTCCCAGTGTCCCATAGTCTCCCAGTGTCCTCTAGTCTCCCAGTGTCCCCTAGTCTCCCAGTGTCTGTGTCCCCATGTCTCAGTGTCCCCATGACTCCCATTTTCCCCCTTGTCTCCCAGTGTCTGTGTTCCCATGTCTCCCAGCGTCCCTAGTGACTTAGTGTCTCCATGTCTCCCAGTGTCCCCAAGTGTCTCAGTGCCCCATGTCTCCCAGTGTCCCCAAGTGTCTCAGTGTCCCCTTGTCTCTCAGTGACATGGGGACACAGTGAGACATGGGGACACTGGGAGAAATGGGAACACTGAGAGACTAGGGGACTGGGAGACATGGGGACACTGACACTGTGATACATAGGGACACTGAGAGATTGGGTGACTTGCGAGACTGAGACACTGGGAGACAGGGAGACACTGGGAGCAATCCATCTATACAGCAGAATCCAACTGTGAGTAGTTTGTTGGAGATTTTACTGAATTTTCTCATGTCACTCCTTGTGATTTACATCATGTGATGTCACGCATAGCTAATTCATTATACAAATGTATAAGGCTGGTATTTTTTTCCAAGAAAGGTGGCAACCATAACTACTCTTCACATACTCTTGCTTAAAGGAACACTATAGGGTCAGGAATACAATCATGTATTTCTGACCTTATTATGTTAAAACCACCATTTAGCCTCCCTAAATATAGTAAACTCTTACTTGTATTCAAGTCTGCAGCTGCTGGCTCTGTCCCTGTCTGCCTCTTAACTGACTCTGTCTGCTGACATCATCAGAAGTGGTGGTCTGAGCAATTTACAATGCTTTCCCATAGGATTGGCTGAGACTGTCAGCTAGGCAGATCAGGGGCAGAGCCAGCACAAGTCAAACATAGCCCTGGCCAATCAGCATCTCCTCATGAAGATAAATTGATTCAATGCATCTCTATGAGGAAAGTTCAGTGTCTGCATGCAGAGGGTGGAGACACTGAATGGCAGTGCTGCACACTAGGCAGTACTGCCCCAGTGGGCACCTCTAGCAGCCATCTAAGGAGTGGCCATCAGAGTTATTTTCTCTGAAAAAACAGTGTTTACTGCAAAAAGCCTGGAGGGAATGAATCTACTTACTAGAACAAATACAATAAGCTGTAGTTGTTCTGGTGACTATAGTGTCCCTTTAAGTTTGAAAGCTTAAGAGCGATGCATGGGAACAAAACCTGTGTGGACTGGCTGACAATAAAATTAGTTTAGATAATGAAGACTTTGGTCTCTATAACATTGTGGCATGTCCCCTTTCTTCTACACTCACTACATTCACATTGTCTCTGTCTCAGACTATATACCA
The DNA here is from genome assembly GCF_036172605.1 of Pelobates fuscus. Lineage (NCBI taxonomy): Eukaryota > Metazoa > Chordata > Amphibia > Anura > Pelobatidae > Pelobates > Pelobates fuscus. The sequence continues at coordinate 323,094,006 of NC_086318.1, read as the reverse complement.
GGAACTTCTGCCTGCTAGTAAGATGATAAGGAGACAAGTGGACATGTGAGTGCTAGGGGACAGTCCTTAGAAAGCGTGGAGTAGGTGCATCATTTGATGCATTTATGTCAAGTTCAGGGTGCTGCCTGCATAGTATTCCTTTAGTTGGACAGCATGCATGATTGGCAGGCAGTCTGATATGTATTCATGCCAGGCTGGCCTTCCAATTCTTTGGACAAACATGACCCCTTTTTGGGCATGTTCACCCCTTTTGGCAGGTCTGGTCACGTGATTCGCGCCAGTGACACACTCTTTTACCCTGCACATTGACTTCCTGCTTCACTGGACACTGCTGTTAGGGGATATAGGATTTACTTGAAAGATGAAAGCATAGATTAGAGAGACCAAAGAAAAACAAGTTACCTGCGCTCTCTCCTTAATACCTATGTATTTTTAAACAAATGGAGGTTTTTTAGTTACCTCCAATAACCATGAGAGGATGAGCCCACCTACCAAAGTCAAGGCAGACCCCCCTAGGTGGGTCCTAACTCTAACCATTCACCTTGCTTCCTTGAGCCTCTGGCAAAAATCTCTAATGAGACAGAAAGGGGTATTTTTTATATACACCCCTATATATTATTAACCCTTAATAGGGAACACATGGGATGGGTGGCTGCATTGTAACAAGGCTGAGTGATACAAAAAATGGATACAAATGCAGAAAGATAAGTCCTGCGCTCACTCCCATCACTGGGTGGCAGCAATGACTACAGCACACATCAGCCCCAATATATAGTAAAAACCAAAGAAAAACAAGTTACCTGCGCTCTCTCCTTAATCCCTATGTATTTTTAAACAAATTGGTGGGCTCATCCTCTCATGGCCATTGGAGGTAACTAAAAAACCTCCATTTGTTTAAAAATACATAGGGATTAAGGAGAGAGCGCAGGACTTATCTTTCTGCATTTTACTGTTTTACACGTGAGACATTGCTGAATACAAAAATGTGTATTTTATTGCAGTAAAAACAGTATTATGACATTCACAGTTAAAATGCCACGTAGAACTAAAACAATTTTTAAAATCCTTATTTTCTCACATATTTTCTCACATATTTTTTATATAAATTACGTTTAATACCTAAATATTTGATGTTAAATGAAAGCCCTGTTTCCCCTGAGTATAATGATATATAATAAGTGTGGGTGCACTTAATATGAAAGCGGTGAATTACGCCTGAACAGACATATAGCGCAAATGCCAGGCTTTGTTTACGTTTTGTTTTGATCACAACGTGTACATTTTACGTTTTCAATTCACTAATAATCACTGGTAAGCAAATGAACCGATTAGTGCCTCTTTTGAGATCCTATTGTGAACATTAACTTAAAGAAACTGCAAATTGCTAGGTTATGAACATATGGTTTAGATTAAGAAATTCTAAATTATCTATGTTTTCTTGGGTACAATGTCCCTTATATACATAATCTGTATTTGCTAAGTATTCCAAAAATGTAATGAATTAATAAATTAAGGCTTTTCGTTTTTAAGGCTTTTAGTGTTAATTATCTTCGCCAAAATAAAAAAATAAGTTTGCTTTTCTAGTTTTAGAGAACTTTAGTAATAGCTGTTGGAGAGAATGTGTTTTGTAAAAGTTAAAGTATCCCTGATTTGTTACTATTTAAATATTTCAGATTCATATGTGTTTCCAAAATATTAGAATTTTGAATTCCAGTGACCTTTTAATTGTGCTATGCATGAGTTATTTATTTATTTATAAAATATTTGACCAGGATGGATACATTGAGATTTCACTCGGTTTCAAATATGTCCTGGGTCCACAAAACATTGCATTGTTACAATAGGATACAATATTACAAAAATTCAATATACAAACAATATATATATGTATTAAGGCCGTTTGGCCTGTATTTGTGGGAGGGGCTTAAATTAATTCACTCCCCTATATAAGGGACACCGCTTACCTGACTCATATCGCTTGAGGTCAGCATCAGAATGATTTCCACTTCCGGGTCATCCAGACGCCGTTTTACCTGATTACTCCATGAGGTTTTCTAAGCAGAGCTGTGTCAGGAATCCAGCCACAGGCTTTTCCGGCCTACCACCTTCTTTCTTCAATCCATCGCCGTAGATGGTGTCCAAGTGACTCATAAACCGTAAGTCGACCTACCCGTTACGCCAGGCATCAGTCCCACGGCACCATGCACGGGTCAGGTCCTCACTTTACGGCTGCATTTTGTCTAAGTCTGTTCTAAAACCATTGCATGTTCATGCATATCATTCATTTAAACCCCCTACCCGTCTTTGGGTGTACTACAGGCTTCTTAGACATTATCGCATTTCATGTACAAACCAACGAACCACTGCATTTTTGCCTACACACTGACCCCTACCAGCCATTCGGTGTACTATAGGCTTCTCAGACATTATTGCATTTCATGTACAAACCATTGAACCACTGCATTTTCGCCTACACACTGGCCCCTACCGGTCATTCAGTGTACTACAGGCGTCTTAGACGTTTTTTGCATTTTCATGTACAAACCAATAAACCACTGCATTTTCACATACACACTGACCCCTACCGGTTTTTGGTGTACTACAGGCTTCTTAGACATTATCGCATTTCATGTACAAATCAACGAACCACTGCATTTGCGCCTACACACTGACCCCTACCGGTCATTCGGTGTACTACAGGCTTCTCAGACATTATTGCATTTCATGTACAAACCAACAAACCACTGCATTTTCACCTACACACTGACCCCTACCAGTCATTCAGTGTACTACAGGCTTCTCAGACATTATTGCATTTCATGTACAAACCAACGAACCACTGCATTTGCGCCTACACACTGACCCCTACCGGTCATTCAGTGTACTACAGGCTTCTCAGACATTATTGCATTTTATGTACAAACCAACTAACCACGGCATTTTCGCCTTCATGCTGACCCCTACCGGCCAATCGGTATACTACAGGCTTCTCAGACTTTATTTCACTTCATAAGCAATCAAACTAACTACAGCATTTTCGCTTTTATACTGACTCCTATCTGTCAAACGGTAGGAATAACCCCTTAAGGACACATGACATGTGTGACATGTAATGATCCCCTTTTATTCAAGAAGTTTGGTCCTTCAGGGGTTAAAGGGTATTTTAACATACAATCAGCATTTCTGACCCCTACTGGTCAACAGCAAAACTGTCTTCACATGTCATATACAATTTACCAGCCCATATAAATTACACATAAGATTGTTTTAAACATAACCATAAACCATAAATTAAACTCCAGCATGGGCTCAACTTCAGGTTTAATTCACAATAATTTACATTTCACATCAAGACCAACAGTGGCCACCTACAGGTCTGTCAAGTACATTGACAATTTTCATGGGGTTTTACAAACACCAAAACACTGACACCTATAGGTCAACAGACAAACAACATTTCACATACCAATCAGTATCCAACTACACTGCCACCTATAGGGCACTCGGCAGATCTCCAGTGCACTTGCATTTTGCAACACCATGTTCACTGACCCCTACCATTCAATAAGACATACAACAATTCACTTAGCAAGTATTATATCAACATCTGGTATAAATACATATATTATTACACAGTAGCAAACGCATGTATATACGGAACTGGTAATATAGTTCACATACATTTTCCACAGCACGCTGCTCACACAACAGACTTTCCCCTAGCAAGGGGACATACAACTTACAAGGTGGGGACAGACCACATTTTCACTTGTACATACGGCATTTAATGGGTTAAGATTGATACATATTTAACCAGTATGGCTACGATGTTTAATATTTACACATCACGGCACTTTACTTTTCACATATACTGTACGTATTAAGATAAGGTTGGTCTATGCCATATTTCCTTATGCCATACGGTTTTATCCATTCAGGTTACAGTTACTACTAAAAAACCTATACGGATTGTCAGGTTCAATACCATACTACCAGGTACATACACCTGCTCACGTAGTTATTCATCTCTTACCTTCCCTGGAATAGTAATAGTGTACTGGCAATTAGGGTTCTAGGGCCCAAAAGGTATTACCCCCTTTTTTCTCTGCATTATGCTTCGGTTAGTGGTCCCGCGAGGCCAACACCCGCCTCACACTCGGATGCATACACCCCTCGGGCCACTCGTGAGCTAGCCGCCTCGCATTGTATCATAGAGAGGGCCTCACCTGTCACTCCCCTTCCTATTTTCTGGTTACTGTCACCGAGAGGCCAACATCCTGCCACAACGTTCGGTGGCCACACAAAATCCCCTCGCGCCAAGCATAGATAGAACCTCTCAAGCCACTTGGCAACTAGCAGGGCCTCACCAGTCACCAAAAAAAACACCAAGCCTAATCGTTTTGCCTTACGGCTTAGCTAGCAAGTCAGCACAAGAACCCTGGGTACAAATAATAATTGCAATCTTTATTGTTATTTAAGTATTTCTCAAAAAGATGGTGAAGAATCACCTCTTCCTAGCACCCCGGCTAGAATTGATACACCTTCAAGCAGGGGAGATGTTGCTAGTCCCCTACCCTGCTACTGCAAGGAAAGCAGAGTTATTCAAACTCCTCCATACATCAACGGACAACACTGAGGCAGGGGAAGGCCCAGCTACATCAACTCAGGTGACACCCAGGCTATGCTAGCCTCACTCATAAACTCATGAGCCAAAAAATGTATGACAGACTGGCAATCTCGACTGGCAATCTCACAAGGCTGGGCCTCACACTACTGTACAACCAGCACCAACCGAAACTCTGTTACCTGGTACAATCAATTCTTATGACACACAAGACGTTAACCGTGCACGTATGATCCCAGCACATTGGGGAAGCAAGGCATATATATATGTATGATGATGTATCTGTGATGGTCAGATCCAGGGATTCCAGGTAAATCGGGAACTGACCATCCATTGGTTGGGTTGGCATTTGGAATATGTAGAGATGTTTATTTGTGCAGGTACCCATACAGAAGGGATTTTGTCCCAAACAAATGGACGAGCACTCTCAGGCTCCAGGTACCAGCCCCTCTGAACTACCAGAGACCATTGATATGAGTAGTTGCATTGCATATAGACTGTTGCATATATGTTCAAATGGTTCAGGACACATGGCAAACCATGTGTCCCAATACAACTTACAAATACACCATCTGTACACACCAATGCATTTTCAACACTACTGACTCATCACCCTTCCAGACTTGTAGTAGATTTACTAAAGCTCTGGAGCTTCAAAGGGCTCCCATACAGGTATCATAAACACACCTTCAAGGAATATAGCATGCCCTCACTTACAGTCAGCACAACAAAACCATTGGCTGTAAACACACTCATAGCCAAGATTTGCAGAGGGGTCTTCCAATCTCCACCATTTACAGCATGGCACCAAACACAAACACATTGGTATTGTCACAAGGAATCTTTCCTTAAACAAAGACTAACCATAGACTTATTGGCACCACACACCTCAGCTACCCCAAGTCTCAACTCCTTCATACCCTCTGAGGAGTTTTCTTACTATACAACACCATTGATCTACCTTTACAGCTATCACTCAAGCATGGGTTGAAGCTTGGTCAAGTAAGACCAATATCATCAACTCAGTAAATGGCTACCATCTACCCTACACACTGGCACTTACATGGCATAAATTGGGCAATCCTTTCCCCGCTCAACTTTCGAGCTACAGATTAGCCTACTATCGATATTCGCAGATACTCTGTGCTGGTTATGATAACATATCCAGAGGCCTTACAGTCATACACTATCTAGAAGACTTCTTGCTGATCAAAGATAACATATTTTTCACTAGAAGCCTCACGGCAGCTTAGTCTGGTTGACCACTTGGGCGTCCCAGTACCCCATAAGAAACAGAAGGCCCAGACACTATCATCACATTACTGGGCATATGACTTGAGTCGGCATCCATACACGCAAGTTACCACAAGACAAATAGGGGACATTCTCAACTACATCAATCACTACCTCCTGCTTAGTACTTACAACTGCAAGGAACTACAATCCCTACCAGGTTCCTTAATTTTGCCATGCCAATCATACCACAAGACCACGCTTTCACATCCAGAGTACTTTCCCCTTTTTTCCACACTTTCCCCTTTTTTCCAACATGACGATCAGAGGATGTCCCTAGACACCTCAGCAACAGCAGACCTGCACATGGGGGGGGGGGGAGGGGATTTCTTAACCACTTGGCATGGTAAAAGCATGTTCCTTCCAGGATTGTCTGACACTTCTCCAACCAGATGGTCAGACGCGGCGTCTACCACGGGTTTGGCAGCGGTTTACCGGGAACGATTACTTTGGAGCTGTTGGCCATGGTATCCAGGTTTGGAAATTTTTCCACCACCTCAGCCCCTTTGGGAGATCTACCCCATTGTAGCAGCTGCTGTGGCATGGGGTAAATCATGGTCAGGGTCATCAATCCGTTGTTACTCAGACAACTAGGCACATGTCATATCATCAACAAACGCCACTACTCATCCATAAGGTCATGATATTTCTGGGGAACTCACTTGGTTGGCCACTTATCACATTTCACATGTACCAGATGGGGGTATACATCCCTGCCGACAATTGTCTCATTTATATTCCAGGCATGTTCATCATACACTTCCTACAGCCGCCCATACAGTCACGGCCACTCTTTCGTTCCAGAGACAAAATCAGGGATTAGACATACTCATGCAGCATAGCATGCACTATCCCACCTAGCACTTTCGTCCCATACTTGTAGAACACATAACACAGCTTTTCACCTGGCTTAAAGAATCTCATTGGAACACAACATAGCTCAACCTGTGTCATATCATTTCTCCTAGGTTTTGCTTCTTTTTGCCACCTTAAACTTAAACTATCTCACACACCATTAATTATATATTTTACAGGCATTCAACAACACAGGATAACCTATGGCCAAAACTACCATAACTTCATGCTATCATACCAGACAAGAATATACTCAGAGGTTTTCAGGAATCCATTCCCCCACGTTCGTCTCAGAGATTACCAATAGCCATCCAACTTTTCATCCTTATCGGACCTATTAGATCTACAACCATTCAATTATACTACCAAGTCGGCCATTACCAGCCATGCATATTGCCTTTTATGCCTTTCTCAGGCCAGAGAATCCACTACCATCACCACCACTCAGACAGATCATTGTCTTCAACGATCCCATGTACGTAAACACATTCCGAAATGAGTCAACACGGACCAACAGTAGAGATAACATACTATCCTACCCACAACATATGGTGTCCACTTTCGGTCCTAGATTCCTACCTTCAAAATTCTTCCAGGAATTAAATACTGTAATGCATTTAAGGAAATGTCTGGTTAATTTGTATATATTTGTTGACTGTATTAAATCTCTGATTATTCATGTTTGCCCTCTTTATTTACAGGCCTACCGTATCGTCGGTCTCGGCACACCACAACCGACTTGCTCCCTTTACACTATCCTACGCTTATGCTGGATCCTAACTCCATATACGGCTATTTGCCCCTTACACAAGTATTAAGGCCGTTTGGCCTGTATTTGTGGGAGGGGCTTAAATTAATTCACTCCCCTATATAAGGGACACCCCTTACCTGACTCATATCGCTTGAGGTCAGCATCAGAATGACCCTCCCACCCACTCCTCATTTCAACACTATATCTTTTCTTTCCATTTACTTTACTTTCTTACTCCTTGGTGGGCCCTCTTTATTTACAGGCCTACCGTATCGTCGGTCTCGGCACACCACAACCGACTTACTCCCTTTACACTATCCTACGCTTATGCTGGATCCTAACTCCATATACGGCTATTTGCCCCTTACACAAATATATATATATATATATATATATATATACACACATATATACATTTAGCACATAACACGTAATAAATATATTCAACCACGACAGATCCATTCTGTGCTGTGGTATAGTGCCATAGATCTCTTAAAAGATTTTAGATTAAATGAAAATGTGACTGTGTCCCTGAGGTTATTCCATAATTGCTGTGCTCTGTAGGAAAATGAGGATTGAGCCACTTTATTTTTGTAATCTAATATGCTAAATATCATGCTCGTACTGGATCGGAGGTAATAGCAGATGGGAACAGCTGGGGAGAGCATTCTGCTCAGGTAGGGTGGGCGCTTCCCAGAAATGCTCTTATATACAAGGCTGGAAAGATTAAGTGTGCGTCGGGGTTCCAACGATAGCCAGTTTAGCTCTTTTAACATGTCACAGTGGTGGGTAAAGAAATTACATTCTAGTACAAAGCGTCAGAATGAATTATTTAACGTATTAAATTTATTATGGATGGGTTTGCGGTGTGGGCGCATACACTACATCCCCATAATCAATGACGGGCCTTAGCATTTGTTGCACTATCTGTTTCCTTGCTGTAGGACTTAGGCAGGATTTGTGTCTGTACAGGGTACCTAGTTTTGGTTAAAATTTGGAAGAGATTTTTTTCAATGTAAATGCCAAAGGATAGATTGGGGTCTAGCAACATACCTATATATTTAAAAGAGCCGATTCTGTCAGTGTGCTATGTGAATTTGTTCTGATACACAGTTGTTGATTTTGTAGTTTACATAATTTAGGTACAGTTCCATAGATCATTGTAACAGTTTGTCAGTGTTTAGGAAGAGTTTGTTATCCGCTACCCACTTTTCTACCTATGTGAATTGGTTTTGGAGCACAGCCTCAAGCTGTGGTAGATTTGGTTTACTA